>NW_011494902.1:2716932-2748663 GCF_000754665.1 Bison bison bison
AAGGTGACAAGTATTAATTATGCTTGAAACAAGTGACAGTCAGTAAAAGTTCCTGGGGAAGAGGCACCTAACTGAACCTGGAGCATCAGGAAAAGTTTCTTGAGAGAGATGAGACCTGAATTGTTATTATTGTTTTTCAGTCACTCAGTCATGTCCAACTCTTTGCGACCCCATGAACTACAGCACACCAGGCTTCCCTGACCTTCACCATCTCCAGCAGCTTGCTCAAACTCATTGAGTTGGTGATGCCATCCAATCATCTCACCCTCTGTCATCCCCTTCTCCTGCCCTCAGTCTTTCCCAGCATCAGGATATTTGCCCATGAGTCAATTCTTTGCATCAGGTGTTCAAAGTACTGGAGCTTCAGCTTCTGCATCCATCCTTCCAATGAATATTCAGGGTTGATTTCCTTTAGGATTGACTGGTTTGATCTCCTAGCAGTCCAGGAGACTCTCAAGAGTCTTCTCTGGCACCACAGTTTGAAAGCATCAGTTCTTCAGGTTCAGCCTTCTTAATGGTCCAACTCTCACATCCATACATAACTACTTTATAAACCATAGCTTTGACTACAGGGACCTTTGTTGGCAAAGTGATATCTCTGCTTTTTAATACACTGTCTAGGTTTATCATAGCTTTTCTTTCAAGGAGAAATTGTCTTTTAATTTCATGGCTGTAGTCACCATCTGCAGTGATTTGGGGGCCCAAGAAAATAAAGTCTGTCACTGTTTTCACTTTTTCCCCATCTATTTGCCATCAAGTGATGGGACCAAATGTCATGATCTTGGTTTTTTGAATGTTGAGTTTTAAGAATGACAATTTGCCAGATAGATGGGGAAGAGGGAACAGGGAGAGCATTCCAGGCAGAGGAATAGCCCCAAAGAATCTGGTGTTTGCAGAGAACTGAGTCATTCAGTGAGTCTGTGGAAGAGGGACAGAAACTAGAAGACTGTGGTTAGAGCAGGAGACAAGCTCAGTTATCCTAAATTTGTTTTCCTAAGAAGTTAGATTACACCCCAAATTATCCATCCAGTAATGTTCCAATTGGAGGCATTTTTACAACTTCTTCAATTTACATTAATGCTACATGGTCTCATTTAAACTCCTGTGACCTGGTGCAGAGAGAGTCCTGGCATCTGCTGCAAGAGAGCCCATCAGTCACAGCTACTGGAAGGGAAAGAAGACCTTGGCTACCTCTTCAGTTAAAGTGAAAGTCACTCAGTCATGTCTGACTCTTGCAACCCCATGGACTATATAGTCCATGGAATTCTCTAGGCCAGAATATTGGATTGGGTAGCCTTTCCCTTCTCCTTGGGATCTTCCCAACCCAGGGATCGAACCCAGGTCTCCCACACTACAGGTGGATTCTTTACCAGCTGAGCCACAAGGGAAGCCCAGCTGCCTATTCAAATCCCATGCAATTCAGCTGGGGTTTAGTGGAATGTCCTGTGCCCAGCACTCTACTTGGTACTGGGATGGAGAGGTTCTGGTGGGATGTAATGTGTGAACAGCCATGAGCTCTGCTTCTAGAGTTTTCACCGCGAAGAGTTGGGTTCCAGCTAAAGGGAACCCAGAGTGCGTTGCTTAGACTTGCTCTGGTTATCACATTGTGCCCTCTTCCCTCATCCTCCAACCTGTTCCAGCTCAGGCCACCCCCACTCTGGGGGTCATGCTCCGTGTTTCAGTAAGCAGGATGGCCAAAACATGCTTTTCTGCTTCCTCTCCACAGCCGCTCCCCCGCCTCAATGTTTTCCTGGGGGATGAAAGGTGGAGTCAGCTGGGGGAAGGTTGAGAAATAAAGAGAAGCTTGGACTCATTATGTGTTGTGTTTCCTTTGGGAGAAAAATAAACAGCTTGTAAAGCTTAATTCTGAACCTCCTGAGCACTGAAAATAGGGATTTCTAAAAGCTAATTCTAGGAATGAATTAGTAATGAGTTTCTCCTGAATTTTTTAAAGTTGTACTTGTCACACCATTCAGTGGTCATTACCCCTTTCTGATGAATCCACAAGATTTGGTTTGGGAACCTGCAAGAAGTTCAGAGCTTCAGGAGATACTCTTGTGTTGTGTGTCAGTGATTCCTCCAGGCCAAGGTGGTTCTTTCTGAAGAGTGAATAATCACCTCTCTCTCCAGAGTGCTACGGTTCCTGGGGACCCCTCGGGCTACAGTGTCCTCCTCTGATTCCATTTCACTAGATCCTTACAACCTTCAGGCCAAAGCCCGGACTGCTTCTGCCACCTGAGGTCATGCAGTGCTTTCTTACCATGACTGATTCAAACGCTTAGTACCTACACCTCTACACAATTGCTCCAATCATCTTCTCTTATGAGTACTGGGCACCACTTAATTTCAGTTCTCCCCAAAATATTGGAAACTAAATGTCAGAGACTCCTTCTCAAGCCTTCCTGCTGCCTTAGCTCAGAGCCAGTGGTGGAATTCACTTTCTTTTGACCTTCATTTGTGAATGACGATGATGGAGCTGACTCCCTCCAGGACAGCTTTGGAGGCAGGTCCTACCTCAACCTGAGTCAAGTAGGATCTGATTTTCTAATTCTATTCATTTCCTGTTGCAGCTGTAACAACTTACCACAAACTTGGTGGTCAAAAACTTATTTTAGGACTTTGCTGGCTGTCAAGCGGTTAAGATTCCATGCTTCCACTGCAAAGGGTGCAGGTACCATCCCTGGCTGGGGAGCTAAGATCCCACATGCTACATGGTGCAGCCAAAGAAAAGAAAGAAAAAGGAAACTTATTTTGTAGTTCTGGAGACCAGACGTGCAAAGCAGATATCATTGGGTTAATATCAAGGTGTCAGCAAGGCTGTATTCTTTCCTGGAGAGTCTAGGGGAGACTTCTTCTCATTGCCTTCTCCATCTTCTAGAAGCTACCCACTGGGGAGGGAAATGGCAACCCACTCTAGTATTCTTGTCTGGAAAATCCCATGGACAGAGAAGCCTGGTGGGCTACAGTCCATGGAGTTGCAAGGAGTTGGACATGACTAAGTGATGGAGTACACAGAAGCCACCCAGAGTCCTTGGTTTGTGGCCCCTCCCTCCATCTTCAAAGCCAGTCATAGCTGTCTGAGTCCTCTTGCTGCATCACCATGATGCTGACTCTTCTTCATCCTTCTTCTATGTGTGATGGAAGGACCACGTGATGGAAGGACCACTGGCCCACCTGGACAACCCAGGATCATCTCCTTTCCTCAAGTCAGCTGGTTAACAACCTTAAATTCTATTGGCTCCCTTCATTCCCCCTTGCCATGTGCATATCAGATTCACAGGTTTCTGGGATTAAGACAGAGACTTGTTTGAGGGCTGTGATTGTAACAACCACACAAATCAAGGTGAAGATATGCAAGACCAACATTTCCCAAGCTTGGTTAGGGGATACATGTAGTCAGAGACGGTCACTGGATGGAATGCTTCCAAATAGGAAGGGCAGAGGAAATAGCTCAAAGCAGCATTTCATTTCCTCCTCTCAACTCCTTTTATCCTCTCCGTATTTCAAGTTGCCAAAAAGGTGGGGGCTCTTCTCTTTATTTACGACTGTTGCTCTGACAGGCTAATGACGGAGAGCTTCTCTAGCCTTGAAAAGAGTGGGGAGGACAGATGAAACGGTAGATAAAGCCTGCCTTTCTTCCATCTGCCACAGGCCTATCAGAGCTGTCACTTAACCTTGCTCGGCAGAGGTTTTCCTCATCTCTTCCATGAGGCTGAGGCCATCTGCTTTCCTATCTGTAATTAGTTGCATACTTATGTTTCTGTCGCTACTGCACTATGTTATTATGTTCAGATTTTTTTAAGTATGATGTGTGCTTCCCCTATTTGAGTCAAGACTTCCGCAGACAATGGTACATATTTTCAGATTGATTGTTACCTTCTGCCTTACTGGTGCCTGAGAGCAGGCACTGCACTTAATGGATACTTGAGTGGATAGGGCTCTGGGTGGTTAAGGAATCTCTGGGGGATGTTTGGTGTCTTTCTGTGGCAAGTGAGGTCACAAGCATGCTCTTAGCTCCTGAGGAGGTGGGCGAGTTGTAGTGAATAGAAAATTATCTGCCATCAATTCTGAAAGCAGTACAAGCTTTAAAATCCTGGGCGTTAAAATCCAGGATGGAAGGGAAGTGTTGCCAGCTGTCTAGGAGAGACTAGAAGGGGAAAAGAGGATCTTAAGTTTTTGTGTGTAATTCTCACCGTTTTGTCTTCAAAGAGGGAAAAGCTGGCTGTGGGAGCCAAGCAGAGGGATGGACATGCTCTCACCTTGAGGACAGGGAGGAGGGTACTAGGGATGACCCAGCCATGTGCTTGGTAGCTGATGGAAGAGGGAACTGGTGAAAGAAAAGATTGGCAACTCCCACTAGTAAGAACCTATTGTACAGCACAGGGGACTCTACTCAATGGTCTGTAATGGCCTATATGGGAAAAGAATCTAAAAAAGAGTGGCTATATGTATATGTATAGTGGATTCCAGTACTTTGGCCACCTCATGCGAAGAGTTGACTCATTGGAAAAGACTCTGATGCTGGGAAGGATTGGGGGCAGGAGGAGAAGGGGACGACAGAGGATGAGATGGCTGGATGGCATCACTGACTCGATGGACGTGAGTCTGAGTGAACTCCAGGAGATGGTGATGGACAGGGAGGCCTGGCGTGCTGCGATTCGTGGGGTCGCAAAGAGTTGGACATGACTGAGCAACTGAACTGAACTGAACTGATGGTGGATTCATTTTGCTGTACACCTGAAACTAACATAACATTATAAATCAATTGTACTCCAATAAAAATTTTTTAAAATAAATAAAAGAGCAGCAACTTCCTTTGCCAACTCTATCAGATATGTTCTCTTGTGAAAAAAAATTTTTTTATCATTAGTTCTAACAACTAACATATCAACAGCTTACCTGGCAGGAAAAAATACTGAAAAAACACTTTAGAAAACGTGCTCAGGAAAACAACTACTCCCCAGAATGCCCGCCTCGGCCCCGATCTCTACTTCTGGGGACTGGAGGGTGAAAGGGGAGTCAGGGCATGTGGCCTTGGAGTCTCCAAGAGGGATACCCACTTACTGCGCCAGGAGCCATACTTCCTGCCAGGACCAGCATCTTGTGTGGGCGGATTTGGGTGGGAGAGATTGACACTGGAGCTGCCCTTGGTCCCCGGCTGGGATCCTGCGGCCCTGCCATTTTTATTTTCTCTTACTTTATTTTATTTTTTTGTTTTTTGGTGGAAAGTCGAGGGAAACTCGGACTGGGTATTCAGAACTCAACTGTGTCATTAGACTTAAACAAAAGCTGACACTGGGAATGGTCAGGGGTTCTATCACTTAGGTATTTATTTTTTCTTATATAAGCATAGTTGATTAACAAATTGTGTTGGTTTCAGATGTACAGCAAAGTGATTCAGTTATACATATACATTTATCTATTCTTTTTCAAATCCTTTTCCTATTTAGGTTATTACAGAATATTGGACCGTGTTCTCTGTGCTATACAGTAGGTTCTTGTTGGTTGGTATGAGGTATTTTATTTTTGAAAGTATTACATAGTCACAAGCTGTAATATTTTAAAGGAACAAAAGAGTACACAGTGAAAAGTCTTCCCCTCATCCCTAACTCCAGGGACCTAATTACTTCCCTGGAAACAATTGATGTAATTAATTTCTTATCTATCCTGCCAGAAATATGTAATGCATATATAAGCAAACATATCTAAGTACTCTCTCCTCTCCCCTTTTAACTTTCTTTTTAAATTTTTGAGCTTTTAAAAAATAGACTATATTTTAGAGCAGTTTTAGATTCATAGCAAGCTTGAAAGAAACATATGGAGGTTTCCCATATACCCCCTGCCCCCACTTATGCACAGCCTCCCCCATTATCAACATCCCCCACCAGAGTGGTACATGTGTTACAACTGATGGACCAATACTGACATGTCATTTATCACCCAAAGACCATCATTTACATTAGGGTTCACTCTTGGTGTTGTATAGTCTCTGGATTTTGATATGTGCCTAGTATCATGTATCTGTCTTTATAGTATCATATAGAGTAATTGCATAATTTCAATCGTATAGTAAAACCCTCTAAAAATACTCTGTGTTCCTCCTATTCATCACTCCATAGTTTGGCCTTTTTCAGAATGTCATATAGTGGGAATCCCGTGGTTTGTAACCTTTTCAGATTGGCTCCTTTCACTTAGTACTATGCATTTAATATTCCTCCATGTTTTTTTCATGACCTGATAGCTCATTTCTTTTTAGTGCTAAGTAATATTACATTGTTTGAGTATATTAGAGTCTGTTTATCTGTTCACCTACTGAAGTACATCTCAGTTGCTCCCAAATTTGGCAGTTAGGAATAAAGCTGCTATGGACATCTGTGTGCAGGTCCTTGCGTGGACATAAGGTTTCAGCTCACTTGAGTAAATACCATTTGCTGGATCAAATGATCTCCCTTCCCTCTTTACCCAAGCAGTAGTATTCCATAAACAGTGTACTGCATCTTGCTTTTTTCCTTTTATTTTGGAGATTACTCCATATCAGTTCCAATGAATTAAAGGCAGTTTTTTTTTAATGTATGAAAAGGATCATGAATCTAAGCTTTTAGCAACCAGTATGCTTTTCTATTGGTTGCCTTCTTACAAGACATGATCATGGAAGATGAAAGTTCCTGTTGAGGGAAAAAAACATGGTATTAATAGCTCACCAGTTGGCACCCCATTCCAGTACTCTTGCCTCGAGAATCCCATGGATGGGGGAGCCTGGTGGGCTGCAGTCCATGGGGTCGCTAGGAGTCGGGCACGACTGAGCGACTTCACTTTCACTTTTCACTTTCATGCATTGGAGAAGGAAATGGCAACCCACTCCAGTGTTCTTGCCTGGAGAATCCCATGGATGGGGGAGCCTGATGGGCTGCCGTCTATGGGGTCCCACAGAGTCGGACACAACTGAAGTGACTTAGCAGCAGCAGCAGCAGCAGTCTTACACAGGAGCAGTGGTGGGGGTGTGGGTGGAGGGAGACTGGAAGTGGGGACACCATCGTGGGGCACACAGGATGGTTGCAGGATCTGGTAAAAAGAATGAAAGATCTGCAATCAGAAGCTGGTAGAAAAAAAAAAAGGTTCAGATTCTGGCTCCTCTTTCTAGCTGTGTGACTTTAGACAAGTCATTTAAGGGTTAGAATCCTCCATTTCCTCATCTATAAAATAAAGTCAATAAAAATGGTTATCTCATGGGTTTGGGGAAGCATCAGATGCAATAATGCATGAAAGCGCATTGTAAGATGCTTTGTAAGCTTTGTAAGATGCTAAGTGCTAGATGGTTCTATTCATTCTCTCAGCAATATTTGCCCAGTGTCTGCCATGCATCACACAGAGTTCCAGGAACTGGGAAACTGGATGGAAAGATGGCAAATCCCTGGCACCATTGGAGTTTATGTTCATATAGTGTGGGGAGAGTGAACAAAGAAGCAAACAAAAGATTCTGATGTATACTGCCATGAAGGAAATAAAACGTGGAGGATTTCCCTGGCAGACCAGTGGCTAAGACTGTACACTTCCAATGTGGCATGGCCAAAAAAAAGGATAAAACGTGGAGACCTGATGGTGAGTGGATGGAGAGGGTGCCCAAGTAAGATGGGAAATCAGAAAAGTGACCTGTTCAGGGGCTCCTTATAGAGCCAGTGCCCCATCACACAAGGAAGTAAAGATGTAGAGGTCGTGAGTAAACCCTCTGTGCCCACCCAGTGCCAAGGGAGGGCCAGCCTCGGGGAGGAAGGATGCCAGAGGGGCAGCTTGCTTTCCTTTCTCTCAAATTACAGGTCCTCTTCCTGGCACTTCTCTGCCATGAGGCATGTCCAGGGCTGATGGCGCCAAGCAGGGCAGCGAGGGTAATATTAACACCGCTCTAGCCCATGGGCAAATCTAAAACAGGAGCCCTGGGGAGGAGCCCATCCGTCTACCTGCCTTTTCTCTGGCTGCCTCTGCAGCTGGGCTGATCTGCTTGTTTGTTTGTTGTTTGAACTGTGTTTTCTGCTAACATGGCAGAGCAGTGCATTTGTGTACATATGTGTTTTTGAGATGGTGTGCATTCAAAACAGAAGAAACCAACTTTTATATAAATGTATAAGCTTACATAGCAGTATTTCTAAGCTCTTGCTGTGTTTCTAAGTGCAGTGAGAACAAAATAGTTTTTCAAATTCACCCTCCGTTCAAAAGAAAGACATAGAGCATCCCCAAAGGAGGCAAAAGAGGTGTGTCCCACGCTGGAGAAAGGTAAGGGAGACTCGACTCACCTGGATTCCTATCCCCACATGCTCAGGCTCTCAGCCTAACTGCAAGTGATTCCCAGGCAACCTTGTGAATAATAGTAGCAGTAACCATCCTCTGTTGAAAATATAATATATGTAAAGTACTCAGGCTAAGTATATTCATATGCTTCTTTTTTACTGGGGCTTCCCAGGTGGTGCTAGTGGTAAAGAAACCACCTGCCAATGCAGGAGAATCAGAGTTGTGGGTTCGATCACTGGGTTGAGAAGAATCCCTGTAGGAGAGCATGGCAACCAGTCCAATATTCTTGCTTGGAGAATCCCACAGACAGAGGAGCCTAGCCGGCTACAATCCATGGGATCACAAAGAGTCAGACAGGGCTGAAGCAAATGAGCACGCATGCATATACTCAGTCTGCTGCTACTGCTGCTAAGTCGCATCAGTCATGTCCAACTCTGTGCGACCCCATAGACGGCAGCCCACCAAGCTCCCCTGTCCCTGGGATTCTCCAGGCAAGAACACTGGAGTGGGTTGCCATTTCCTTCTCCAATGCATGAAAGTGAAAAGTGAAGTCACTCAGTCGTGTCCGACTCTTCACGACCCCATGGATTGCAGCCTACCAGGCGCCCTCGTCCAGAGAAGGAAATGGCAACCCACTCCAGTGTTCTTGCCTGGAGAATCCCATGGACAGGGGAGCCTGGTAGGCTGCAGTCCATGGGGTCGTGAAGAGTTGGACACGACTGAGTGACTTCACTTTCGCTTTTCACTTTCCTGCGTTGGAGAAGGAAATGGCAACCCACTCCAGTGTTCTTGCCTGGAGAATCCCAGGGACGCAGGAGCCTGGTGGCCGGCCGTCTATGGGGTCGCACAGAGTCGGACACAACTGAAGTGACTTAGCAGCAGCAGCAGCAGCAGCAGGCACCTTCGTCCATGGGATTTCCCAGGCAAGAGTACTGGAGTGGGGTGCCATTGCATACTCAGGCTAAGTATATTCACATACTCCTTTTTTTTAAAATTAATTTTTATTGCAGTGTAGTTGCTTTACAATGTTGTTAGTTCCTACTGTACAGCAAAGTGAATCAGCTGTTCATATACATATATCCCCTTTTTTTCTGGATTTCCTTCCCATTCAGGTCACCACAGAGGGTTGAGTAGAGTTCCCTATGCTATATGGTAAGTTCTCATTAGTTATCTATTTTATCTAATACTTACAACTAAATTGCAAGTTTGGTACTTCTGTGGTGAGTCTCAGGAACTAATAGGCAGGAGGAAAATTAAAAAGAGAATTTGTACTACCCTCCAAGGAAAACTCTACTTAAATAAATTCATGCAATTTGACTAGAGACACAAGTTAGCAGAGCTGGGATCCTAACAAAGGTGTATCAGATTCTAGATCCAGCATCTCTCAACCTGTAGCATTCCATTCAGGCCCCTGAGCCCTGCTACAAGGCATCAGAATCCTCAGGTTGCTGGTCTGCTTCTCAGGGCCCTCACCAGAGACCATCAGGCAGACCCAGTTTCGTAGGCAGTGTCTGTGCTCTGGCTGCTGAAGGTAAGAAGTCCTGAGTGGTCTCTGACTGCTGTGTGTAGCACACAGGTAGGCCTGGCAATATCTCTGCCACTGCCTTATTTGGGTTCCCGCCTCCAACTGCCCTCCTCTGACCAGCCTTAGCAAGGTGGGAGCTGCTGCTGCTGCTTACTCACTTCAGTCGTGTCCAACTCTGCATGATCCTATGGACTGTAGATGGCCAGGCTCCTCTGTCCATGGCATTCTCTAGGCAAGAACACTGGAGTGGGTTGCCATGCCCTCCTCAGCAAGGTGGAAGACCAGAACAGAAATCTATTCTGATCTTTTCTCTTTTACTAACTGTCTATCAAAAGTAACATAATGGTTACCAGCATCTGGTGGTTACCACCTGGAGGACAGGGGCAATATAGGGGTGGGGGAGGGGGAGGTAGAAACTATTGGATGTAAAAATAGGCTCAAGAATTGTACAACACAGGGAATGTAGCCAATATTTTGTAATAATTGTAAATGGAAAGTAACCTTTAAAAATTGTTTGAATAAATAAAAATTTAAATTAAACTAAAAATGTTTAAAAACTAACCTAATCCCCAATGTAGACTAGTGGTTGCCTAGGGCTTGGTGAGTGGGAGGAATGGGGAATGACCGTTAATGGATACAGGCTTTGTTTCTGAGGTGATGTAAATGATCTGGAATTACTGGTGATGGCTGTACAACCCTGATTGTACTAAACCCCACTGAATTGTACACCTTGAATTGGTAGATTGTATGGCTATGTCAAATATAGTACAGGAAAGCTATTTTTTAAAAAGTTCTTACCTGGACTATCCCCCATTTCTTTGTGGCTATTGGTTGATTAGCTGTGACGAGTTTCAGACATGCCTACAAATCTGTGATACTCTTCCATTCAAGAGATGGAGCTTAATCATTCTCCCCCGGAATATGGCCTGGGCTTAGTGATTTTATCCCAAGGAATGGGGTGTGTTAGAAATGAGAGAGCATAACTTCTGAGACTAGGTCATAAATGACATTGTAGCTTCCTTCTCTGCTTCTGGATCTTAGATCATTCACTCTTGAGGGAAGCCAGCAGCCATGTTGTGAGGATGCTCAGACAGCCCCCTGGAGAGGCACGTTTGGTAAGCCTCTGAGGCTGCCTGCTAAGAGCCAAATGAGTGAGCCATCCTGAAAGTGTTCAAGGTTTCAGAGAACTGCAGCTGCAGCCAAAACCTTAACCACATTCTCTTGAGAGGTCCTAAGCCAGAACTGCCAGCAAAGCCACTCCCGAATTTCTGACTCACACAAACTATGAGAGTAAATTCTTACTGTTTTAAGCCACTAATTTTGAGATAATCTGTCTTACAGGGATAGGTGATGTGAGATACAGAAGTGTACATTAGTAGATAATTTATTAGATTATATTGGCTAACCCTTAGCCATTCTGAGCTAAAATCTGGGCAAACACTGTTGGGTTAATGCTTTATCCTCCCTGAATAACACCTTTCTATTTTAACAGAGGAACCCTGGAGACACAGTGCCCCAATTCAAAAGCAGTGTGACAATGGTGAGCATTCCAGGTTTGGTAGAAGGCCTGTTGGGAGGTTATTTTTGGTCCAGGGCTGGGGAGTTTATGTGACTTTCTAATTATTCCATGCCACCAGCTGCCTGTTCTTCCTAGGAGCGTCTCTACCCATTCCTCAGGCAACCCAGAGAGACAATTCCTGTAGGAGGCAACTCGGGCAGGGACTTAATAATGTCACCACTGTCCAAGTGATAGAAAAATGCTTCTGTCTCTCCAGGACTCTCTTGCCCCTTTCTTCTCATGGCATCTGCTCTTTTGACTGTATCTCATCTCCCGTGAATAAAGGTCAGGCATTCTCTGCTTTATCTCCTTCACGGAAGGGGTCTTTCCATTCCTGTTAAGTTCTGTGTTTGCTGCTTGCTGACTTTTTTTTTTTTCTCTTTCTTTTTTTTCATCTTTTTGTCTCCTTTGACATTTGTTGCCTCTACAGTCCATTGGAAACCCTGGAATTCCACTCACAATGGACAGAAAACTGGGGATTAGAATGGAAGAGGCCTAGGGCCCACAGCAATTATTTCAGTGTTTTTGTGTTTGGTGGAAACAGAAATGAAGCGCCTACACATAGACAGCACACAACCACCAAAGCGACAGAGGGTGGAGTAGGGGGTCATCAGAGTACACCCCGCCATGTTCAAACCCTGGAGGGGCTGGCTGATTCAAGTTCACAGCCTTCTTCCTCTCACCCAGGCTGAGGGTTATTACTGGGTAACAGAAACCAAAATCCTTTAGAGAGGCTTAATAATAATCTCTCAAGTACACAGCATCTCCTTGGCTACCATCTCTACCTTCCACTGTTCCTTTATCTCCATCTACATTGCATGTGTCCAAAGAGTTTCTCTTTTTTGTTGGTTTGCTTTTTATTTAAATAACTTTATTATTTTTATTATTTTTTGTATTGGAGTTCAGTTGCTTTACAATGTTATGTTAGTTTCTGCTGTCCAGCAAAGTGAATCAGCTCTCAGTTCAGTTCAGTTGCTCAGTCGTGTCCGACTCTGTGACTCCATGGACTGCAGCACACCAGGCTTCCCTGTCCATCACCAACTCCTGGAGCTTGCTCAAATTCATGGCCATTCAGTTGGTGATGCCATCCAACCATCTCATTTTCTGTCATTCCCTTCTCCTCCTTCCTTCAATCTTTCCCAGCATCAGGGTCTTTTCCAGTGAGTCAGTTCTTCACATCAGGTGGCCAAAGTATTGGAGCTTCAGCTTCAGCATCAGTCCTTCCAATGAATATTCAGGACTGATTTCCTTTAGGATTGACTGGTTTGATCCTTGCATTCCAAGAGAATCTCAAGAGTCTTCTCCAACACCACAGTTCAAAAGCATCAATTCTTCAGTGCTCAGCCTTCTTTATGGTCCAACTCTCACATCTATACATGACTATTGAAAAAACCATAGCTTTGACTATATGAACTTTGTTGGTAAAGTAATGTCTCTGCTTTTTAATATGATGTCTAGGTTTGTCATAGCTTTTATTCCAAGGGCCAGTGTCTTTTATTTCATGACTTCAGTCACCATCTGCAGTGATTTTGGAGCCAAAGAAAATAAAGTCTATCATGTTTCCATTTTTTCCCCATCGATTTGCCATGAAGTGATGGGACCAGATGCTATGATCTTCGTTTTTTGAACGTTGAGTTTTAAGCCAGCTGTTTGTATACATATATCTCTTCTTTGTCCCCAGAGTTCCTCTATCTTTCACCAACAATGCCAACAATTGCTAAGGATCCCAGTATTAACTCCAAGTTTTCCGTTGTGTGGTCTCATTGGGTCTCATTCTCTTTGGGAAACCAGGAACCATATCATGGCCCCAGGATTCCCACACTGGACTCTGAAGTGCATCAGAGTACCTGGAGGAAAACTCACAGGAGAACCCAGGATATTTTACATTTTTGAGGGAAATGCAGCAGTCATCAACATTGAGGGACACCAGTCTGAGACAGTTCACAATTCAGCATCCCACCCAACTCATTCCTTTAATAACACTATATCTTTGCTGGGGTTTGTGTGGTCATAATGATGAAAATGAAATATCACCCAAAATTCAAGTTGAAGCAGAAAATGATGTGGCAGAGTCCAATCTGATTCCAAGGTTTGAGAAACTGTGCTGGTTCCAACAGGAGTCCTGTTCATAATTAATCATGATCTTTTAAGAACAGAGTGGTAATATGTGTTTTTCATTTAGTTTATGTACATTTTTTTGAGTGGCAATAATCGTTAGGACATAAATACCCGTTTAATTGCTTTAACCCAACTATTTAATATATGGAACTGTATTAATTCCATATATTTCTTTTTGCTTCAGGGCACCATGAAAAAACAACTCACAAACTAAGAGAGCAGAGAAATGAGCAAGTTTGGGGGTCTCTGATGAGGCCCATTTTGACCTGGCTTGGCCTCACTCATCTCTGACCCTCCCTGGCTCCCTCATCCATAGCACTCTGGGTGTGTGTGCTCAATCGCTCAGTCATGTCTGACTCTGCAATTCCATGGACTATAACCCACTAGGCTCATCTGTCCATGGAATTTCCCAGACAAGAAGACTGAAGTGGGTTGCCATTACCTATTCCAGGGGATCTTCCAGACCCAGGGATCAAACCCATATTTCTTGGGTTATTTGCACTCTGGGTGCTACTCCGCATGCTTCCTGGCCTCCAGGGCTTCACACATGTCCTTCTCTCTTTCAGCATGCCCTGTTCCTCCTTTCTCTCTTTAGTGTATCTTCTCACTTCCCCTGTATTTGCAACAATCTCAGTACCTGTCACATTGTATCACATTCACTTGCTTGCATAGTTGTTTTCCCACTAAACAATGAGCTTCTTAAGAGCAGAGAACAGATCTTGCACACCCAAAACTGACTGCGGGAAGGAAAAGGGGTAAGTATGTTACTGAAACCTTTGTTGAGAATTCTGCTGGCTAGACTGCTTCTTACCCTCTCCTCCACAGACATAACTATTATCACTAACCTTAGCTGCACTGTCGTACTGCAAGTACAGAGGACAACTGTGGATCCGCTGACCTTCCTTCCCTCTGAACATAGTCCTTTGATAGAAGGTTATCTAAGGTCTAGCACATGGGGCTTTTGCTGGGATACTCTGGCCTCATTTTAGGATGTGTATGTACTGGGGCTGGGGCTTCCCAGGTGGCACTAGTGGTAAAGAAACTGCCTGCCAGTACAGGAGATGCAAGAGATGCGGGTTTGATCACTGGGTTAGGAAGATCCCCTGGAGGAGGGCATGGCAGCCCACTCCAGTATTCTTGCCTGGAGAATCCGATGGACAGAGGAGCCTGGCAGGCTACAGCCCACAGGGTGGAAAAGAGCTGGACATGACTGAAGCTACTCAGCATGAACATTACCAACATGCAGCCGCTGCAGCAGTAATAGAGGTTCTAGAGTAGACTGTCAGCCCAGGCGTATCTTGTTGCAAACAACAGAGATTCCAAATTCTTTGAGGAAGGAAGAAAGAGCTTTTTGGTTGTTGTTGTTTGATTTGGTTTGGTTTGGTTGGAATCACAGCTTCAGGCTTGTTCTATTAGCCCAGGAGTAGCATCACCAGGATCCTGGGGGCAAATGGGGCTTACCAGAGCCTGGAAATCTAGTCAAGAGTTCAGAGTTTGCTCCAAATCCAAAGCAACCCCAGTGCCTAGATCATTGTGAGCCTCACCCTAGGGCTCCATTATCTTTGTGACAGTTTCTTTCTCCTCTCTCCAAGCCCCTCTCAACTGTCCTCACAATACCAACTAACTGCCTTTCTCCTTTCAACTGCAGTTCAGAGTCCAAAGACAGGGGGAATCTGATTGATCAGTGAAGTCTCTATTTGAACAGAGATTTTGCAGAGCCTGTACCCTGGTTGTACTTAGATCAAGTGTCTACTTCTTTCCCAGTTTGCCACAGTTAGGAGGAGAAAAGGCTCAGAGGGAACCAGCATGATGACTCACTGGAAGGAGATCCCTAAGGGAGTTGTGGGTACTGCAAATGGCCCGAGAATCTACCTCTTTGGTCCACAGGGTCTTTCCAGTTATGTAACATTAACTAGCTTTCTTCTCAACAAGCATTATTTGTTTCAGGGTTTGTATTCATCACTCTGAAATTGTCAGTTACGGTCTATACCCTGATAATGCTCAGACATCCAGTCATGGAGCCGTCAGTATCAAGCACATCATTTAATATTTACTGTGTAACATACTGACAAGGTGACTCTGTTTCCTTGAGCAAATCTCATTCTCTTTTGGGTGCTCAGTTGAATTACCTATGATGGTGAGCATAAATAGGCCTTACCTGCCCAAAGAGAGAACAGAGACCAGCTCACCTCTAAGGTACCCTCTCACACCAAGAGTCCAGGACTCTACAATGATTTATGAAGCTGAAGTTTCCAGGCCACTGAAGTGGGATCTGTGAGCAAGATAAATGGATTGATAAGGTGGGAAAAGAACTTCTTAATTTGAGCAATGAAACTCATTAAGTAAAGGAAACCCTTTTAATTGGTATGTCCAAATAATTGAGGACTTAGTTCTTTCTCCTTGGCCTGAAATGATAGGTATTTTGCAAGAATATACACCAGAAGTGAATCTCAATGAGACCCTTGAAGGATCCAGGGACATTCCCAAGGCTGACTTTGAACCTGAATGATGAATTTTCCCCTACCTCTCCCATGAGACTGTGGTCTAAACCACACCATTCTGCCACTGTATTCTTTGATGTTTTGCATTGTTTACTTACAGATTTTACTTTCTTTTGAACTACTCTCTCTTAGATTTTCTATGTCTCTCTTTGCAGCTTTTAAACCCTGTCCCAGATGGCTCTTTGGACTACACTTGTACAGATACTTAAGCTTTGTCCAAAAAATAAATCACCATCCTTGGACCTTGCATGATCCTCTAGCTCTCTCTCTACCCTTTACATGCTGGCTTCAGGAAAAAGTGGTCTGACCTTATTTTAAGCAGAGTTACTAGGAGACACCTAATCTCCCTCTAGGACACACCCTCTTCAGGTCAGAAGTACCCTATCCAGTCCAGAGCCTCTAACCTCAACCTCACCTTCCTTCCTCCCCTCTGGTACCACTGGTTCTCACAGTTCCCTGGGAGGCCTCATTCAAACAAAGCTTGCTGGGTACCACCTCAGAGTTTCTGGCATAGTAGATCTGGTTTGGGGCTCCATAAAATGCTTTTCTAACAAGGTTTCTTGTGATGCCAAAGCTGCTGGTGTTCAGGTCAGTTGTTGAGAAACCTTACTGGGAGATGATTTGCTCCCCTCCCTCATCCTGCCCTGACCCTTGGCAATACCTTAAGGCATTCTTGGTTGTCATAAATGGGGGAAGGCAAGATGGGGTACTGGGATCTGGTGGGTAAAGACCTGGGATGATGCTAAACATCCTAAAATGTCTAGGACAGTCGCACATCTCCTCCTAACAAAGAATCATCTGGCCAAAAATACTAACGGTGCTGAGGAAAGCTTGAGAAATCTTGCTGTGCAGATTATTTCTCTCTGGCTGGCCATAGATCACTGATCACTCCCTCTCTATTCGTTCAATCCGTCTCTACGGCCCTCTGGGTCCACCTCCTGTATACGTGTCTCATCTGTCCTTACCTCTGTTTTGGCCGTGTGGTATGCAGGCTCTTAGTTTCCAGACCAGGGACTGAACCTGCACCCCCTGCAGTGGAGTCTTAACACTAGACTGCCAGGGAAGTCCCTGTCTTTGCCTCATCACTTCTGCTGTCCATCCTTTTTGCAGATTCATCACCTCCCATATGGATTACTTACTGCAGTAACTTCCTTTTTTTGTAAACAATATTTTATTGTGTATATTTCCTAGTAAGTTTTTAAATACAATTTCAAAGGTTATACCTCATTTACAATTATTACAAAGTATTGCCTGTATTCCCTATGTTGCAGAGTACAACCATATAGCCTATCTCACACTCGGCAGTTTGTACCTCCCACTTCCCTACCCCTAAGAGTGCCTTTCCCCTCCCACTGGTAACCACTACTTTATTCTCTATATCTGTGTATCTGCTCCTTTTGTATTATATTCATTAGTTTGTTGTGTTTTCTAGATTCCACATATAGGTCGTATTGTACAGTATATGTATTTCTCTGACTTATTTTACTTAGCATAAATAGAAGGGGAAAAAGTGGAAACAGTGACAGATTTTATTTTCTTGGGCTCCAAAATCACTGAGGATGGTGACTGCAGCTATGAAATTAAAAGATGCTTGCTCCTTGGAAAAATAGCTATGACAAACCTAGACAGTGTATTAAAAAGCAAAGACATCACTTTGCTGACAAAGGTTCTTATAGTCAAAGCTATGGCTTTTTCAGTAGTCATGTATGGATGTGAGAGTTGGACCATACAGAAGGCTGAGCACTGAAGAATTGATGCTTTCAAACTGTGGTGGTGGAGAAGACTCTTGAGAGTCCCTTGGACAGCAAGGAGATCAAACCATTCAATTCTAAAGGAAATTGACCCTGAATATTCATTGGAAGGACTGATGCTGAAGCTCCAATACTTTGGCTACCTGATATGAAGAGCTGACTCACTGGAAAAGACCCTGATGCTGGGAAAGATTGAGGGCATGAGGAGAAGGGGGCGACAGAGGATGAGATGGTTGGATAGCAGCACCTTCTCAATGGACCTGAGTTTGAGCAAACTCCAGGAGATAGTAAAGGACAGGGAAGCCTGGCATGCTTCAGTCCATGGGGTCACAAAAAGCATGACTTAGTAACTAAACAACAACAATACCCTCTGAGTCCATCCATGGTGCTATGAATGGCCAAATATCAATCTTTGTTTTAAAAAAATTTTTTTCAATCTTTTGATGGAAAGTTAGAGATATTCAAACAATAAGAAGTGCTGAATGAATCAAGCACCAGATTGGAACCTTGAACTAATTTTGGCCCTACTCTGTGACTGTGAGTGTGTTTGATCACCCTTGGGACCTTAGTTTTTTCATCTGTAACATAAGACATTGAATAACTTCTAAGATCCTGTATCGCTTAAATATCATGATATTATATAGTGGGATAGAGGGAATTCATCCCAAGAAGTATCCTCTTTTTCTCTGTAAAAGAGGTCTTGTTAACAAAATCCCAGCATACCCAGCAGAACTGTCCCTTTAACATCAGCTGGCTTTTTGTCCTAAACAAATGGAGAAGCCTCAAAGAAGAAAACAGTGCAGAAAGGCTCCAGAGATAGCCTTTCCTTTCAAGCCAGAGTCAGGCAGGAGCCTAAGCAGACTGGAGATGCCCGCTTTGCTTTTGGAAGATGCCAAAGTTGTCTCTTCAATCAAAGAGGAATTTAAGAGGAGCACAAAAATTCTTTAATGTTCTTTGAGCTGCTCTCTGGCCCACACCCAGGAAACATTGTTATTGTAACTGAGACATCAGGACGTTTGGCAGTGTTATGTTCTTATTTGGCCCAGTACAGCTCTTTATTTATTAAAGCCTTGGGGCCCTTCAGGCCATGGTTCAGTGTATTAATTTATGTAGCATGCCTTCCTAGAGAGAAGACCAATTTAAATACCCTCAGCTTCACTATGACCTAGTTTGCCACCAAGATATTAACTCTGAAGCTTTTTGTTTTCTCTTCTTTCTTATTATGGCTATAAAAGGTACATGGAAACTGCCCTTAGCAAAAAGTCAGGATGGACCATCCCACCCTTTCCATTTCTATGTCCTTCTCTTTCTTCACTATGTCAATGTGAACTGAACCCCCAGTTTAATTCAATCAGTTGTAAATTAATTCAACAAACCCAGTATTTATTGAGACTAGCTATCTGCAAGCCATATTCTGCAATGCAATGGTGTTTAGTTGTGTCTGGCTCTTTGTGGCCTCATGGACTGTAGCCTGCCAGGCTCTTCTGCCCATGGAATTTTCCAGGCAAGAATACTGGAGTGGGTTGCCATTTCCTAATCCAGGGAAATTTTCCCACCCCAGGGATCAAACCTGAGTCTTCTGTACCTCCTACATTGGCAGGTGGATTCTTCACCTCTAGTGCCACCTGGGAAGACCCAAGCTATATGCTGAAAATGAAAGTGAAAAGTGAAAGTCACTCAGTCGTGTCTAACTCTTTGTGACCCCATGGACTGTACAGTCCATGGAATTCTCTAGGCCAGAATACTGGAGTGGGTAGTTTTTCTCTTCTTCAGGGGATCTTCCCAATCCAGGGATCAAACCCAGGTCTCCTGCATTGCAGGTGGTTTCTTTACCAGCTGAGCCACAAGGGAATCCCAAGAATACTGGAGTAGGTAGCCTATCCCTTTTCCAGCAGATCTCTCTGACCCAGGGAAGCATGAATTAAATAAGACCCTATCTTCAAAGGGGCTTCCCTGGTGGCTCAGACAATAAAGAATCTCTCTGCAATGTGGGAGACCTGGAATCGATCCCTGGGTTTGGAAGAGCCCCTGGAGGAGGTCATGGCAACCTATCCTAGTATCCTTGCCTAGAAAATCCCATGGACAGAGGAGCCTGGTGGGCTATGGTCCATTGTGTTGTAAAGAGTTGGACATGACTGAAGTGACTTAACATGCACAACACACCATCTTCAAGGGGCTAGGAATGTCCTGCAGAGACAGACTGGAGACAGCCTCTCCAGGATAGCATGGTGGGTGCAAAACTGGAAGTGAGTACCAGGGACTGTGGAGGAGGGAGTGGGCTCCTTGCTTGAAAGGCACAGGGAGGGGAGATTTCTAGAAAGGGTACTTGCCTTGGATCCTGAAAAGTGGTAAGAATTTGCCAGATTAGGTGAGTGTGTTTTTCAGCCTGGGTCAAAGCATGATGGGGTAAAATAACATTCCATACTTGGGGAACTTCAAATATTGATCATTTCAGTTGACTCAAACATAAAATGTGTGAGAAGAGGTATGAAGATGAGAAAGGGGCCAGATCATGGTGGGCCTTGTTCTTTGAAAATAGATGTGAAGCCCCAAGAATGACGTCTGGCATGTAGAATTACCTATGGTGTCAACTAGACCTTCCACCATTGTTATTCTTTTAGGATTTCCTTGGTCAACTGTTGCTCTCTGGGAAAGCCGCCACAAGTTGGCCTCCATTGCGCCCCTACAGGAGCTGCTCGGTGGCACCCATCTAGTTGAAAGTTGTGGAGGTGGGTAAGAGCTTAACTTGATATCAGATGGCTATTTAGGTGAGAGTGACTAGTCAACTGATCCAACAGTGAGGCTTTGGCGATTGGGATGTGGGAAAGTCCTGCCAATGCCGCCCTCATTGTGTGTGTAAAGGGTATAGGGGTAGGAAATAAACTTGACTAAGGGTTTTTGAGATGGTTAGTACCACATGGCTCCAGGAAGGTGCCTTTTACATGAGTATCTATCCCTAGTGCCCCTGTTTAAATTTCTACTATAGTGAAAGTGGGAACCTCAGTAAAACAGGCAGAGAGGCACCAGGACTCTTAAGTGTGTCTGAGACTCAGGATACACAGAAAGTCATAAAGCAAGAGAAAATATTGGGTATGTTTGTCAAAACATATGATGTTTCATCAAAATGTGGAAATTCAATGAAGAGCAACATCTCAGCCTCCTCATCAGGATGAATACACAAAACTAGCTTTTAACATTGTTGTGTTAACACAGAGATTGTTGCAACCTCCACAGGATTTGCTTCAAGTTCCCAGCCCAGGTGAGCTGGTGAATTATTCTTGAGCATGAAGTCTCTCAAATTGCTGGGCAAGGACCTGCGGGATGCAGACAAGGGCCACCAGCATGGTTCAGTCAGTGCTGTCCCCCACCTCACTTCTGAATAGCGCTGCTGGGGCAATGGCATGGTCTGAGAGAGGGGGGAAGGGACCACCGCCATCTTTTGAAGTTAGCCAAAGAAAACACCCATTCTTTTCTTATTACTGACATAAATTGTAATTTGTAGCCTGAAGCATTAGGATAAAATATCTACAAACACATACTCTCTGCCCCCCAGCTGCTGCAGCTAGCTAGAGGACAAAGAGAAACACAGAAACCTAAACACCCATGGCAGAAGCTTCCACAGAAAAATGCCTGTTTCCAAATTAATGTGGGTAATGTTACCATTTGCTTTGTTACTGTGTCAGGCTTTGCTTCCAGGGGCAAAAATGTTTTGCACAAATAGATCATTAGTACTGCAGGAAGTTGAAGTTTACTCAATCACTATGGGAGCCACGGCCTTCAGAGCTTCTGACTATGACCTAATGTAAGAAATACACTTGCTATTATGACTCAGTGCGTATATCCAGAGCCGAAGCAAGATCTCCGTGGTGTAAATGCGCCACCAAAGTTCATTGCTAGCTATCAGCTGATGTCACTGAACTGCTGAAGGTGGACTTGGAAAGAGATGTATACGGTTAGTTGTCTGTCAGGACACAATGACTACACCTACAAGAGCAACAACATCAGTTAAGACTGCCAAACCAGGGCTGCAAAGAATACTTTGGGGAACACTCTAATTTGCAAAATTTGTGAAACAAGGAAGAGTCAGTGTGCATGACCTGAAGGTGTACTTTACAGACTTTTCGGGTCTTTAGGAAACCTATTTCAGTAAACACCCTCCCTCATAATTTCAACTTCTGTTGGGGATGTTCCAAGATATGTGGTCTCTATTTTAAATCACTGCCTTCTCCAGTTTTTCTCTGATTCCTCTTTGCTTCAGCCCATATGATGTTTTCTTTGGAAACAGTTTTTATAAAGAATTAAAAGTTTGTTTCATATTCCATAAAATGAAGTGTGTGTATGTATGTGTGCTAAAATTCACATGACTGTAGGTATTTTGAACAATTGGATGGGCATGGGTAATTTTCCCTTAGGCCTTACAGTTATTGTGGAGATAAAAAGAATTGTCTTGCTGCTTAATGAATCACCTTGGAGTAAGTGGCATTCAACAATAAGCATTTGTTTCTCACATTTGAGGGTTAGTGGCAGAGCCTATCTGCTCTAACTTACTATTTTGTCTGTGGAGCAGCTAGAGGCTCCACCCTAAACTGAGTTTCTTTGGGGCAACTGTGCCCCACACATTCCTCATCTATCTCATGGGACCAGTGGGCTAGACTGATGGAAACATTCCTTCTCATGGCAATGGCAAGAGCTCAGAGGCAGTAGGAAATGTGAAGGACCCGTTGAGGGCATCACTTGCCTCTTTCTATGAGTCAGAGCAAATCATAGGGCCAACCTCAGAGTCCAAGCGTGAGGAGGACGCCCCCGTCACAGAAAGAGGGCACTGTAAAGTTACATGACCAGGGGCACAGTTCCAAGGAGTGGTGAACTGGGGCTTAGGGTAGGCTGAAAAGAGCACCACAAATTTGTCACACTCTAATCTCTGGAAATTTTGAGTGTGATTAAGATGCAATCAAATTAAGGATTTTGAGATGGAGCAATTATCCTGGATTTTGTGGATTTGCTCAATGTAACAACAAAGGTCCTTATAAGAGGGAGGCAAGAGACTAGAGTTAGAAGAAGGACCTGGGACAATGGTAGTAGAGGCAGGAAAGGTGATCTCATATGGGACCATGAGCCAAGGACAGAAAACAACTTTCAGAAGTTGGAAAGGGCAAGGAAACAGAATGTCCTCTGAAGCCTCCAGAAGAAATGCAGCCCTGTCAGCACCTTGATTCTAGACTTCTGACCTCCAAACTGTAAGTGAGTCAATTGGTGTTGTTCAAGCCACTGTGTTTTTGGTAATTTGTTAGAGCAGCAATTGAAAACCACTACAGATTCTCGTATCTGGATGTGAGGTGCTGCTATAACAAACATCTAAAAATGTGGACATGACTTCAGAATCGGATAAGTGGTAGATGCTGGAAGAAGTTCTAAGAGCATGATAGAAAAAGCCTAGATTGCCTGGAATACGCAGTTAGTAGAAATACGGCTGTTAAAGATTGCTGGTAAGGGCTTGGGAGGAAATGAGGAAAATGTTATTCAAAACCAGAAAAAAAGAAGATTCTTGCTATTAATATATAGCAGCAGGAAGGTTAGCTGAATTGTGTCCTACATTTACATGAAAAGAAGAATTTGTCAATCGTGAAATTAGATATTTAACTGAAGAGATTTCCAAGCAAAGTATTGAAGGTACAACCTGGCTTATTCTTGTTGCTTTTAGTAAAATCCAAGAAGAAAAAGATAAATTGGTAAAAGTACTATTAAGCAAACTGAACTAGGACTAAGTAATTTTGGAAATTCTCAGCCTATCCAGATTTTGGCTAAAAGTTGGAGATTTACTGTTAGGAAAGCATGCTGTAGAGGGAAGCCAAGGATATGGCTGGACAGTCTTTTGCTAGTACCTGGAATCAAATATATATCTCTGGGAGATGGTGAGGGACAGGGAGGCCTGGCATGCTGCAGTCCATGGGGTTTCAAAGAGTCAGACACAACTTGGCAACTGAACAACAACACATATATATATATGTGTGTGTGTGTGTGTATATATATATATATTCAGTAGTACAATGATTTCCTTGAAAAAATTAAGCATGTGATCCATCAGTCTCTTTAGCCATCTCAAAGACCTATCCAAAAATATGTGGAGAAGCATGTTGTCTAATGGAAGACATCTCTGGGACAAGCATGGGAGACCCATGAGGTTTTTGATGTTGTAATATGAGAAGAAATATTGCCAGCTTGAACTTGAAGGGAACAGAGAGAGGACAAAACTTAAAAAGACTGTTGAACTCCCAAAATTCCACAGGCACGAAACAGATGGGTTAAACTATTCAGGTGAAAACTGGTCCTACTCTTCTTTAAAAAGGAAGCATGACTGAGAGTGGATTCCTGGGCTTAGACAGTAGAGCCACAGAAGATTAAAATAGGCCCTGAAATAGTGTTTCATAGTTGGACTTCAAAATTGCTCAGCACTAGTGGCTTCTTCTATTTTATTCCTTTTTGAATGGGAATGTCTCTAACTATTATCCTATGGCTATCTCACCATTCTATTTGGGGGATCAGATCATTTGTTTTCAAGTCTCACAGGTCTAGGGACAGAAAAGAATTTTGCCGAGGATGGATTATACCCACAGTCTCACTCAATCTTAATTTCCATGATTTAGTAAAGTGGTTTGGAACTGTCAAACTGATAAATATGCAAAGAGATTTTAGACTGTACATTGATGTTGTAATAAGTTAAGACTTTGGAGGATGTTGGAAAAGGGTGATATATTTTGATGTGAGATGGATGTAAATCTTTAGGGGCCAGAAGACAGTCTGGTGAGCTGAAGGATCCTCCAGGACTGAAGAAGACTCTTGAGAGTCCCTTGGACAGCAAGGAGATCAAACCAATCAATCCTAAAGGAAATCAACCCTGAATACTCACTGTAAGAACTGATGCTGAAGCTCCAGTACTTTGGCCACCTGATGCAAAGAGCTGACTCACTAGAAAAGACCCTGATACTAGTAAAGATTGAGGGCATGAGGGGAAGGGAGGGACAGAGAATGAGATGGTTGGATGGCATCGCATACTCAAAGGACACAAGTCTGAGCAAACTCCAAGAAATAGTGAAGAACAAGGAGGCCTGGCATGTGCAGTCCAGGGTGTCAAAAAGAGTTGGATATGACTTAGTGACTGAACAACAACAACAAAGATGTTTACAACCTAATTTCTGAAACCTGTGAATATTACCTTATATGGCAAAAGAGACTTTGCAGCTACGACTGTTAAGCATCTTTGGGTGGGACAATCATCCTGGATTATCCAAGTGGTCTATATAATCACAGGGCTCTTATAAGATGGAGGTAGTGAGAAAGTGATGTGATGACAGAAGCAAAGATTGAAGTGATGTAGCCAGCAGCTGAAGAATGCTGCAACCTCTAGAAGATAGATGCAGCAAGGAATTCTTAGATCCCCCAGAAGAAACCAATTCTGCTGACACTTGATTTTATCCCCTTGATACTCATTTAGAACTTCTAACCTCCAGAACTGTATGAGATAATATGTTTGCATTATTTTAAGCCACCAAGTTTGTGGTAATTTGTTACTTTTGCAATTGGAAACTAATAAAGCACCATCAATACAATCATATATAGGAAGAAACCTAACTCTCCTGTTTTTACAAATAATGTCATCTTAAGCATTATGATTATCTTTAAAATATACTCTATCATTTTTAAGGTATGAAATTTGTAAACATTTGACATTCTCAAGTGTAATTTGCCTTCAAATCACTACTGGGACCAACTTGTCTTCCAAGAGAAGGCTTCCCTTGTAGCTCTGTCAGTAAAGAATTGGCCTGCAATGCAGGAGACCCAGGTTCGATTCCTGGATCTGGAAGATACGCTGGAGAAGGAAATGGCAACCCACTCCAGTATTCTTGCCTGGAGAATCCCATGGATAGAGGAGCCTGGCAGGCTACAGTCCATGAGGTTACAAGAGTCGGTGCCGGGGACGAGCCCTGGCTGATCCAGAGTATTCGAAGGAGAGACGGCGTAGGCGAAGATCAGGAAACAACTGCTTAATTAAACGTTAATTAAGGATATAAAGAGTAATAGAATGAGGATAGCTCAGTGAGGAAATTCAGTGGAGAAAAGAGGCTGAAATAAGGATAGCTCAGTGAGGAAATTCAGTGGAGAAAAGAGGCTGAATAATTCAGCCAGAAGGTAAGAGAAAGAACGACATGGTGAGACCAAATTTCGGTGAACAAGGCCCGCACTTCATTTTTCAAAGTAGTTTTTATACCTTAAGTTATGCATAGAGGATAATGGGGGAAGGGGTAGAGTCATGCAGCAAGCCAGGCTTTCTTCCTGCAAACTTATCATATGCAAAAGCTTAGGTGATTTGCATCATCTTCTGGCCCGGAGGCCTGTTAACATTTTAAGACCCTTTCTTCAGAAAACTTATTTTTCTCTAAAGGTGATAAGTCAAGCACCACCCTCCAAAAGCATTAGATAAAGTTGCATTCCTACAGAGCAAAGGTGTGGTGGGCTATAACAAGAAAAAGAATTAACTCAAGGGTCCCAGGTTACAAACATTAAAGCTACTACTTACACCAATTATATTAATCAATACACTGCCAGGGACACAGCAGGTAAGGGATATGGAAACTTAGCAGCAAACATTGGCCCAACAAGTGAAAATCCCTTCACCAATACAATTTCTAATCAATCTTTTAACTACTCAAAAGAATCTGTGTTTAGACAGTTTAGAACATCTCCTGCCTCTCACAGTTGAAAGGCTCTGAACAATCATATGTGGCCGGAAAAACCTATTCAGGCAGGCTAGAGGATTTCCAAAGGAGTTTGTAGGTTAAACACTGTCACACCCAGGAATTATTAACTGGAGCTGTAAGCTAACTCTTTTTCAGAGAGGTAGTGGGGGACAGCCCCCCGTGAAGTCAGAGGTGTAGGTGAAAGCACAAAGCAGAAAGTAGGCAGACTCTGGTTTTGGGTGTAAATGCTCGAGAATTTCCAGGGGGACTCCTGAGGCTCGATCCCGCCTTTGCGTATGCCGAGCCTCCTTCCTCATGACCTTTGTCATGGGCGGAGCTCCTCACGCTGGCTACCGGCAGTGATAGAATTCCAGTTGAGCTATTCCAGATCCTGAAAAGTGCTGCACTCAATATGCAATATGCACTCAATATGCAATATGCCGGCTCCCGGCAAGTCGGACACAATTTAGCGACAGTAGACTAGACTAATAGGATCTGAAATACAGAAATTTCCATTATAAGCAATTATAAACAAGTATAAAAGTTAAAAATTACCTGTGATGGAACAACAATCATTAATGGGAATGTTAGGAGTCACTCAGGATTACCTAGTGGATAATTCTCAAGCCATTAAAGACAGGTCAGGTACTGGGCAGGAAAAACATTCTTTTACTTGGGAGAGCTGCTCCAAAGACAGAATCACATGAGTCTCAGCTTTATAAGGTTTACATGTACAGTTGTTATGTTGTGGCTTATAATTTTCAATATGAATAGGTCAGGAAAGGTGGTTTATCTGTAGTACCTTAAGTATCCCCTTTAGTTTTCAGTGTGCCCTTCAGAGTGGTTTCTGATCTTCATTTCTTCCTGAGGGTGGGCAGCACAACATAGTAGAAAGATTCAGGGCTCCGGGCTCAGGAAAATTTTCCATTTGATCCTGACTGACTACTCAAAAGTGCCTTCTGGTGAGTGTATTAGCTAACTTTTCAGTCTTGGCTTCTTTTTCTATAAAATGGCTACAGTAAAATCTACTCTATAAATTATTAAAGAGCTTAACATAATTCACATAGAATTTAATAAGCAATTCTGAGAAACAATGGACTTGATTGTATGGACAGAGTTGTGTTTTCTAAGTTTATAATTGAGCAATTATCTAAAGGATGGTACCTGGAACAAACATGGAAAGAAATGGAGAACATTTAGTAACACCAACAGACACTGTTGCATTGTTGTTAATTAATTTCAAACATTTTCTTCTTTGAACCTAACACCATTGTTCACAAGTGGTGAAATGCAGAAAATGAATCACTGTTCATCATGTAAGCCTGGGCTTGACCATCAGCTGCCAGAGCTTTCACTATTGAAATACCACTGTCTTATTTTCTTCCTCTCTAAACTTGTAATCAATTCTCTCTTGAGAGAAAGTGATGAAACATACAACTCCATCCTAGTAAGCATCTTTACATCTATAAGTGGTGTTCTTTAGCAATTATTATTATAAGTTACAACCTTAACTCTATAAAGAAGACAATTGAGATAATATAATTTCCCTCAAAAGCACTGAAGTATATTATTCATACAAATAGAATATATGTAATACAAATATATATTATATAAATGCATATGATATATATACATATGAATATTACACCTAAATATACTTTATTTCTCTATATACACATGCTGCTAAGTTGCTTCAGTCGTGTCCGACTCTGTGCGACCCCATAGATGGCAGCCCAACAGGCTCCCCCGTCCCTGGGATTCTCCAGGCAAGAACACTGTTTTGTATAAAAAATATCCTGAAATAATAATCATCTGTCATATCCTTTATAGCAGTGGATCCTCAGAGTTCAAATAATTGATGTCTTTCAGAAATCACTAGGCAACCAGGTGGTACAATTATTAAGCACCTGCAGGAACTTGGCTTCAAAGTGAATTTATTAGGATCAGAATCTGTACCATCCGTATCCAAAGCACAGAAAGTCCTGACCACCAGATGTCACCATTCTTCTATTTCCCTCCCAGTGTCCAGAGAGGGAGAGATGTTTTTCTTTCAAGGGACTGAGAGAAAAACGTGACTCCCAACATTCCTGGGATTTTACCAAAAGGTCTCATTAAGAGGAATCATCCTGCCCATACAGATTTCTTTGTGGTTTTTGGTCATTATCCAGACAGTTTCTGACAGCAGAGGATCTAAGTGGCTGATAATTTGGGGCTCATCTGGTCAGGAAGTGTTAGAGTCATTTCCTTCAGCTTGAATTAAAAGTATGCCTGATCTATCTAATGTGCCTAGAGCCTAGAGTAGCTCATTGCAAGAGAGGCTACAGGGTGTGTTCTATGGATACTAAGATTCTGGAGACAGGAGACCTCCCTAACCAGCTGGGTGGCCACGACAGCTTACTTACAATGTGAGGCTCTTGGACTAAGTCATTTCTAGGGTCTAAGAACTCCATTATCTTTAGTTTTTAAATGCCTTTGCTGAAGAGGGTGAGCATCAGAGTAGGGTGATCTAAGTTGAAGAAAGAATACCCTAGGGGAACAGTAAAATGGGGGTGGAGAAATTCTGCAGGGAGGGTAAGGGAAAGTTGAACATAAACCCTGATACAGTAACTTGCAGTGACAAGGGCTTGGAACTCGATGGGGTTATTAACATTGTCATTTCCACCCCTAGGTAATTCACCAGGCCACTCTCCTTCCATTCCAGATACTGCTTAACAAGGATCTATAATACTTAGAGATGTAAATGTACAATGTTCTCTCTCCTGGGGCTTGGTTGGATTTAATATGTCATGTCAGTCAATGTTCTCTGTGGTGCCTTCAGGGCATGGGATGCTTTATTTCTTTTTGAATTTATAACAGTGCAACATTCGGTTAGGCGGTCCAGGGTGTTCATAAAACCTGGGGGTGGGAGTGGGAAGGAGTAAGAGAAATGGAATTTATTTATTGAACACCTACTATGTGCCACGTATTGCTAAGCACTTTAGGTATATTTTATTTCATCTTCAAAATAACCTCAAGAAACGCCATTTATTATGTTCGTAGATAAAGAAATTGAATTCAGATGGTTAAGTGGCCTGCTCAAGGTCACAAAAACCAGGCTGAAATTTATACTGCTTCATGTAACCCGTTCCCCAAAGTTGGAAATTGAGACTCAAGGCATTGATTCAAGCAGCCTGTACCTATAGATGGTTGAGTCCCTAATCTTCCCCCACTGGGTTTCACTGCTGGAGGAAGGTCCCTGGTCCTGAGTGGCCTGGACTGCACCTCTCTGGAGGATGCACTGTCACATCAGTATGTGCATACTTGCCCCTGACCTTGCTAGATTATTATTTGTGGCCGCAAAGTGTCTCCCTTGCTCCCTTTTCCCTTTGGGCTGCGGAATTGAAGGGTTGGTAGAAGTCCTCTCCGACAGGGTTGGGAGTTTGCAGACGGCCCCTGAGAGGCTGGGGCGTTCCGAATTGGCTGAGCGCTCCGCGGGGAGGGCGGGGAGTTTGCCGAACGTCCCTGGCCGGAATCCCTGCCTTAGAGAGCTGCGAGCTCAGAAGCTGGAAGGAAGTTGGAGGGGTCCGTAAGGGAGGGAAGGAAGAAATTGCAGACAGACCCCCCCGCCCTGGTCGGCTGAGCCCTGGAGGAACGTCTCTGCAGTGTCCAGGCCGACTGTGGACGCGCCGTGCGCGGCCCCGCCAGGGCTGAGAGTTTGCAGACTGTCCCTGCCGCGGCCCGCTCAGCGGCGGCCCTGCGGCTCCCGCGGCTGCCGCGGCGGCCCCGGGCGCGATCCAGCCCAGGTAGCCGCGCCGCAGGCTCGGGGCGCCGCGACCCCGTGCCCCGCCGCGCCTTGGGCTCCCCTGGAGACAGCGGCTGGCAGGCACTCCCGGCTGCTGCTACCGCTCGAACAAGGAGGTGAGAGCCAGTGGGTCGGGGCGATCGCGTCGAAGCTCTCCATCTCCGCGGGGAGATGAACGTAGAAGGGACCGCTGAGGGCGCGGGGAGCTGGGCGCGGGGGTGGGGGAAGAGTCTGCACCGTGGGTTGCCCGTCTGGGGTCTTCCGCCCTCCGCTACCCGGCCGCCTGCCTGGGTGCCCTGGCCGGGTTGAGAGACCCGGGAGTGCGGCCGGGGATACGCCTTGAGGCGCCCACCTGCCCGGGGCAACCGCTTCCCAGGGGAGACTGCAGGGCTCCATGGCCCTTGGGAAGTGGGGGTTGTGGGCTTTTCAAGGGACTGTCCGGAGAAGGCTTTAGTTGCGCGGACTGGAGGCGAGCAGCCAGGGATGGTAGATGGGCGCTCGGACCCCGGAGGAGCTTGGTGGGGTCACGCTGAGGGTGTGGGCCGGGCTGGGGTGCCCGGGACCTGGGAGCGCAGGGCGGGCTCAGCCACCGGCCGCTGGGGAGTAAAAGAAGGAAGGCTGGCTCCTGGCCCCTGGGAAAGAAAGATGTGGGGGGCGGGTGCTCTGGTTCAGGGGACCAGAGAAGCCTGGGGGTGCCTCCCACCCTTAAGGGACCTTCGCGGGCCGCGGATCCCGCCCGCGCGCTCTGGAGGCTGCCTGGCCGGAGAGGCTGCGGGGAGCGCAGAGCCCACACCCGCTCACACAATCCCCGAGAGCATGCTCAGTGCGGCCTTGGGAACTTCCTGCCTAGTCGCGAGCCGCCCAGGCCCCCTCCCGGCCCCCTCCCGGCCCTCGGCTGCCAAACTTGGGGGCGCGGCGCGCGTCAGTGGTCCTTTCGCCTCCTCGTCTTTGCCCGGCTCCCGGCGTTGCTCCCATCGGTCGTCCCTGCGGCTGAGAACGGGGGCGTGAATGTCGCCCCCAGCTTCCCGAGGCCAGGTCCGAGGCCGGGTGGCCAGAAGCATGGCGGTGAGGCCGCCTGATGTAAGGACCCGCTCGGGATGCGCTCGCCGCGCGCGCGGACCAGGCGCGGTGAGCACACTGGATGGAAGGGGGTGTGTGAGCCCGGGGACGTTCGCGCGCACACACTTGCTGTCACACACAAAGCCGTGGTTTCGTAGCTGCCGCGCGGAAGAGAAAAGAGGTGGCGCTTGCATTGTCCGGCGGCGTTTGGAGCGCAGACAGGGTGCCGGGCGCTTGCGGGCTGAGGTAACCTGGCGATGCAGAGGGTTTTCAGAGATGCCCGAGTCGAGGTCTGGGGCCCGGTACTCCTGTCGCTGACTGCCAGGCCCGGCCCAGGGCGGACACCTCCCTCTGCACCCGGCCCTGACTGCCCAGTTAGGAACGGCTGGGCACTTTGGGGGGGGGGGAGTTTGGGGGGGG
>NW_011494902.1:2749139-2762438 GCF_000754665.1 Bison bison bison
CACGGATTTCGAGTTAGTAACTGAAGAAACTAAAAAGTCTGCAAAGCTCCGCTTTCTAGACTTTTTAGTTTCTTCAGTTACTAACTCGAAATCCGTGTAGTCAACTTGAAGTAGAGAGACCCTGAGAAGAGGTGATGGCATTGGCAGAAGAGGGTGACCTTTTGCCTCTTTTAGGGACCGGGGGGGAGGGGAGAAGAAGGACCCTGCTCTGCTGGACCCCTGAATGGCAGACCTGGGTTTCTGGATAGAGGTTTGGTCTTTACATTTTTTCATCCCCTCCTTGGTTCCAGCCCACCTTCTCGAGTCTGGGATACTTGTGACTGGAGTCAGTGGGAAAGGAGTCTACTGTACCAGTTTGGGACTTTGCAGGGTTCGAGCCTACACTAGCGGCTGCAGGTTGGTTTGAAGGTGCCTGCAGTGACAGGCAGGTGGGCTGGGTGGCTGTGCTCAGATCTGCTAGTGGCATCTGTGTTCCAGCAGCTCAAGCGTCTCTGAATTGCCTCAGGTGTGCACATCTCAAGTGCTTTGTGTTTGGAATTGTGAATATAGTACTCATATATATATATTCACACATCCGTACATGCATTTTTATAAAGAAGCATGTACACATGTATGTGCATATGCAGTGTTCTCTGGTAGCAGCTTGGGGCTGGAAGGGACCTTAGGAAATCACAGGAATTCAAATTTGCTCCCTTCCTGTTGAGTTTTCTCAGTTTAAACATCACCAACCAGCCTTTGCCCAGTTGGCCTCCAAAAGCATTGCAGCGCCAGAATCCCCATGATCCTAGCCCAGGGAGTGCCTTTGATTCCTCTGTATGAAGTGAGCCTCTTAATACTCCTGTGGCTTTAAGTCATTGCAGAGACTTAATGCTCTAAGTCATTGCAGAGTCACTCTCAGGTTGATTTTGGCAGGGGACAGATGGTGACCACTGTCCCCTGCAGAGCTATCTGGAAACTTGCCAGGAGCATTCATCAATAAGACCTTGTTTGGGAAGTTCTTGTCCTTTTGCACTCTGGTCCTCCAGGCAGGTAGTTGCTCTGCTCCTTCCCTAGAGGCCTAAAGAGCCGAGAGGATTCTTTCTTTTCTCCTCGTGTGTCTTGGCCTCCTAGCTGTAGGAGGTTGGAGTGGCTGTTGAGGGTGGTGTTCTGCACTGATGTTACCACAGGAGGTCTTGGAAAAGTTGGTGCTGTGGGGGGCATGATCTCTGGGGGTTTGTTAGAGGGGATGTCAAATTTGGGGGAAGGGTTTTGGTGTCAGGTGAACTGTTAACAGATAGTTTCGGCTGAAGGAAGATGCGTGTGTTTCAGAATCTAGGTACTTTAAGAGAGAGAGAGGTAATACCTTTGAGAGAGTGCCAGGTGGGTGACAGTTGAGAGTCTTACGTGAGAAATAAATTTGGTACTCGCCAGGGCACGTTTTACTAGGCTGCCTTTAAAGTTCATAATTGCTTTGAAGTATAGAGTCACTCTTAATGGCTGGAAGATTGTTAAACTTAAAAAAATTTTTTTTTTCTTTAAATCAGAGTATGGTTGATTTACAATGTTGTATCAATTTCTGCTGTATAGCAAAATGACTCAGTCATACACATATATACATTCTTTTCTATATTCTTTTCCATTATGGTTTATTCCACAATATTGAATAGATGGCTAAACTTTAAGATTTCTGTTTGAAATTGAGTTAAGGTCTCCCCAACCCCATCTTCTTAAAGCTGCCAGTCTAAGCCATGCCCCTAAACAGTCAACACTCAAAGTCTGAGCATAGCTGTAAACCTCAGTGCCAGCTGAGGGTTTTCACTGAGTGTTTATCAGGCAGCCACTTTGAGCCGGGTTTGGTGGGTGCTGGTGCTGGGTATGAAGACGTCCTCCTTCAAAATTATCTTCTCACTTTTAATGCATCTGACTTTCTCTTTCCCTGTGTTAAGGCAAACTAATAGCCCTTGGAAAGTTGCCAAGATGGGTCCCAGGAGCCTTAGTCCTGTAACAGTGTTCTCAGCTAGAAGAGTTGGAACTTGATCTGTGTTTGCCCACTTTGTTTGTGTGTGCGCTCAGTCATGTTGGACTCTGCAACCCCATGGACTGTATCCCACCATGTTCCTCTATCCATGGGATTTCCTAGGCAAGAACACTGGAGTGGGTTGCCATTTCCTCATTTTTTTCATTACCATAGTTAAGTCTGTCCTTCCCTGACTTTGTCATCTCTGGAAAGCTGTACGTGTGCATGAGAAAGGTCATAGGAATCTTTTTTTCTTCAGAATCCCACAGTTCTCCTGTTTGAGCACCTACCCTTCTGGAAACAGGACAGGGGCCTTTCTGTCAGGGCCTTTGTCCAGCCTCAAAAATCTGGACAGGCAGGGGGGTTAAGCTGTTGTGGCTGGTCTTGTAGGGGCAGTTCTCCCTTTAAACGCCACCCCCCCACCACCACTGCCATGCCTGTGTTAATGCTTGCTGGACCTTGGCCTCAGCTGGGGCAGCAGCCTAGGATGGCTAAGGAGTATTGATCCCACCTTGTCGCCTATGAACTCAGCAGCCAGATGTACCCAAATACTTCCTTATCTGCAAGAGTTAAGTACTGCTGTTTGCAATTGATTTAGTTTGTTTAAAAATGTCATCACTTCAAGGTTATCTGTAGAAGAATAACAGCCTCACTGATTTTGCATCCCTAGGGGTTGCGGGTAGGTGCTGGTCCTTGAAGTAAGGTGTACTGTCCTCGACTCCTGCCTAAGCCCCGCCCACTGATCCGGCCTAAGCCCCGCCCACCAAGTCCTGCTCAAGCTCCGCTCACTAGTGCTGCATTCTCAGCCCAGCGCGCTAAGTCCTAGTGTGCTGGTAAGATGCTTTTTCTATTTTTTTTTTTTTTAAATAATATCCCACATGGAACAGTCTTCCAGTATAATAGTTTTGGATCTCTTTCATGTCTCTCTCCACCCATGAGAGTGTGTTCTGTTGGTGATCAGCAAAGATTGTATACTTCAGTTGCATCGCTCAGTCATATCTGACTCTTTGCGACCCCATGGACTGCAGCATGCCAGGCCTCCCTGTCCATCGCCAGCCCCCGGAGTTTACTCAAACTCATGTCCATCGAGTTGGTGATGCCATCCAACCATTTCATCCTCTGTCATCCCCTTCTCCTCCTGCCTTCAGTCGTTCCCAGCATCAGGGTCTTTTCAAATGAGTTAGTTCTTCAGATCAAGTGGCCAAAGTATTGGAGTTTCAGCTTCAGCATCAGTTCTTCCAATGAATATTTAGAACTGATTTCCTTTAGGATGGACTGGTTGGATCTCCTTGCATTCCAAGGGACTCTCAAGAGTCTTCTCCAACACCACAGTTCAAAAGCATCAATTCCTTGGCTCTCCGCTTTCTTTAATAGTCCAACTCTTACATCCATACATGACTACTGGAAAAACCATAGCTTTGACTAGGCGGACCTTTGTTGGCAAAGTAATGTCTCTGCTTTTTAATACGCTGTCTAGGTTGGTCATAACTTTTCTTCCAAGAGGTAAGCGTCTTTTAATTTCATGGCTGCAGTCACCATCTGCAGTGATTGTATATCTGGGTGGAAAAATGTCCAGAACAGGTGGGCAAGAAACTTGGAGAGATGGAGATGAAAAATGTATCTTCTATACCTGATGTGATGGCAAAGGCTTCATTTGTATCTTGTTTGCTCCTGGCTACAACACTGAGATGGAGACTATTGTTATTCCCAGTTTATACAGTAGGAAGACTGAGGTATTTGGGAGGTTATGAAAGCTGGCCAAGGTCATGCAAGCAGCTGGCTGAGGATTTGAACCTGGGTGGTCTAGGTCCAGGGTCCACATTAGCTTAGTTTTAGGCTAGCAAGCTCACCTTGTACTGGCCAGCTTCTTCTTTCCAACAAGGCCAAGAAGAGTCTTAGTCACTTGGGTTGGAAGGGACCTCAAGGAGATCCCCCGGGACCCCTTCTCTTTCTAGCTGCAGTCCTGGAGGTGTAGAGGAGCAGAAGGACCTGCTTGAAGTCTCCCTGCTTGATGACAGTGGCAAAGCCGGACCTTGGTCTCTTAGGAACAGTGATAACAACAGTGATAAAAGCAGATGTGTGCCTGCTTTGTTTATAGTCATGACGCAGGAAGAGAATGTGATGGTTATTTGACATCTGTCCCTCCCACTCCCAGCACCCTGTGTGCTCACATCCAGTCTCACCCTGCAGTCTGGCGGGGAGCAGGTGCGTGTGGCCCTGTCTTTTGTGCATAGCCGAATAGAAGAATCTGAGCAACTTAAGTGCCTTTATATGAGGTGTTCCCTTGCTTATGTCACCTTATAAGTTTCACATCTTAGGGATATAGTCTGGGAAGGCTTTTACATTTTATTCTTAAATATTCATTCTCTGTCTCTGTGTCTTAGGGCTCCTGGCTGTGGTTTTTTGTTGTTTTTTTTTTTTTTGGGGGGCTGTGCTGGGTCTTTGTATCATGTGGGTTTCTCTAGTTGCCCTGTGGCATGTGGGATCTTAGTATCTGGACCAGGGATCAAACACTTGTCCCCTGCATTGGAAGACGGATTCTTAACCACTGGACCACCAGGGAAGTCCCCTGCTTGGTGTTGATTTCCACCCTTTCGGGGTATGGGGTGGGCCAGAGGTAATCTGGCAGATGAGTCAGGGCTATGCCCCAACATTTCCAATGAAAGGCCTGTAAGGATGTTTCCCCAGTGTCTCTGGGATCCTAGATAGAGCTGAAGTCTCACAAAATATTCCTTTGACCACAGAGATTTTCATATTTCGTGGAATTTTTCCATCAAGTGTACCATCGAGTGCTGTTTCTCTTCATTTTATTCCTTATATTTGACTGGCCTCACATTAGGCACGTCGTTGTTCTCACCTGTTCTTGATTCTGAACTTTTGTGGTTAATAAATAGTCCCAGCTGTTCATGGCGGAGAAGGCAATGGCACCCCACTCCAGTACTCTTGCCTGGAAAATCTCATGGACGGAGGAGCCTGGTGAGCTACAGTCCATGGGGTTGCTGAGAGTCAGACACGACTGAGCGACTTCACTTTCACTTTTCACTTTCATGCATTGGAGAAGGAAATGGCAACCCATTCCAGTGTTCTTGCCTGGAGAATCCCAGGGACGGGGGAGCCTGGTGGGCTGCCGTCTATGGGGTCGCACAGAGTCAGACACGACTGAAGTGACTTAGCAGCAGCAGTAGCAGCAGCTGTTCATGGAGTTTAAAGTCTAGGCCTGGGCAGGGCCCACACAGAAGAGTTAAATTCAGTTAAAACAAATATGCAAATGAAGAACACATTCATTCAGCCCATGCGACTGCTTTGGGCTTTAATTTTTACATTAGAGACTAAGTGGGGATTGAACAAACTCAAGCGTTCCGTTCAGTCCTCAAATTTCGTATAATCTTGCTGCTGCTGCTATTGCTGCTGCTAAGTCGCTTCAGTCATGTCCGACTCTGTGCGACCCCATAGACAGCAACCCACCAGGCTCTCCCATCCCTGGGACTCTCCAGGCAAGAGTACTAGAGTGGGTTGCCATTTCCTTCTCCAATTCGTGAAAGTGAAGTCACTCAGTCGAGTCTGACTCTTAGCGAACCCATGGACTGCAGCCTACCAGGCTCCTCTGCCCATGGGATTTTCCAGGCAAGAGTACTGGAGTGGGGTGCCGTTGCCTTCTCCGGCGTATAATCCTACACATGTGGCAAAGGAGGTGTAGAATAAAGAAATAAAACAGCGGTATTGAACAAAAAGAGATTGAGGAGAAGCTCAAGTTGTTTTTGCTTTTGCTGGCACACTCTTTAGTAGACAGTTGAACTGTTTACCTAAGAAGATCTAGCCCTCTACCCTCACTGTCTTTTGGGATATATGTTTTTGTATGTTTAGAATAAAAGGTTGTGGTCCTTCTCAGCCTAAAAATAACCTGCTTCCCCTAGTGAAGCTATTTTTCCCCTCTTGGGAAGTTGAGATTCAAAGAGCAGAAGATGACCAGACTCCTGGAGTTCTCTGGTTCCCCAGCACAGCACCCTCGAGACCCAGCACAGCACCCTCGAGACCCAGCACAGCACCCTCAAGAAAGCGGCTAAGTGTTGATACTGCCACAAGCTGGGCCAGAGTCTGTTTACGTACCTTCATTATTGCTTCCCTGTGAAATAACTATGTTGAAAGAATAGAGACTTTGACGACAATCTCCTTGAAGCTGCTTTTCCTTTTTCCTTTGGCCATCTGTTATTTTCAACTTTAATTTTTTCATATACTACTATTTATTCTAATGAGTTTCCCTGGTAGCTCAGCTGGTAAAGAATCCGTCTGCAGTGCAGGAGACCCTGGTTCGACTCCTGGGTTGGGAAGATCCCCTGGAGAAGGGATAGGCTACACGCTCCAGTATTCTTGCCTGGAGAATGCTCATGGACAGAGGAGCCTGGAGGGCTACAGTCCATGGGGTTGCAAAGAGTTGGAAACGACTGAGCAACTCAGCACATTCCAATGAAAAATGTTCTCAATGACCAGTTCTTTCTTTCACGCATCTCGTTTAGGAAAGCACTGTTTACACTCTTGCTAACTACAATCTTTTTGTTTTCCTTTTTTTTCCCTTAGTACTTGTGTTCGCTATACTTCTCTCACCCCATCTCCTAGAATTTTTCTCCATCTCCCTCCCCAGTAATGTTCATCATATGAGGAGTTGTTGTTGTGTAGTCTCTGAGTTGTGTCCAACTCTTTTGCAACCCCATGGACTGAGGAATCCTCGGTCTTAATTGAGATCTTTGCAAGCCTAGCTTCCAGCCCCTCTGTTCATCAGAATGGCCTACCTTCCTTAACAGAATTTTCAGCTCCAGGGGCTAAGGATGGTCAGTTTCTCCCTCCTCCCCTTCTATCATGTCTAACTGCTGTGCTTGCTAGATTTAAAGGCAACATTATGTTGGACCTCCTTGGTGGCTCAGATGGTTAAAGAATCTGCCTGCAGTGCAGGAGACCGAAGTTCAATCCCTGGGTTGGGAAGATCCCCTGGAAAAGCAAATGGCAAACCACTCTAGTATTCCTGCCTGGGAAATCCCATGGACAGAGGAGCCTGGTGGGCTACAGTCCACAGACTCGAAAAGAGTCAGACATGACTGAGGGACTAACACTTTCACTTTCATGTGGGTACTTTTTCACTGTACTAGATAAGTACAGGACAGTGTAATTTTCTTGGGCAAATATTATCAACTTTCTTCTATATGTCCACCATTCCTTATTTCCTATTCTGATGGGAGCGCCAGAAAGGGAGAGTTTCCTGCCACCATCCTCCTCCCCCACCCCAGGTTGGTTAAAAAATTGCATCTGGCCCCAAGGGTTTCTAAGCAAGGAGCCAGGCTCTATAGGCATGACGCCACATTGCCTCGAAGAGGGCGTGACCCCAGAGTCATGTGATCAGCTGGGCAGCACAGGTAAGCTGCTGCTCAGGCAGCGCAGGTCTCTGTGCAGTTAGCCAGCTGTCCTTGGGCAGGTCACCTCACTGCTCTGTGACTCTGGTTTCTCATCTGTTATGTGAGGCATCTTTTAGTGTCTCCTGCATCTGTGGGATTCTACTAGTCTGACTTGTTGGCTGAGCCCAGCATACTCATCTGCTGTAGACTGTTTAATCTATCAAGGGTATTCTTAAGTGTGTTCCTTTTTTTTTTTTTTCGCATGCCAGCACCACATGAGAATCTTGGTTCCTTAACTGGGGATTGAACTCTTGCTCCCTGCAATGGAAGCAGGAAGACTTAATCACTGGACTGCCAGGGAAGTTCCAAAAAGTCTCTGATTTTGAGTTCCTCTTTGGCTGTGGCTTGGAGTTCTGTTTTTTAAATCCATCATTTAAATCCATCATGTACATTTGGGTGTACACATTTTTCTCCCTCTTTATGAGCATTATTTGTGGGCTCATGAAGTCTCATAAATTGTGACTGTGTGTGTGTGTTCATGTCCACACACCACTACGGCTTGTTACCTTATTGTCATATTATCTACAAACAGAAATGAATGTGATCAGAGTTGGAACTGCATCTCTGAAACAGCCCTCAGTTAAATGAAACCTTTAGGAAGTTTCTGTGGAAGTATTTTTAAAATACGTTTTTTCTCCTAGTACATGCTTGTCAGTTATAACCAGGGATCTTTGGAGATAGTGTGGATAAGTAATGATTTTATTGTACTTCCTTGTAGACTGCAATAACGTGTTTTCCCTGATAATGAGTTGCTTATTCTGTCATACTGCCTTTTCTTTAATTGCCCTGATAACCAGAATCAGATGCAGCTTTCCTTTTTTATGCCATGCTTGGTTAGTGCTTTCTGGATTCCATAGTTTCTTTTTCCTGGTTCAGGGGCTCTGAGGGACTTTCCTATTTCCTCACTGTCAGCCTCTCTATGAAGATGACAAGATTACATCATCTTTCTGTCACTGCTATAACAAATAACCACAGACTTGATGGCTTAAAGCAACATAAACTATTGATTTATTATGCTGTGGGTCAGAGGTCAACAGGGGTCTCACCGGTTAAAACCAAGGTGTGCACTCCTGGAAGCTGTAGGGGAGAATCCTTTTCCTTGCCTCATTTAGCTTCTAGCAGCCACTCACATTCACAGGCTCGTGCCTCGTTCCTCCAGCATCAAAACCAGCAGTGTTGGGCTGACTCCTTGTCTCTCTGCCATCAAACTGGGACCACAGCTTGGAAAGATTCCTTGACTGCAATGGCACCCCACTCCAGTACTCTTGCCTGGAAAATCCCATGGACGGAGGAGCCTGGTGGGCTGCAGTCCATGGGGTCACTAAGAGTCAGGCACCACTGAGCGATTTCACTTTCACTTTTCACTTTCATACATTGGAAAGGAAATGGCAACCCACTCCAGTGTTCTTTCCTGGAGAATCCCAGGGACAGAGGAGCCTAGTGGGCTGCCGTCTATGGGATCACACAGTCAGACAGACTGAAGTGATTTAGCAGCAGCAGCAGCAGCAGCAAGGATCTATATGATTAGATTGGGCCCACCCAGATAATCCTGGATAATCTCATTTGAAGGTCCTTAACTTCATCATACCTCTCCTGTTAGTAGCATATTCACAGGCTCCAGGGTTTAGCATGTGAACATCCTTGGGGCCATATTCCTGCCTGCCACAGTCCCCAAAACTCTTTGTAAAGAAATGACTTTTTAGTTATTATGTAAAGGAACTGTTCTTTTCTGTTAAGAAACTTTACTCCCCAGAAAATTTGCCTATCTCCTTATTCCTCATCTTTTTGAATATACTTAGCTATTCGCAAACACACAGTGTCTAAGGTTTGAGTTCTGAGATAACCAGACACTGACCTACACATGTTCTGTGTTCCAGCTCATATTATGTTAGTAGTTGCTGTGATGAGGAAACTGAGGTGCAAAGGAGACTTGCCCAGGGTCAGGTAGCCAAAAGTGGCAGAGCCAGGCTGAGAAAGTGGATCTCATTGATTCCAAAGCCTGTGTTCTTTTCACTCTGCCTTCCTGCCTTAGGAGTGATAATGGAAAACCAGAATGAGAAATGATAATGGGAAAACTAAAATAATGTAAAATCTCTCTGTTTCTGCCAAGGTGGTGACAAACAGTAATAATGTCTGCGGCAGAGTGATTGCTCTAATGGCCCCGATTAGTGGCCTCCTTCTTTGTGTCCACACTCTTTGCCTTGTAACTTATAGTCCCCATCCCTCTCCCCTACTACTGGCCTCATGACTACTTTGGCCCCTGGGATGTTAGCTGATGCCACATAAACAGAGTTTAAGAGCCTACGCATTTCTATTGCCTTTTGCACAGCTAGGCGTGCTCACTCAGATCCCTGCCACCCCCGGGAAAGTGTGCCTGGGCTAGGCTAAGGGAGGGACTGAGAGATGCAGGGGAATGAGCCAAATTGTTTCAGTTGAGGCCTTTCTGGACTAGCTGGCTCCCAAGTGAACGACCAGATGCTCAAAGTCTCCAGAGTTTATCTTGCCAAGATCTGTCCTAGGTCATCAGAACCAGCTAGCTGATGTGTAGAGTTGCAGAAAGCGTTGATGATTATTTTAAGCCACAGAGTTCTGGGGAAGTGTGTTATGCAGCTCTTGCTAACTGATATATAGTTTATATCAGATGTTTGCAGAGCATAAGTAGTGATTTTAATGTCCTTTTGAAGACCATTTTGGACTACTTGTAACTAATTCATATTCTTTTTTCAAAATTTTGATACATTTAAAAAATATTTTTAAGATTATATGTTAGACTCAAGAACTTGCCCATTATTTCTACCCTTTTTTCTTTACTTTTTTTGGGGGAACGGGGGAACATGAAAGTCTTTAATCTCTTACCAGTTTCAGTCAGAAGCAAACTTGTGTTTTTCTTTTCAGATTCTTTTTATCGTTTCTAATATGGTGGCTTTTGACCCTCAGCCTACAGTAAGAAATACGTATTTACTAAAAGCTCACATATACAGATGTGTATGTTGTTCAGTTGCTAGGTAGTGTCCGACTCTTTGCGACCCCATGAACTAGAGCACACCAGGCTTCCCTGTCCTTCACTAGCTCCCAGAGTTTGCTCACACTGGTGTCCATTGAGTCAGTGATATCATCCAACCATCTCATCCTCTGCCACCCCCTTCTTCTATTGCCTTCAGTCTTCCCCAGCATCGGGGTCTTTTACAATTAGTTGGCTCTTCACATCACATGGCCAAAATACTGGAGCTTCAGCTTCAGCATCAGTCCTTCCAATGAATATTCAGGACTGATTTCCTTTAGGATTGATTGGTTTCATCTCCTTGCCTTCCAAGGGACTGTCAAGAAGCTTCTTCAACACTACAGTTTGAAATGTGTTGCAGCAAGAAAAGTTTCATGAGACAGTACCTATCCTCTCTCCTCATGGCCTCTGATATATTCTGCTATATTTTATTTGTTTAAAAAATGCTGGTCAGGAGTCAGCACCATGGCCTGCAGCCCATTTTGTAAATAAGGTCTGGTTGGAACACAGCCAATCCCCTTTGTTCATGATTTGTTTATGGCTGCTTTCAAGCTGCAGTGACAGAGTCAAGAAGTTGTAACAGAGGTTATCTGGCCTGCAGAGCCCAAGGTATCATTACACTTCGGCTCTTGAAGGCAAAGTTTTCTGACCCCCTGTTCCGAATTGGTTTCGTAACCCATGGCTGACCTGTGATCCTCCATTTAGAAGGCACACTGTTTAAGGGGCCATTAGCTCTCCCCATAATGCATCTGGAAGTTACACTAAACAAATCCAGCAGATGTGAAAACTAATGCTTTTCCTATGTCACACGCAAGCTCTCTGGTTTATTCACTTAGATTCAACAATTAAGTTTTTGCTATTAATATTTAATGTTATACCTGATTGACTTATATAGGAAACTTTTAAAGGGTTTTGAAAATGTTTCATTATAAGCATGCTCCCCTTCTTTCTAATTTAAATGAGGCTTTCTTGTGGAAAGTAGCTGGAATTTTAAAATGGACACAAATTCTATTCAAGTGCTAGTTATTTATTCATTAGACTCCAGCAGTGCCTCTTTTTGTGATATAATGGAGTCCATTAGCGGGAAAAGGTTGGAAAACAGTCACCTTGGGTTCTTTCAGAACCCCTTTGTGGCACCTAGTCCTTACTGTCACATTTCTGAATTAGTATTATTTTTGAGCATAATAAAATTTAGAGACATCAAATCATGGACTTATGGAATTGAAAAGACTTTGGAAAAAAAAATACATATAATTTTTTTTTTTTAATGAGAAATTTGTTGTTGCTCAGTTTCTCAGTCATGTCTGACTCTTTACCACCCCATGGACTGCAGCACACCAGGCCTTCCTGTCCATCACCATCTCCCGACACTTGCTCAAACTCATGCCCATTGAGTCGGTGATGCCATCCAACCATCTTATCCTCTGCTGTCCCCTTCTCCTCCTGCCTTCAATCTTTCCCAGCATCAGGGTCTTTTCCAGTGAGTCAGTTCTTGGCATAAGTTGGCCAAAGTATTGGAACTTCAACTTTAGCATCAGTCCTTCCAATGAATATTTGACTGATTTCCTTTAGGATTGACTGGTTTGATCTTCTTGCAGTCCAAGGGACTCTCAAGAGTTTTCTCCAACACCACAGTTCAAAAGCATCAGTTCTTCAACTCTCAACTTTCACATCCATTCATGACTGCTGGAAGAACCATAGCTTTGACTATATGGACCTTTGCTGGCAAAGTAATGTCTCTGCTTTTTAATATGCTGTCTAGGTTGGTTATAGCTTTTCTTTCAAGGAGCAAGTTGGCACAGCTCCAAGTCTAAACCACACCCCTGTTCTCAGATAACTCATGAATGTTTCTCCCACCCTTTTCAAATCCTTTTACCTCCACCTTCCTATATATTCGATGTCTCTGGCCAAGTTGGGTTAAATTGACTTCTGAACTAGGTTCCCGCTTCATTTTTTGGCCATTGAAGCAGCAATGACTTTATTATTGGCTGTGCAAATCTGGTTAAAAAAAAAAAAAAACCTAGGCTGAGACATGGGGCCTCTGCCTAGGTTAAGACTCCAGCCCAGGTCTGGTTGACCAGTTTGGTTACAAGGTGATCTTGGATACAAAACCCATTTGTTACCTGAACCTAGAGACCTAGCTTACACATGAGGAGTATTTTGCATGTTTCAAATAAATGTTGACTTTTCCAGTCCGTGAAGAAAGATTGTGGTTTGTTTATTGGGAAATTTACCATGAGGAAAATCAAATGGCATCACCACATCACCTGTGTTAGTCAACACTTGTAGCTCACCTGGTTTTTGACACAAGCATCTAACTTCTTAAGCCTTCTAGATTGGTTTTGTCCAACTAATTGCATATTGAAATACAGGTTTAGTTTGTTAAAATTATTTTCCTTTTAGTCTCATTTGCATCTGGTCCCATCACTTCATGGGAAATAGATGGGGAAACAGTGGAAACAGTATCAGACTTTATTTTTTTGGGGCTCCAAAATCACTGCAGATGGTGATTGCAGCCATGAAATTAAAAGACTCTGACTCCTTGGAAGAAAAGTTATGACCAACCTAGATAGCATATTCAAAAGCAAAGACATTGCCAACAAAGGTCCTTCTAGTCAAGGCTATGGTTTTTCCAGTGGTCATGTATGGATGTTAGAGTTGGACAGTGAAGAAAGCTGAGCGCCGAAGAATTGATGCTTTTGAACTGTGGTGTTGGAGAACACTCTTGAGAGTCCCTTGGACTGCAAGGAGATCCAACCAGTCCATTCTAAAGGAGATCAGCCCTGGGTGTTCTTTGGAAGGAATGATGCTAAAGCTGAAACTCCAGTACTTTGGCCACCTCATGGGAAGAGGTGACT
>NW_011494902.1:2762538-2763273 GCF_000754665.1 Bison bison bison
GGGGACAACAGAGGATGAGATGGCTGGATGGCATCACTGACTCAATGGACGTGAGTCTGAGTGAACTCTGGGAGTTGGTGATGGACAGGGAGGCCTGGCGTGCTGGGATTCATGGGGTCGCAAAGAGTCGGACACGACTGAGCAACTGATCTGATCTGATCTTGCTATTAAAGCAGTAAATACATATGTTTGAAAATGTGTTCAGGAAGTTTATCTAAGAATTGATTTCAGGAAGTAAAGAGGTGGAAGTTTGCTGTAAGCCTTGAGCTTTGGGGCTTATAGAGTTTATACCACAGCACTAGGTCAAGTGATCTGGAAAGAAATTCCCCTCTACCTATGAGTCAACTGAATTGAATAACTGTGTTTCTCCACATTTGAAACAATTTACTTTTAATTGGAAGGTAATTGCTTCACAATGTTGTATTGGTTTCTGTCCTACAACAACCTGTTAAATAACCCTTAACACAGAGCCCACAGAGAAAAAAAGAATAGGGATGCTGGCCCCATCCTGCTCCTTCCAAGAGACTCTCCTGGGTGTAGATCCTCCCCTCCCCCCCCTTATCAGCAGCTGAGGCTCCTGCTGGGTTCAGGTTCTAATGTAGATCTCAGTGATTCTGGAAGAGCCTGAAGAGTAGGGGAGGAAATGAGATTATCGCCTGAGTTTTCATGTGAACTACTACAGGCCTCAGGCCTCGTTGCAAGAGATTCAAGGGGATCTGTGAGCTTGCATCGAAA
>NW_011494902.1:2763373-2769973 GCF_000754665.1 Bison bison bison
ATTTTCACACCCTTTTGACCAAAATTGAGCAATCCCTTAACTTCTGGATATTGGTCATGATCCACAGTAATATTGGCATTGTTTGCAACTTTGTCACCAATAGAAATTTGATATTTTTGTATCACATTTTAGGTATCTAACAGATAACCTTGAAATGTCACGCTCATTATGACTTAGAAATTACAGTGGTTATTACATGCTGCTGCTCCTGCTGCTAAATTGCTTCAGTCGTGTCCGACTCTGTGCGACCCCATAGACGGCAGCCCACCAGGCTCCCCCGTCCCTGGGATTCTCCTGTCAAGAACATTGGAGTGGCTTGCCATTTCCTTCTCCAATGCATGAAAGTGAAAAGTGAAAGTGAAGTCTCTCAGTCGTGTCCGACCCTCAGCGACCCCATGGACTGCAGCCTTCCAGGCTCCTCCATCCATGGGATTTTCCAGGCAAGAGTACTGGAGTGAGGTGCTATAACCTTCTATGTATTAACAAAGAAGCAAATGTGTTACTATGTTACAATTTTAAAAGTTTTCTCTAATTCTATGTATTTTATGCATTTCAAGCATTTGGAGGAGTACCACCTCATCAATCTGTGTAGGTCTGGGTGGTACAGAAATTGTGTAGTAGAACTGGGGAGTCCTTGAGACACTACAACCCCACACTGTGCCTTGTCTCTTGCTTTCACTGGGGAGTTGACTACCTCCTGACTCAGCCTTTCCCCAAGACAGCCAGGTATGGGTGTGTAGGGGGCGTGGAGTTATCTCCAGTTGGCTTTTTCTTCCTAGACCTGGTCAAAGAACGGTTCTTGGTTTGCCCTTGGCTCATTCTCTTATCAGACACGAGGAGGCAAGATTGTCGGAACAGTCTTCAGGGAAGGCTTGTATTGATCAGTACAAGGTACAAGATGCATTTAAAACCAAATGTATCAATCGTCTGAATCTGGAACAGAAGTGTGATTTCTGGTTGAGCTTTTCAAGTGGAGAAAAACCATAGACATCCTGCAGGAAAATTCCCTGTGTACAGCCTAACTTCTGTTATCCTCTTTGTGTGTTTCAGAGTTTAGAATCACAGGACTCTAAGAAGTAGCCCATTGCTCAAGAAGTAGATCACTCAATTGGCTGCCTTGGTGTTTTCCTAATTTGTGGGAAAAGGACCATTTCCCAGCAAGTAGGGTTTGGAGTGGAGGTAGACAGCTTCATAAGGGGTGCCCTTTGTCCTGGGTGCTACCTTGCTGCCCAGCAAGTCCGCCCTAGAGGGTGCCGTGCCCCAGCTGTAACTGGATTTCTGGGAGTTGTGTAAGTCTTTTTCTGTTACTAGAAATTTCAGTGGGGAGGAACTGTCTTGACCTCAGAATAGCCTGCTGTTGTTCCTCGATGTCCTCCAGACGCGGTTACTGCTGTGCTGCTATGTACATCTTTTTTGTCCCACAGCTTCTATATTTAGAGCCTGAAAACGCTGAAAATTTCCTTTCTATTTCTTTAGAAGTTGAGCACAAGAGGGATCTTTACACATGCAATACTAATAATACCTTGAGCAACCATATTACATAATGGAATTGTATTTGTTCATTTTGTGTTTCAGAAAATATTATGATTTAAGACTGGAATCGAATAGTTTCAAATGTCGCGTCTTCACGAAGGCGTGTTACAGCTGGGGCATAGCACCCTCTAGGGCAGACTCACTGAATGGCAAGGTAGCACCCAGGACAAAGGGCACCCCTTATGAAGTTGTCAGCCTTCACCCCAAACCCTACTTGCTGGGAAATGGTCCTTCCCCCATAAATGAGGAAAACACCCGGGTCACCAATTAACTGTATGACCTATTTCTTGGGCAGTGGACTACTTCTTTGGGTTTAGGTGTTGATCATATTTCTCATTGATCAAAACCACTACCTTGAAGTAAGATCAGCCCCATTACAAGGTCTTGTTCCTGCTCATGTGAACATAGGTGTGTTTAACAAGCTGTCAGTGAAGTGATAGCATTTTTCTTTCTCTCTCTTTGTAAAAAGGGAACAACACATGCTTCCTGAACTGATGATGCTATTACAGATGCAAGTGGAAGATTGTGGGTACTATTTGGCTTAATTTTTAAAATGAGATACGTTGGATCCTTTTATTGAGAAACTATCCTATCATTGGATTGGTAAGGCCAGTGTTTTTTGGTTCAAGAAAGCAAGAAATTCACCAAGCTCATTGGCTGAGGGATGCAGCTTTCACTCAGTTAAAAGGATCTCTTATCCCTCCCCTGTTCCTGTTTTGAGCCACAAGCACTTGGCTTACTTTTCACAGAGGTTTGGTTTGGGGGTAATTTTGATCTTAATCCTACCTTTGTGGAGAGATTAAATGAAGTCCTGAAGATCTAGAGAATAGGAACTAAAATGTCTATAAGTGATTCACCTGCTGGCCAGAGATGGCAGAATTAATTGTGTGGCTGCTGGACACAGATGCCAGTTCCATTGTATAGATTTTGTCACAATGAAAAATGGAAAATGCAGGTCCTGTCTTCAAACTGACAATCTAAAGGTGAAGATCTCACAGAATAACGCCTTTTCCAGAAGGTGGACCTCTTGAGCATGTAACTAGTGTTTGCAGGAATACTGGGCCCTCCTGGGAACCAAGCCTTGAGGACACTGTCTAATTTCATGCTCATGACAGCCTTGTAAATTAGAATCTTTCGTTTTCATTGAACAAATGTGAAACCAAAGTATGGGAAAGTTAAATGTCCTGTCTTGAGTGACTCACATAACTATAAGGTGATCATATAATTTATCATCCAAACCTGAGCAGTCTTTTTTTTTTTAATTACTTATTTGGCTGCACTAGGTCTTGTTGCACTCAGGATCTTTCATCTTCATTTTGGCAGGAGGGATCTTTAGTTGAGGCATTCGAACTCTTAGTTGCAGCATGTGGAATCTAGTTCCCTGGCCAGGGATCTAATCAGGGCCCCCTGCATTGGGAGTACAGAGTCTTAGCCACTGGACCACCAGGGAAGTCTTGAAACATGAACACTCTTGAGAGTGAAAGGGGTGCTATTAAATTAATGATGAAGCTAGGATAACAGCCATAAATGGGGATATGTGGCCCCCTTACTAATACAGAAGGTACAGATTGGGGGTTTAATTCAGATCTGATTCCAGAGCCTGTCTGCTCACCTGTATTTAATTAGATGCATTAAATTGGGCTGCTACAAATAAATTGTTAAGGCACTTATTGAATAAACTTCTGAAGGTGAGTTCCGCACTGGTTAGAGAGACAAAGAGAAATTCCTCTTAGGCTAGGTTAAAGTTTCCTTTGGCAAGAAAAAGGTCAACTAGAGATCTTTCATGGAAAAGGCAATGGCAACCCACTCCAGTACTCTTGCCTGGAAATCCCATGGGCGGAGGAGCCTGGTGGGCTGCAGTCAATGGGGTTGCAAAGAGTCGGACACGACTGAGCGACTTCACTTTCACTTTCATGCATTGGAGAAGGAAATGGCAAGCCACTCCAGTGTTCTTGCCTGGAGAATCCCAGGGACAGGGGAGCCTGGTAGGCTGCCGTCTATGGGATCGCACAGAGTCGGACACGACTGAAGCGACTTAGCAGTAGCAGCAGCAGAGATCTTTCATATAAAAAGGTAAAAGAGGTTTTGTTGGAAAGGCAGATGGTTTTTCTCTTCTGGAAAAATGGTTTTTCCTTTTGTTGTTGTTGAAAAAAATGGGTCTGCTGTAACATTTCCAAGAAAGATAGAGAAAGACTCATAAAATTCCATATGTAGGGTAAACATCTTCAGAGTCAGTGGTTGTTGCCATAAAGGGTAATATAATGAATTCTCCATGGTAAGGTGGGTAGGTCCTTTACTACCCTTGTCTTTAGTACTCTGTCTGTGACTGTTATTAACAAGGCAGATCTGTGTGGTATAACCATTACTGTGAGATTTTAAGATAAAAGTCCTCACATTTAAATATATTGCACTCCCAGGATTGGATACCCTGGCTTGTGACGAGCCTCTGTGAGCCTCAGATATGCTTGTGTGAATACAACTAGCAGAAGTGCAGGCACAAAGGTAGGTAAAACTCAAGGTACTTGAAACTGATCGTACAGCCTGACCACGGAAGATAATAAAGAACATTACACAGCACTCCGGGATTTATGTTTTCTCTGTGTCTCATTCTCTTGCCACCTTCCAGGCAAGTTGAGGTGTGAAAATGAAAGTTTCCTAACAGAACACTGCTGTAAATCCCATGGCCTCTAAAAACATCTGCTGGATTGCCGCTTGTCATCAAGTCAGTGATGCCAGAGAATGGCATGCCATTCAAAGGCCGCTGCTGGGAACCAGGGCAAGCTGGCCCGGTGGGGAAGAGTTATGTGTCTGGCTGGAAATACGGGATCTGGCTTTCAAATGAGAGCTGTTATTTGGCTTCATTCTACACCCAGGTCCCTAGGGATGTGCATTCTGAAACTTGGAGCATCCAAAAAAGACTGACTCCCAGAGCAGGCAAAATGAAACTTTCTGGTGACGGAGGAGAAGGCTTCCTCCAGCTAGTGGGAGCAGGAGCGGAACTGGGGGGCTCGGGGATTGCACCTGCTTGTGATTTGTTTGAGCAGCTCCATGAAGAAGACCGCAATGCTTGGTGGGGTTTTTTTTTTTTTTTTTTGAAGGGCCAGATTTCTCCTTGGAAATAAGAGAACCATGGGTCACAAGACAGGAAAAGAAAACAGTCTTGGACGAGAGGCATGAGGGGAAGCAAGGGGATAAAAGAGGTGGCCACAGCCTTTCTGCTGTGGGTAATGAGAACCCGTGGAGGATGCAGGGCAGCTGTGCTGTCTCGGGTAACCAGAGTCTTCCTGGAACAGGACAGGAGGCTGGGAAGTCAGGAGATCTGGGGGCTGGTGCTTCCCTCCCACCAGTTCACTTTCTTCTGCAAAAGTGGGCAAGTTGGGTCAGAGGTTACACACATGACTTCCAGCTCTCAGTCTTTGATGCTGAACCATCTTTGCAGGGCTAACCAGAGTGGCCCAGTGAACCTCTATGTCAGGCATAGGGGCACAAATGCATCACCTGGCCCTACATCTAGGGTGGGGCCCTGTCATAAGTTCCCCTGTTGGCCCATCAGCAAGGAGAACAACTAACTTTTAGGAAGCTTTTGTTATATGCCAGGCAGGGTTATAGTTACTTTCCATTGATCTACATCTGTATTAGCTCTTTTAATCCTCCCAACAACCCTATGAGTTAGGCAGACTGCTCTAATTCTTGAGATACCAAGAAATGAAGCAATTTGTCCCAGGTTTCACAGCTAACCATTGGTGGAGTCGGGATTTGAACCCCGGTGGGCCTGGCTCTAGAGCTCAGTCTGTGCAGCTGCTGTGTGTGTGTGTGGTGGTGGCTGGGGGCGGGGTGGTTGTCACATATTGTTTACATTGCTGGACTGTCAGCTGCCTGAGGGCAGCAACCTCTTTTGTCTTGTTAACTGTTGTAGTCCTAGTGCCTGGCTGAACATAGGCTCTTGAGGCATTTTTGTTAGATGGATGGATAGATGGATGGTTGGATGGATGGATGGTTGGATAGATGTATGAATGGATGGTCAGATGGCTGACTGGCTAGATGAACGGATGGATGGATGGATGGATGAGATAAACAAGGTCTCCAGGGAGTTTAAGGAGGAAAACAGACTCATAAACACCCAATGCCGGAGTTTAAGGAGGAAAACAGACTCATAAACACCCAATGCCAGTCATGGTCAGGCAGGAAGGGTGCTTAGTCCAATCTGGGTTATCAGAGACACCTTCCTTCAGGGGCTGATGCCTGAACTGATCCTTGAAAGATGAGAAGAATTTGGGAGAATCTGGTGGGAGAGGCATGCCAAGCAGAGGAGCCATGTGAACTAACTGTAGCATTGCCCCAGGTAGCTATGCCTGGAACAGAGATGGTCAGGCAGGGGCTGATGGAGATGGGGTGAGGTCAGGAGAAGCCTTCCTGGGGAAGGCCTTTGGGCTTGCCCCTGAGAACAGTAGAGACAGAACTCCCAAAAGGGTTTACACAGGGGAGTGACATGGGCAGCTATGGATTTCAGATGGGGGTGTTCCCGGTTACAGTGTAAAGACAGGAAGGAACAAGGACAAGATTGGGTGGGGGAGAAGCTACTGTGGTGGTCCCAGCAAGAGATCTTGGGATGCCAGTGTGGGTGCGTGGGCGGAGGTGGCTAGAGGGAGAGGAGGGGAAGGTCATATTTAATGTCGGGTGTGTTGAGTTCAAGGGTCCTGGGCTGCTGATGTGTGCCATACACGTGCTCCTGGGTGAATGCAAACTAGCTGAGCTGGAGGAGAAGACGGGATAGATGGGGGTTTGGGCAGTGCCTGCATCAGGTGCAGGTTAAAGCCAGGAGAGTGGATGACATCTTCCCTCAAACAGTGTTACCTTGAAAGAGCCAGTCCCTGGAAGCTGAGCCCAAAAGAAGCCTGAGGGCAAAGGCCAGAGAGGCCTGGTCCTGCTGGAACAGAGCAGGGTGGCTCAGGTTTTATTGAACTGATCACCGAGGTGATAGCATTTTTTGAGCCCTTCCAGTGTGCCTGGCACATGGACGTGCACTGAGGGTGCTTTCACTCAACTGTTCTTTATGAAACCCCTATG
>NW_011494902.1:2770073-2770227 GCF_000754665.1 Bison bison bison
GAAACCCCTATGAGGTAAGTGTTATACTCATCCCCACTTTACAAAAGAGAAAAGCGAGGAACAGAGCGTTAGTCACAGTTACCCAAGGTCACATGCTTCGCCCTGCCAGACTGCCCTGATCACATGCCAGACTGCCCTGATGAGATGAGCTCCC
>NW_011494902.1:2770327-2795157 GCF_000754665.1 Bison bison bison
CCCACCCCTCCCCACCTATTTTTTTGTCAGTATGGATGGAGAAGGAAATGGCAACCCACTCCAGTATTCTTGCCTGGAGAATCCCATGGACAGAGGAGCTTGGTAGGCTACAGTCCATGGGTCGCAAAGAGTCGGACACGACTGATCGACTTCACTTGTCAGTATGGAAATCTCTGCAGACCTTTGCAAATCCTGAAGCAGAGCTTGAGAAGAGGAGGATGTTGGAACTTGTCTTGAGGGCAAGAGGAGGTAAGGTCAAGGTTTGTTTTCTGAAAGAAGGAGCCAGCTCAGAAGGAGATTTTGAAGATAGAGGCAGGAGTCACTCTGGGGACTCAGGACCCAGGTATCACATGGTAGATGGCCAACACAGAGGAGGAGGAGGAGGAGCTAGCTGGAGGGAAGAAAGCAAGAAGATCAGAGCTGTTGTCAGAATTGAAGGGGAATCCTAGGGTTCCTTCCATAGGAAATATCCAGAATAGGTGGGGCTTCCCCTGTGGCTCAGTGGTAAAGAATCCACCTGCCGATGCAGGAGATATGGGTTTGATCCCTGGGTCAGGAAGATCCCCTGAAGGAGGGCATGGCAACCCACTGTAGTATTCTTACCTGAAGAATCCCATGGACAGAAGAGCCTGTGGGCTACAATCATGGGGTTGCAAAGAGTCGGACCTGACTGAAGTGACAGAGCATGCACATATCCAGAGAAGGTGAATCTGCAGAGACAGAAAGCAGGTTACTGGTTGCCAGGCCCTGGGGGAGGGGTAGAATGGGGTGAGCTGCTGAATGGGTCCAGGATTTCTTTCTTGGGAGACAGAATTGTTTTGGAACTGGACAGAGGTGCTGGTTGCACAATATTGTGAATGTACTAAATGTCACCGAGTTGAACATTTTTAATGGTTAATTCAAAGTTATGTAAATTTTACCTCAATTAAAAAAAAATTGGAAGGGGACAAGTGGGAATGATGCAAAGTAGGTCACATCCGGTGACCAGGATTCTCTGGCCCCTGCTTGCTCCCTGTTATGTAACAGCTTTATTGTCAGCATCTCCCAACAGCTGATGGCAATTTGTTTACTAGAAAGTAAGACAGGGCTGTGAGATTCCATCCTGTCTAGTACGGGAGCAGCGCCTGGCACATGGTGGTACTCGGTAGATGTTGGAATGAATGAAAGAATGGTAGCCTGGATGGATGGGGTGGAAGGTCAGACAGGCTCTGGATGTAGAGTGTGGTAGGGGCTGCTGGTTTGGAATCTGGCTGAGGATAACTGGAAATGGAGCTGAGGATAAAAACCTGGGTTCCTGTTGGTAAAAGGTGGCCTGCAGGAGATGAGGGTGTGAAGGCACCTGTAACAAATGCTTTTCCTGGTAGTGCTGAGTGCAGAGGAGCAGGCAGCCGATTAGGTTGAGTTTGCTGCTACAAGGGGTGGGGTGATTACAATGGAAAGACCAGGAATTGGGGGAAGAGAGGGCATTGGTGGTAATAGTTCAGGGAGGTAAGGGATTCTGGAGAGGTCAGCTCTGGACATGGAGAAAATGGAAGCAAATGATCCCCGAACTCGGAGACATGAAGAGCAGGTCATTGGTGTTGGGAGTGGAGACCTGGACAGCTGACCCGAGCTAGAGGTAAGGGTGTGGCTCAGGTGGAGTGAAGGTGACAGCCATTGAAGGCCTCCAAGTGGTCACAGTATTGCTGGGGCAGTCATTTCCCAAATTTGGTACTCGGGATAACCCATAAGGATATGGGAAGAAAAGATGAAAACTTTAACTTGTATTTTTTAAATTAATTTATTTTAATTGGAGGTTAATTACTTTACAATATTGTAGTGGGTTTTGCCATACATTGACATGAATCAGCGATGGGTGTACATGTGTTCCCCATCCTGAACCCCCCTCCCATCTCCCTCCCCATCCCATCCCTCTGGGTCATCCCAGTGCACCAGCCCTGAGCACCCTGTCTCATGCATCAAACCTGGACTGGCGATCTGTTTCACATATGATAATATACATGTTTCAATGCTATTCTCTCAAATCATCCCACCCTCTCCCTCTCCCACAGAGTCCAAAAGACTGTTCTATGTATCTGTGTCTCTTTTGCTGTCCCACATATAGGGTCATCATTACCATCTTTCTAAATTCCATATATATGCGTTAGTATACTCTACTGGTGTTTTTCTTTCCGGCTTACTTCGCTCTGTATAATAAGTTCCAGTTTCATCCACCTCATTAGAACTGATTCAAATGTATTCTTTTTAATGGCTGAGTAATATTCCATTGTGTATATGTACCACAGCTTTCCTATCCATTCGTCTGCTGATGGACATCTAGGTTGCTTCCATGTCCTGGCTATAATAAACAGTGCTGCGATGAACATTGGGGTGCACGTGTCTCTTTCAATTCTGGTTTCTTCAGTGTGTATGCCCAGCAGTGGGATTGCTGGGTCGTATGGCAGTTCTATTTCCAGTTTTTTAAGGAATCTCCACACTGTTCTCCATAGTGGTTGTACTAGTTTGCATTCCCACTAACAGTGAAAGAGTGTTCCCTTTTCTCCACACCCTCTCTAGCATTTATTGTTTGTATACTTTTGAATTGCAGCCATTCTGACTGACATGAGATGGTACCTCATTGTGGTTTTGATTTGCATTTCTCTGATAATGAGTGATGTTGAGCATCTTTTCATGTGTTTGTTAGCCATCTGTATGTCTTCTTTGGAGAAATGTCTGTTTAGTTCTTTGGCCCATTTTTTGATTGGGTCATTTATTTTTCTGGAATTCAGCTGCAGGAGCTGCTTGTATATTTTTGAAATTAATTCTTTGTAAGTTACTTCATTTGCTATTATTTTCTCCCATTCTGAAGGCTGTCTTTTCACCTTGCTTATAGTTTCCTTTGTTGTGCAAAAGCTTTTAAATTTAATTAGGTCCCATTTGTTTAGGTTTGCTTTTATTTCCATTACTCTGGGAGGTGGGTCATAGAGGATCCTGCTATGATTTATGTCAGAGAGTGTTTTGCCTATGTTCTCCTCTAGGAGTTTTATAGTTTCTGGTCTTACATTTAGATCTTTAATCCATTTTGAGTATTTTTGTGTATGGTGTTAGAAAGTGTTCTAGTTTTTCTTTTACAAGTGGTTGACCAGTTTTCCCAGCACTATTTGTTAAAGAGATAGTCTTTTCTCCATTGTATGTTCTTGCCTCCTTTGTTAAAGATAAGATGTCCATAGGTGCATGGATTTATCTCTGGGCTTTCTATTTTGTTCCATTGATCTATATTTCTGTCTTTGTGCCAGTACCATACTGTCTTGATGACTATAGCTTTGTAGTATAGCCTGAAGTCAGTTAGATTGATTCCTCCAGTTCCATTCTTCTTTCTCAAGATTGCTTTGGCTATTCGAGGCTTTTTGTATTTCCATACAAATTGTGAGATTATTTGTTCTAGTTCTGTGAAAAATACCATTGGTAGCTTGATAGGGATTGCATTGAATCTACAAGATTGCTTTGGGTAGTATACTCGTTTTCACTATATTGATTCTTCCAATCCATGAATTTGGTATATTTCTTCATCTATTTGTGTCATCTGATTTCTTTCATCAGTGTTTTATAGTTTTCTATATATAGGTCTTTTGTTTTTTTAGGTAGATTTATTCCTAAGTATTTTATTCTTTTCTTTGCAGTGGTGAATGAAATTGTTTCCTTAATTTCTCTGTTTTCTCATTGTTAGTGTATAGGAATGCAAGGGATTTCTGTGTGTTAATTTTATATCCTGAAGCTTTACTATATTCATTGATTAGCTCTAGTAATTCTCTGGTGGAGTCTTTAGGGTTTTCTATGTAGAGGATCATGTCATCTGCAAACAGCAAGAGTTTTACTTCTTCTTTTCCAATCTGGATTCCTTTTATTTCTTTTTCTTCTCTGATTGGTGTGGCCAAAACTTCCAAAACTATGTTGAATGGTAGTGGTGAGAGTGGACACCCTTGTCTTGTTCCTGACTTTAGGGGAAATGCTTTCAATTTTTCACGACTGAGGATAATGTTTGCTGTGGGTTTGTCATATATATAGCTTTTATTATGTTGAGGTATGTTCCTTCTATTCCTGCTTTCTGGAAGGTTGTTTTTTTTTTTTTTAATCATAAATGGATGTTGAATTTTGTCAAAGGCTTTCTTGGCGTCTATTGAGATAATCATATGGTTTTTATCTTTCAATTTGTTAATGTGGTGTATTACATTGATTGATTTGCGGATATTGAAGAATCCTTGCATCCCTGGGATAAAGCCCACTTGGTCATGATGTATGATGTTTTTAATATGTTGTTGGATTCTGTTTGCTGCTGCTGCTGCTGCTGCTGCTGCTAAGTCGCTTCAGTCATGTCCGACTCTGTGCAACCCCATAGACGGCAGCCCACCAGGCTCCCCCATCCCTGGGATTCTCCAGGCAAGAACACTGGAATGGGTTGCCATTTCCTTCTCCAATGCATGAAAGTGAAAAGTGAAAGTGAAGTCGCTCAGTCGTGTCCGACTCTTTGCGACCCCATGGACTGAAGCCTACCAGGCTCCTCCGTCCATGGGATTTTCCAGACAAGAGTACTGGAGTGGGGTGCCATTGCCTTCTCCGTCTGTTTGCTAGGATTTTGTTAAGGATTTTTGCATCTGTGTTCATCAGTGATACTGGCCTGCAGTTTTCTTTTTTTGTAGCATCTTTGTCGGGTTTTGGTATTAGGGTGATGGTGGCCTCATAGAATGAGTTTGGAAGTTTACCTTCCTCTGCAATTTTCTGGAAGAGTTTGAGTAGGATAGGTGTTAGCTCTTCTCTAAATTTTTGGTAGAATTCAGCTGTGAAGCTGTCTGGACCTGGGCTTTTGTTTGCTGGAAGATTTCTGATTAGTTTCGATTTCCATGCTTGTGATGGGTCTGTTAAGATTTTCTATTTCTTTCTGTTTCAGTTTTGGAAAGTTATACTTTTCTAAGAATTTGTCCATTTCTTCCAAGTTGTCCATTTTATTGGCATATAATTGCTGATAGTAGTCTCTTATGATCCTTTGTATTTCTGTGTTGTCTGTTGTGATCTCTCCATTTTCATTTCTAATTTTGTTGATTTGATTCTTCTCCCTTTGTTTCTTGATGAGTCTGGCTAATGGTTTGTCAATTTTATTTATCTTCTCAAAGAACCAGCTTTTGGCTTTGTTGATTTTTGCTGTGGTCTCTTTTGTTTCTTTTGCATTTATTTCTGCCCTAGTTTTTATGATTTCTTACCTTCTACTAACTCTGGGTTTCTTCATTTCTTCCTTTTCTAGTTGCTTTAGGTGTAGAGTTAGATTATTTATTTGACTTTTCTCTTGTTTCTTGAGGTAAGCCTGTATTGCTATGAACCTTCCTCTTAGCACTGCTTTTACAATGTCCCATAGGTTTTGGGTTGTTGTGTTTTAATTTTCATTCATTTCTATGCATATTTTGATTTCTTCTTTTTGATTTCTTCTGTGATTTGTTGGTTATTCAGAAGCATGTTGTTTAGCCTCCATATGTTGGAATTTTTAATAGTTTTTTTCTGTAGTTGACATATAAACTTACTGTATTGTGATCAGAAAAGATTCTTGGAATGATTTCAACTTTTTTGAATTTACCAAGGCTTGATTTATGGCCCAGGATGTGATCTATCCTGGAGAAGGTTCCGTGTGCACTTGAGAAAAAGGTGAAATTCATTGTTTTTGGGTGAAATGTCCTATAGATATCAATTAGGTCTAACTGGTCCATTGTATCATTTAAAGTTTGTGTTTCCTTGTTAATTTTCTGTTTAGTTGATCTATCCATAGATGTGAGTGGGATATTAAAGTCTCCCACTATTATTGTGTTATTGTTAATTTTCCCTTTCATACTTGTTAGCATTTGCCTTACATACTGTGGTGTTCCTATGTTGGGTGCATATATATTTATATTTGGTATATCTTCTTCTTGGATTGATCATTATGATCAATTGATCATTGATCACAATGTGATCATAATGATCACATTGATCATTATGTAGTGTCCTTCTTTGTCTCTTTTCGCAGCCTTTATTTCACAGTCTATTTTATTTGATATGAGTGTTGCTATTCATGCTTACTTTTGGTCTCCATTTGCATGAAATATCTTTTTTAAGCCCTTTGCTTTCAGTCTATGTGTCCCTTGTTTTGAGGTGAGTCTCTTGTAGACAGCATATATAGGGGTCTTGTTTTTGTATCCATTCAGCCAGTCTTTGTCTTTTGGTTGGGGCATTCAACCCATTTACATTTAAGGTAATTATTGATAAGTATGATCCTGTTGCCTTTTACTTTGTTGTTTTGGATTTGAGTTTATATACCTTTTCTGTGTTTCCTGTCTAGAGAAAATCCTTTAGTATTTGTTGAAGAGCTGGTTTGGTGATGCTGAATTCTCTTAAGCTTTTGCTTGTCTGTAAAGCTTTTGATTTCTCCTTCATATTTGAATGAGATCCTTGCTGGGTACAGTAATCTGGGTTGTAGCTTTTTCTGTTGCATCACTTTAAGTGTGTCCTGCCATTCCCTTCTGGCCTGAAGAGTTTCTGTTGAAAGATGAGCTGTTATCCTAATGGGAATCCCCTTGTGTGTTATTTGTTGTTTTTCCCTTGCTGCTTTTATATTTGTTTTTTGTAATTTGATTAATACGTTTCTTGGGGTGTTTCATCTTGGGTTTATCCTTTTTGGGACTCTTTGGGTTTCTTGGACTTGGGTGACAATTTCCTTCCCCGTTTTAGGGAAGTTTTCAAGTATTATCTCCTCAAGTATTTTCTCATGGTGTTTCTTTTTGTATTCTTCTGGGACTCCTATGATTTGAATGTTTGGGCGTTTGACATTGTCCCAGAGGTTTCTGAGGTTGTCCTCATTTCTTTTAATTCTTTTTTCTTTTTTCCTCTTCTGCTTCATTTATCTCCACCATTCTATCTTCTACCTCACTTATCCTATCTTCTGCCTCCGTTATTCTACTGTTGGTTCCCTCCAGAGTGTTTTTGATCTCATTTATTGCATTATTCATTATTGATTGACTCTTTTTTATTTCTTCTAGGTCCTTGTTAAACATTTCTTGCATCTTCTCAATCCTTGTCTCCAGGCTATTTATCTGTAACTCCATTTTGTTTTCAAGATTTTGGATCAGTTTTACAGTCATTATTCTGAATTCTTTTTCAGGTAGACTCCCTGTCTCCTCCTTTTTTGTTTGGTTTGGTGGGCATTTATCATGTTCCTTTACCTGCTGTGTATTTCTCTGCCTTTTCATCTTGTTTAGATTGCTGTTTTGGGGGTGGCCTTTCTGTATTCTGGCAGTTTGTGTGTGGTTCCTCTTTATTGTGGCAGTTCCTCCCTGTGGGTGGGGTTGGACGAGTGGATTGTCAAGGTTTCCTGGTTAGGGTAGCTTGCATCAGTGTTCTGGTGGGTGGAGCTGGATTTCTTCTCTCTGGATGTCTGTGGGTTTGGTGTGACTTTGGGCAGCCTGTATATTACAGCTCAGGGCTATATTCCTGCATTTCTGGAGAATTTGTGTGATGTCTTGCTCTGGAACTTGTTGGCTCATGGGTGGAGCTTGGTTTCAGTGTAGGTATGGAGGCTTTTGGATGAGCTCTTATCGATTAATGTTCCCTGGAGTCAGGAGTTCTCTGGTGTTCTCAGCTTTTGGACTTAAGCCTCCTGCTTCTGGTTTTCAGTCTTATTCTTACAGGAGTCTCAAGACTTCTCCATCCATACAGCACTCCTTTCGAAGACAATGGGCTGCCTTTCTGGGTGCCTGGTGTCCTCTGCCAGTGTTCAGAGGTTGTTTTGTGGAATTTGCTCAGCGTTCAAATATTCTTTCCGTGAATTTGTTGGGGGGAGAAAGTGGTCTCCCCATCCTGTTCCTCCGCCGTCTAAGGACCATCCACTTTAACTTGTATTTTTCCCTTGAAAATTAAGGATTTATGTTTTAGTTATATTTACATGTTTCTTATTTTTAAGTAAATAAATTAGGGGTGCATGCTCATTTTTACTAATGGAATGTGTGGTCAAAATGGTTGTAAGGAATTTATTTACAAAAGATAAACAGACTCACAGAATTCAAAAACAAATTTATGGTTACCAAAGGGGAAAGGTTGGGGGAGGGATAAATTAGGAGTTTGGGATTAACAGATCAGTCTCTCAGTCGTGTCCAATACTTTGCAACCCCATGATCTGTCAGGCTTCCCTGTCCATCACCAAGTCCTGGAACTTGCTCAAACTCATGTCCATTGAGTTGGTGATGCCATCCAACCATCTCATCCTCTGTTGTCCATTTCTCCTCCTGCCTTCAATCTTTCCCAGCATCAGGGTCTTTTCTAATGACTTGGCTCTTTGCATCAGGTGGCCAAAGTATTGGAGCTTCAGCATCAGTCCTTCCAATGAATATTCAGGACTGATTTCCTTTAGGATTGACTGGTTTGATCTCCTTGCAGTCCAAAGGACTTTCAAGAGTCTTCTCCAACACTACAGTTCAAAAGCATCAATTCTTCAGCACTCAGCTTTCTTTATAGTCCAACTCTCACATCCATACATGACTACTGGAAAAACCATAGCTTTGATTAGACGGACCTTTGGATTAACAGATGTACCCTACTGTCTATGTCTGTGTATCTGTGGGATTAACACATACACACTCCTATATTATAAAATAGATAATCAACGAGGACCTACAGTATAGCACAGGGAACTATACTCAATATTCTATAATAACCTACTTGTGAAAATAATCTGAAAAATAATGAATATATGTTTGTATATGTATAGGGGCTTCCCTGGTAGCTCAGATGGTAAAGAATCTGCCTGCGGTGCAGGAGACCTGGGTATGTATAACTTAATCACTTTGCTCTGTACAACATTGTAAATCAGCTATATGCTAAAATAAAATAAAATAGTTGCGATAGTGACTGGTTTGGGAGGTTCACAGACCTGGGATGACATCTTTGGGAGTAATGTCACATGGGAGAGCAGGTCATATGACTTGCTGAAGGAGAAGCCCTGTGTCTCCTGTCTCTCTCACCATTGCCTGGTTAGCCAGATATGGGTATTTTCCAGAAAGGGCATAAAATTTCTGTGGAGTCACTGGCTTTGTGCAAACCCATTATGCACTGTGGATTACCTTTTAAAATTAATCACCAGCAATTTGCTGGATATTCCTTGTAATACCTGAGTACCAATCAACATCAGTTGTTTCTGGAATCCATCCCCAACCCCCCCTTTTTTTTTTGAGTTGGACCTTTCCCCCCTTTTCTTCTGATTTCATGAATATTCATTGTTGTTCCCCCTCCTCCCAAGAGACTATGACCTAGGAGCAGATTTTTTAAGAACCTGGATAATGTTTTCCTAAACCTGGGAATTTGAGCTGAAATAACTCAAGATTTGAGGAGTCAGGGGAAGAGAAAGTGGGGTCCTGGGTCTAGGCAATCTTTCTTCCAATTCTGACTGCTGTTATGAGCTCTGTGCTTCTGAGCAAAGTCGCTTACCCTCTCTGACAACTGATTTTATTTTAAAATCAGAGAGGTGATTTTCTATCTGATAAGGTTATGGGAAAGATCAGAGGACTTAATGACACTTGTGGAAGCCCCTTAAACTTGCTAGGGCTCAATAAATGCCAGTTTTTTCTCTTCCTGGAACCCCCTCACCACACCGCCAGTCTCCTGTATCTTTCTGCCCTGGTGGAGGAGCCAGATAAGAACAAAGGGTGAATCGCTGACTTCCTATTAAGCTGGTTTAAAGGTATCGTTAACATTGCTGTTCTTTGCCTTGTGATCTCTTTCGTGGGTTTCTTTCCCCAGCCTCTATACTGTCTCAAGGAGAGTTTGGGGCATCCTGAGTTTTCTTAAGGTGTTTAATGTTGAAAGAACTCCTTAATTATGAGGCTCCCTCACCTCATGAAATGCCTTCTTGAGGAACTGATTTCACAGGAAGCAGAAAACAAAAAATGCAAACACCCTTCCGCCACATCTCCCCCCCACCCCCACCGCCCACTGCCACCCCAATTTCAGATATTAAGTCAAAGGAAATGAGTTTGGAGAGCATTGTAAATAATGTTTGAGTAGGGTTGTTTCAAAAGCTGTTTTGTAGTTACAGAACAGGAACCTTCTTATCTGAAAATGATGACAATGTTTGTGGCCTGGGGACCCTCCCCAAGCTGTTTTGTTGTTACAGACGCTAGGCTTGCTGGGTGCCTGTCTTAGAAGCTGGGTTTCTCTTATCTCTGGGTACTACTTGCTTGGACAGTCTGTATCCTGGGTCTGACTATGACCCAGGTTTTATTAATCAGAGTGCTATATACTTTGAGAATGTAAGGATGGAAGAGGCTTTAACAGTCATTCTTCAGAAAAATATGGATATGAAGAAAAAATAGGCCTTTGAATTACTCAGCTGTCTGTTGTTAGGATACTAGGTGTGGTAGTCCCTCCCCATCCCAGGAGAATATTTTTAAATATTTTATTGTTTAGATGAAAATAACTACCTTTTAATTTAAAACTGGAGTGTCAACATAGATGCTGATGTATTGGGGGGCTTTCTTTTCCTTTTCCTTTTTCCTTCCTGAGAGAGTGATTTTATAATATCAAGCTCTGTTGTGAAACTCCTTATTCTTTTATTTCTGTGTTACAAGGTGGGATAGTAGTCAGCGTGGATATGGGCATTAGGGCTATTTCAGGAAAAGAGCCCAGCGCTGTGCCTGCAGTGTAACAGTCACTCAATACATGGTAAATTCCATTTTAAATTCAGATGAAAGGGGAAAAAAAGCATTCAGATTCTATGTAGGCAGCACAGCACAGTATGAAAAAGAACCTATTGATTAAACTCTTAGAAAGTTTCCAAAAACCTCCTTTTAAGTCCCAAGATATTGGCACTCCTGTGATGGATGTCTTGAGGCAGATAAAACAGTGGAGGCTTTTGAGTGGAAGGAACAGGGATCCTTTCACGTGAAGTGATACTTGAAAAATACTGCTGTAATTAAAACATACAGTGTAGTTAGTTTTCAGGAAATGTACATTTTTCATGTCTTGAAGGAGCCTTACAGAGTTACTTTAAAAAAATGGCTGGTTGTGGACGGAGGACAGCTTCTACTGGAAATTAGCACATGATAAAGTTAAAGTTAATCTTAAAGGAAATCAACCTGAAGATTCACTAGAAGGACTAATGCTGAAGCTCCAATACTTTGTCCACCTAATGTGATGAGCTGACTCATTGGAGAGAAATGCTGGGAAAGACTGAGGGCAGGAGAAGGGGATGACAGAGGATGAGATGGTGGGATGACATCACCGACGCAATGGACATGTTGTTGTTCAGTCGCTCCGTTGTGTCCGACTCTTTGTGGCCCCATGAGCTGCAGCACACCAGGACTTCCTGTCCTTCACTGTCTTCTGGAGTTTGCTCAAAATTTGAAGCCTGGCATGCTGCAGTTCTTGGGGTCACAAAGAATCAGACATGATTTAGTGGCCGAACAACAAAGTTAAAGTTGTTTTTTTCCTTGTCCTTCTGTTTGAGATCTTATACCTTATAGTGTAAGATCATATTCCATAGCTTATTGTGGTAATATTTATGCTGGTGTGACCTGTCCTCCTCCCTCAGTACCTGGGAATCGGTGAGCTTGAATGGGAAAAAAAATCCATCTTTATGTACAATGAATTCTAACTGAAGTTTGGCATTTTCTTCCATTATGAACCTAGGCAGCAAATCAAAGTAGTGTTAAAAGGATCCTGATTTTGTCGTCATATGTCTGTACTGAATTATAGCTGTGCAGAAACCACCAGATGTTATACACACACATCACTACTTCAAAATAATGCTAGATCCCAGAGCTATTTTTCCATCTTATTACTTGGTGTATTAATAAAGAAACACTGATATATTACTGTATCACAGTTTTAACACATAGTGACGATGAAATCTAAGTATCCTTTGTTTTGAAATGTTTTGTGTTTTATGTATTTAAAAACATCATATGGAGGAGACTTCTAGAAGCATCACCTCATTGCCCTGGGGTCTGAGGCATACAAAAGGTTAAGCTCCTCCTCTTTGTGATTTAAATTTTATACCAAGGAACTGGGACTAACAGAGTGACTCTCAACCCTGGCTGCCTATATGAATTACCTGGGAGCTTCAAGTATTGCTGGTGCCTGGGTGGTGTGGTATGGTGTGGTGTGTGTGTGTGTGTGTGTGTGTGTGTGTGTGTGTGTGTGCGTGCGCGCGCGCGCGCACTCAGTCGTATCCAACTCTTCATGACTCTGTCCGTGGGATGAATACTGGAGGGAGTTGCCATTTCCTTCTCCAGGGGATCTTCTTGACCCAGGGATCTAACCCACATCTCTTGAGTTTTCCTGCATTGCCAGGTGGATTCTTTACCACAGAGCCACCTGGAAAGCCCCACCTGAGTCTTAATGCCAGACTACCAGACTAATTAAATTAGAACTTATGGACATGAGGCCTGTGATCCCAGTGTGTTGCTGCTGCTGCTGCTAAGTCACAGCGGTCGTGCGTGTCCGACTCTGTGTGACCCCAGAGACGGCAGCCCACCAGGCTCCTCTGTCCCTGGGATTCTCCAGCCAGAATACTGGAGTGGGTTGCCATTTCCTTCTCCATTGCAGAAAAGTGAAACGTGAAAGTGAAGTCACTCAGTCGTGTCCAACTCTTCATGACCCCATGGACTGTAACCTACCAGGCTCCTCCGCCCATGGGATTTTCCAGGCAGGAGTACTGGAGTGGAGTGCCATTGCCTTCTCCCTCTGTCTCCTTTCTGATTCTTTAATTAGAACTTCATTTTCATGCTTACGGTAGAAAATTCAAACTGTACAAAGAGCACAACTCACTCACCTTCCTAGATATAAATGTTGCCGACAATTTTTTTGCATAATTAATCCTTGCAGACACACACATCCACACATACACCCCAGTGGGATTATACTGTACATGTTACCCCATGCAGATATACTATACAAGTTATTTCACATAGCTTTCAAAACTAATTTCTGAGCTAAATTGGTCCTTGAGATTAAATTCCTTTTCTTTGCTGTTTTTGATTTGCCTTCAACTAGGGAGCCTGATCCCTCTAGGCACAATTCAGGAGTAGGTGGAAGACTGGATTCTTATTTCCCTCTTTTTTTTTTTTTTTAATTTATTTTATTTTTAAACTTTACATAATTGTATTAGTTTTGCCAAATATCAAAATGAATCCACCACAGGTATACATGTGTTCCCCATCCTGAACCCTCCTCTCTCCTCCCTCCCCATACCATCCCTCTGGGTCGTCCCAGTGCACCAACCCCAAGCATCCAGTATCGTGCATCAAACCTGGACTGGCATCTCGTTTCATACATGATATTTTACATGTTTCAATGCCATTCTCCCAAATCTTCCCACCCTCTCCCTCTCCCATAGAGTCCATAAGACTGTTCTATACATCAGTGTCTCTTTTGCTGTCTTGTATTTCCCTCTTTTAAGAACTAGTGGGATGGACAGGAAAGAACAGCATTGGGGTCAGGCCTATCTGGGGTGTGGGCCTTGGGGCAAGCCACTTATCCTTGCAGACTTCTCTGAATCTGTTTGCTCAGATGGGGACTATGAAGGCTTCCTCTCAGGGCTGCTGTGAAATCTGTGCAATGTTGGTGACAGGTAGCTATTATCAAGGGAGGCTTCCCAGGTAACTCAAATGGTAAAGAATCTGCCTGAAGTGTAGCCAGCTATTATCAGGATTCTCTTTGCAAATTGTATTCCCCAAAGGAGCTTGATGTAGTCCTTGGTCCTCTCAGAGTTCTTTTTTCAATTAGTACACAGAAAACAAGAGGTAAGTTTAAAAAAAAAAATCCCTGTGCAACCACTGCAGACAGTCTAGAGGCCCTGAACCCACATTTTGGGATTGCTATCATCTGGCTGGTTTAGGAGTTGAGTCCAAGGCCACACTGATGATGAGTTAGCCTTATCCCTTCTCAGGAAAGTACTTAGACCAGATTAACATATTCTTAGAAATGGACAACTGCCCCCCCTACCCCAGCTTATTGACTTTGTATTTCATCTCACTTGCAGAAGCAGTTATGTTTAGGGTGAGAGCCAGTATTAGATCATGTGACCAGAAACAGAATTCACCGCAGATGGTGTGAATGAAGACTAATGAAAGGAGGAGTTACAGAGGCGTTAGCCAGGTACTGTGAGGCACGCAAGGATGGACAACAGTGGGAAGCCAGTGTGTCTGCTAGTCGTGAGGGGGATGGGAGAAAGTAGACTTATTGGAGCCCAGTGGAATCTGGAACTGGAGAGGAGCATTCAAGTAGAATCTACCTCCAAGATGGTGGCATCCAAGAAGCGATGGAGCTGGGAAGAGATACCTTGCCCTGTCTCTTCTATTTTCCAGTCTACTGCTGGGCACAACCATTGGGAAACCAGCAGGCAGTGGAGCCCTGGTGATGTAATCCACAGGTGCCAGCTGGTCAGGGCACAGGCTAGGGCTGGGACTGTTTGGAGGTGGCCACAGAAAATAACCAGAAAAGCGGCACACACAGTGGCTGTTAGACATCAGTAAGTGAATGAAGTGCTCGCCAGTGGGCTGAGCACCTAAATGGAGCCCAGTACATGGTGTTCCCTTCCCCTGGCATCTTAGGATTTAGATGGCAGCTTGTTCAACCTGTCTTAAACACCAGAAAGGTTATTCAGGGAGACAGAAAAGGAGGGAGACCTTCACCTATTAAAAAGCAAACCCTCAAATCAAGATCTGTCATATTTTTCTGAGCTCTGGCTCTCTTGCTGTCTGTGTAGAGAAGCTATCAATGTTTGTTGCTCCCTAGTTCATGACTGCCTAGTTGAGAAGATGTCAATTTGGAAACACCCTCATATCTTTCTCCTGACACCCATGCCTGGAGATCTCCAGTAGTAGATTTCATCTCTGGCAGCTAGGACTGGTGCCCAGTCAGCCTCACCAGCCATTCTGCAGGTCAGCCTCTCAGAACTCAAGAGAAGATCCAGCTGCTTCCATCTTTAGAGCCTCCCAGTGTATTTGAAAAGTGGGAAAATGCGTATTAGGATTAACACCACCCTAGAGAATCTTAAATGTTGTATGTAAGAACTACATGTTTTTAACACAAGAAAACATAATATGACCTAATCATGCTTTCCACGAGATAATTAGAGGAGTTACAAAATGATGGAGAGAGCGCACACTCTGGGTGGTGTGATCTGGTAATAGGATATCTGTTCAAAGTTACATGATGAATGACTTCCACTTCAGCCCCATCGCTGTATCTCTGTGAGGCTCTGTGACTCAGTGGGAGAAAGTGCCAGATGTCTGGGCCTGAGGCTGTTGTGACTTGGGCTTTTGCCAAATTTAACCCCCATCCCTCCAGGTTCTATGTGCTTTGACTCACCTTCCCTCTATGCCTTCCGAGACCTAGATTTGGAAAGAATGTCTGTGTTTTGCATAATTGTCAGGCTGATAAAACATAAGGGAGACTTGCAGGAACTTCTCATGGAGCAAGGTGGACTAGCTCACCATCATGGGGACACCTCATCTTTCTGTCTCCAGATGCTGACTTTTGTAGATCACGGCTAGTCCATAGAAACTTCACCAAAGGAAAACAAAGGAAGAAAATGTAAAAATTAATGTCTTTTTTATTTTTTTAAATAATAAGTGTTTGTTGAAAGATTTAGGGGCCAGAGACTTGGGCTGGTGAGCATGGTGAACTCTGTTTTATCTCCCAAGTTACACATAGACATGATTGAGACTATCATGGTTTTAAAAGAAAAGTTGGGGGACTTCCCTAGTGGTCCAGTGTTTAATATTTTGCCTTCCAATGCAGGGGTTGCAGGTTTGAACCCTGGTCAGGGAACTAAGATCCCACATGCCTCACAGCCCCAAAATCAAAACATAAAACAGAAGAAGCAATGTTGTAACAAATTCAGTAAAGACTTGAAAGATGATCCATATAAAAAGAATCTTGAAAAAAAATTAATAAAAGTTGGGATCAGTCTCAGACTTCAGCCGTCCATAGGGCAGTAGTTTACCTATTTCAGTTGTATAAGAAAGGACTGAAGGAGCTTATTAAAAAGGGAGATCTCAGCCCCTGCAACCCTGTCCCAAGACACGGGGTCCACCTTTATAGCCAACACCCCAGGTGGTTCAAGAAGCACAGTTTAGGAAACACTTCCACATTTCTTAAGTTTTTATTTTCTTCTAGTCTTATTGAGATACATACAGATACATGGGCTTCCCTTGTGGCTCAGCTGGTAAAGAATCTGCCCACAATGTGGGAGACCTGGGTTCAATCTCTGGGTTGGAAAGATCCCCTAGAGAAGGGAAAGGTTACCTACTCCAGTATTCTGGCCTGGAGTGACTGTAGCCTGCCAGGCTTCTCTGTCCATGGAATCACAAGAGTTGGACACGGCTTAGTGACTAAGCCACCACCACCATATAGTCCTTGGAGTTGCAAAGAGTCGAACACAACTGAACAACTTTGTTTCACATACAGATATATACTTATACAGCACTGTATAAGTTTCAGTTGTACAGCATAATGATTTACATTCACCATGAAGTGATGAGCACAATCAGTTTCGTGAACATCCATCATCTCATATAGATACATTAAACAAATGGAAACATTTTTTCCTCGTGAGGTGAACTCTTAGGATTTACTGTCTTAACAACTTCTGAATATAACGTAACAAGTATAACAGCAATGTTAATTGTATTTCTCATGCTGTATGCTACATTCCTAGTACTTACTTAGCTGATAGCTGGAAGTTTGTACCTTTTAACTATCTGCCTCCTATTTCCCAAACCCCACCTGTGCTTCCCCTTAAGCCATTTTTGAGGTACTGATGCTTAATCTGGAGATCTTTGGTCTTTTTTTTTTTTTTAATCAGAATTGTAAAAATCTTCTGGACCTTCTTCCAGACTGTATTTTTTCATTTTGCTTTTTTGACCCCTGCACTTCAGGCAGCCTGTCATTGGCAGGACAGATGCATCAGAAGTAAATTCCCTGGAGGCAGTCCAGCAGTCCTGCTGTCTTATGGGAGGAAGTTCTGTCTTGCTTGAAAACAAAGAAATAAAACCATCCCTTGAATTCAGTGGTCTGTCTGAAGAGGTTGGAAAAATAATCCAATGGTGTCTATTGGTTTCAAGCCTGTGTTGTTATTAATCCTGTTACAAATAATAATGCTTTCCATTTACAGGCCCGCTGTCTCGGAGGAATTTTGTGTATCTGGTACTAGGCCCTGCTGGGTGATTAAGCCACTCATTCGGCATCTTACAGGCCACTGGAGGACCATCAACTCCGAGATCATGGCTGTACTTCCCCTAGAGCTCCCTGCGTGGTGCTTTAACCGATGCTTATGTTTCCTTGGGAAGGGAGGCTCCTCAGGGCCTCATGCTGTGGAGGCTCAGGCCCAGAGAGATGGGGTGCTCTTTCCCATCCTGTCTCTTTATGTTTCCTACATCATTAGAAGTCTGTTGGCCCCTTCAACTGGAGCAAGGGCAGGGCTGTAGCTTTCTCTCTCTCTCACTTTTTTGTTGTTGTTGTTGACAGATGATATTTTATTTATTTTCAATGAATTAATTTTGACTGCACTGGGTCTCCATTGCTGTGTGTGGGCTTTCTCTAGTTGAGGCACAGGACTGGGGGTAATCTCTTGTTGCGGAGCATGGGCTCTAGGCCCTTGGACCTCAGGAGTTGTGGCTCCTGGACTTAGTTGCTCTGAGACATGCGGAATCTTCCCAGACCAGAGACTGAAACAATGTCTGCACTGGCGGGTGGATTCTTAACCACTGAACCACCGGGAAGTCCACTTTCTCTCTCTCTTTTTTTTTTTGGCCAAGTCCCCTACCAGGGATTGAGCCCCCTACCAGGGGCTTCCAATGCCCCCCTGCACTGGAAGCATGGAGTCTTAACCACTGGACCACCAGGGGAGTCCCTGTAGCTCTTTTTAAGATTCACTGTCATCTAGGGGAAAAGATACAAGAGCCCTACAAAACAAGAGGCAGTTAGTTTCATGCTTTTGTCAACAAGAGCAAGATGTAGCATTTTTCACTTTCCAGGTTTCACAGTTTCAATGTATAAGACAGAGACATTGCAGCTCAATAAGGCAGGCAGTGCTAAGAAGAGTATGGGACAGAAGAATGGTGGGTGGGGAATGGTTGCCAGAGAGGCTTCAGAAGGACAGCTTGCCCACTTCTGTAGCCTTCAAAGACAAAGATCTTCAGAACTCTGAAATCCAAGGGGCCTTTTCACAACTATAGTAAGTGAGGCTGTGACTGATTTATATAAGGAAATGGTCCCCACTCTCTCCTATCGAGGCCCCGCCTCTCCTGTTGAGGTCCACCACGCTCCACAGCTGGCCCATCTGTGAGTTAGAGGGCTGAAGCCAGGCTCATCATGGGGAAATGGCAGCCCCGCGGCTTCCAGACCCGCAGAAGACAGGAAGCGTAGCAGCTCTGGTGGCTGGTGGGGTTCCCCACTGCCAACACAGCTCTCAGTCTGTGGTTTTGGGTCTCAGGCTCTGTCAGATGATTCAATGAAGCCTCACACCCCTGCTTACCCTTTTAAAGTCAGGTCACTCCGACCACACCCCTCGGACTGTAAATGGAACCCAAGGAAATGGATGAATACTGTCTTCCCCAAGACCCATACCATTTCATCAAGCCGTAGACAGGACTTTTCTGGAAATGTCAGCCACCCTGAGGGATGGGCTGTCGTACTTTCCCTGATGAACTACGAGGCAGTCAAGGAAGTTAAGGGAAACTCTGTTCACTCAGATGCTTGCAGAAAGCCTCTATCTCCAGGTTTGAACCTGTTCCTTGTTGATGTGGTCCTGTTGCTGTTGGTGACCTTTCCTGATGGCAAATGACATCCATGCTGAACAAGCAACAGACTTTTTCCTCAGAATGCTAAAGTTTGAGATACAAGTGAACTTATTTAGAACACAGAAACAGACTCACAGATACACAGTTATCAAAGGTGGGTGAAGGGCTAAATTAGGGGTTTGGGATTAACATATACACACTAAAATAGAAACAGCAAGTCCTGTTTAGCACAGGGAACTATATTCAATATCTTATAAACTACAGTGGAAAAGAATATGAAAAAATATGCATAAATGAATCACCTTGCTGTACACCAGAAACTAACACAACATAGTAAATCAACTATTTGTTTAGTCACTAAGTCGTGGCCGACTCTTTGAGACCCCATGGACTGTCGCCCCGCCAGACTCCTCTGTCCATGAGATTTCCCAGGCAAGAAAACTGGAGAATTTGCCATTTCCTTCTCTGGGGGATCTTCTTGACCCAGGGATCGAACCCAAGTCTCCTGTGTCTCCTGCATCAGCAGGCAGATTCTTACTGCTGTGCCACCCATAAAAAAATTTAAAGAGTGACAGTGGCTCCAGTTGAAGAAGCCAAGTTCTATTTCTGTCACAGTGACAACCTTGTGTTTTGGGTTTATCTCCCAGGACAGGGAGCCCTCTCAGCTCTTATGGGTTAGGATGCATTGACTTTTGTTCAGAAGCTTGAGAACTAGGCAAGCAACCCCTGGGAGAGACCACTTTTTCTCTGCACCCAGATATTTCTCTTGATGAACATCTTTTCTCCCACTACCCAGGCCCAGACATGCTATTTTTTCCTGGGAAGATGCAGTGGCCCCTGCATCTGTCTTTTCTTCCCTATCTATACAGCATCTTCCACAAGCTTTTGAAATGCAAACCATATCACTGCCATCTGTCTTCTACCACTGAGAGGCCTTGTCTCAAGATGATCCAGAGCTTGGATTCTGAAGTTGGTCCTGTGTGTGCTCAATCACTTCAGTCATGTCCAACTCTGTGAAACTCTGAACTGTAGCCCACCAGTCTCCACTGTCCATGGGGTTCTTCAGAAAAGAATACTGGAGTGGGTTGCCATGTCCTCCTTGAGGGATCTTCCCCATTCAGGGATCAAACCCGTGTCTCCAGTGTTTTCTGCATTGCAGGAGGATTCTTTACCACTGAGCCACCAGGGAAGCCTGAAGTTGGTCCTACTGGATTCTAATCCTTCACTAGCTGGGTGACGTGGGGCAACTTACATTCTGTCCTCATCTGCAAAATGGAGATGATGATGCTAACAGAACCTACTCATGAGTTGTTGTAAGGGTTATCTTTTTACATGGAACACTTAGACCACAACTGAATAAATTGTTTATTGTCAATGTTCCACCTAAAATTCATGGATCTTTCAAGTCTAGACTCCAACGCACACACCTAACCAAGCCTCTGAGGTGCAGCAGGATACAAGGCTGGACAGCTTCTCTTATTTCCCAAGGACTCCTCCTGCTTCCTTCTCTGTTTTCTGCCCACCCTGGCTTCTCTCAGCATCTCCAAAGCACCATTCTTTCTCCTGCTGCAGGGCCTTTGCACAAGCTTTTCTCTATATTGTGAATGTTTGCCTCCTTCCCTCTTTGCCTGGCCGACTCCTGCTCCTCCTCTATGTCTTAGTGTAAGTGTCTTTTCCTCAGGGAGGCCTCCCTTGACCACTGAGGTGAGAAGAGAACCCTGTCATTCTGTGTTATGGCACTCCCATTTCTTTCTTTCACAGTGTTTGCCAGTTTATAGTTTCTGTTCATCTATAGGTTTGCTTGACTGATGCCTTCAAGCTCTCCTCCCTTGTGTCTGTGTGTGTTAGTCTCTCGGTCGTGTCCAACTCTTTGTGACTCCATGGACTGTAACCCTTTAGGCTCTTCCATCCATGGGATTTTCCTGGCAAGAATACTTGAGTGGGTTGCCGTTTCCTTCTCTAGGAGATCTTTTCAACCCAGGGATTGTACCGGGCCTCCCATATTGCAGGCAGACTCTTTACCATCAAAGCCACCAGGGAGGCTCTCTTCTCTTGAAGCCAAGGATGGTCCTTAGCACGTGACACAGGCCTGGCCTGCCCTGGCTTACACTGCTTCGTAATATGTGATGAATGAATACTGCTGCCCCAGCCAGGCTGTGACCTCCTGCTCTGGGCCTGCAGTTGGTGTATGACATCGTGTTTGCCTGCAGACAGAGAATTTTGCAAACACGCCTAAGTTATATAAGTCGGCCATGGAGGGTCGCAGGGGTTATAGAGTTTAGTGGTTCTCAAGCTATCAGGCATCAGAAACACCAGCAGGGCTTGTTAACATGCTGATTGTTGGGTCCAGTCCCCCAGTGTTTGATTCCCTAGGCCTGAAATGTGACCTGAGAACTTGCATTTCTAACAAGCTCCCAGGTGAGGGTGCTGGTTTGAGAATCACTAAGAGAGATGTGTAGATAGCAAAATAGTCCCTGCCACAGTGTTCTGAGACCTGTAAATCATGGAATGCTGCCAAAGAAGGAAAGACTGAGGAAGAATGAACAAGGTGGCTTGTTGTGGGCAGTTCAGCTGAGTTTGCACTGGTTCCTGTTTCACTTGTGTGTCGTGTGTGAGTTTGTTAATGACTTCACAGTGGGAAAAGTTCTTCTTTCTGCTTTTTTGGACTGAAGTGGTAGAATCTCAGGGCTAAAAGGTGGGAGGTACAGGATCCCCCAGGAAATGAATTTTTTTTTTTAAATTGAAATATAATTGCTTTGGGGGAGGAATGTTTTCAAGGAGCTCATTATAATCATATAAAGGCCCCAGGGCAAGGATCCTGGAGGTCTGATGGAAGTTGGATTCAGGAGAGTCATTGGTGGCAGCTCCTTCTGCTGCCCAATCCTCTAAGAAAGCTCTTTGTAAGGGACTCTCTAGGGGGCCCCTTGGGTTTCTATTTGCTGCCTGAGAATCATAGTTAACTAGTGGCCCTAGACAGGTAGGTTTGTCTGGAGGCCTGATCCCCTCCTTTCCCATCACAGCCACCATATTTTCATGATTTCAGGAGGCTCTCATGGGCCCTGGCAGCTTCTCATCCCTCGGTGTCCAGGAGGGAGATGGGGTTGCTGGACTGTCTTTGGAGTCAGACACCCCCAGCTTTGCTGCTGCTTCTAGTAGCAAGCCTCTGGGTAACTTGCTTCTCCAAACGGGAATAATGGTATCCAGGAGAGCTTATGGTATAGGGATCAAGTTGAAAAGCCAAACAGTGGCATCAAGTTGAAAGGCCTTGCTAGTGTTCACTGTTACGACCATGAGTCAGTGACTGGATCTTATTAAGCCTTAGCATCCTCGTTTATCACATGGCGATTAGAATGGTACTCACCTCACAGGGTTCTCGGGAGATAAAATATTTGTGACAATTGGTGGAATCCAAGGCAAGTCTGTAGTTTCGTTAATGGTGTTGTGCTGATGTTAATTTTTTGGTTTTGACAAATGTTTCACGATTGTCTAAGAGGTTGGCATATTCAGGAAGCTGGGTGAACAGATAGATACAGGGACTCTGTACAATCTTTGAAACTTTTCAGTGAGTTGAAAATTATTCCAAAATGAAAAGTTTTTTTTTTTTTTAAATGTTGGTGAAGTAATTAGGGTGCTTGTGATTTAGTTAGCCCTCAGTACATGATAGGGGGCTTCTCAGGCGGCTCAGTGGTAAAGAGTCCACCTGCCAATGCAGGAAACTCAGGTTCAATCCCTGGGTTAGGAAGATCCCCTGGAGAAGGAAGTGGCAACCCACTGCAGTATTCTTGCCTTGGAAATCCCATGGACGGAGGAGCCTGGCAGGCTACAATCCATGGAGTCACAGAAGAGTGTTGGACACAACTTAGTGCCTAAACAACACACGGTGGCCATTACCATCACTACAAGGACAGCTGCAGTTACTACTTCTGACACCCTGCAGGGGCATAACCCATGTGTGTGTCTAGCTGACCACTCGACAGATGGTATGCTAGTTTTCTACTGCTGCTGCAACAAGTTGATACAAACTTGGTGACTTAATACTGATTCGTTAGAGTCCTGGAGACCAGTAGAGGTTTCACCTGGCTAAAATCAAGGTGTCAACAGGATTGCATTATTTCTGGAAGGGGAGACTCTGTTTCCTGGACTTGCCCAGCTTCTAGAGGATCTTGACACTCCCTCCATCTTCAAAACAAGTGATCACGTTACTGTGACTTCTGCTTCTGGGATTCCACACCTCTCTGATTCTGACTCTCCTGCTGCTGTTTTATAAGAACACTTTTTATAAAACCTTGGGCCCATCTGAATAATCCAGGCTAGTCTTCCCATCTCAAGATCCTTAACTGCATTATATCAGCAAAGTCCCTTTTGCCATGTAAAGCAACATTGCCAAGTTCTCACAGTTGGGACAAGGACATGATCATGGGCCGATACTTTGCCCACCGCAAGTGCTAAGTCATCTTCTCCTTTCTTCATCTGCCTGTGTTCTTCTTCCCCTTTACAGCCTGTAGATGGGAGGGCCCTGCTGTTTGATTGCCTTGGGTGGAGCTTGTGCCCATAGGACTTGAGAGGGCAGCAGTCAGCTACTTTCCTTGGAGGCCTGAGCTCTATGTGAGGGAGAGTTCACATTGAGGTTCGAAGTCTAGCAGGTGTGCGTGATGTGCAACTGGGTGCCATGTTACTGAGGTAACGGACTTTGAATCTTCAGTTTTGGGCTTGGTGCTTTGGGTACCCAAAAGGTGACACCAGCTTTCCCTTGGTTAGCAACTGTGCTAACGTACTAACTGTTGAGTCTGAAGGTAATTACATCTCATCCCTTACAAACACTGACTGTGGGTCATGGATGTTACTGGGTGCCATACTCCCTTAGTTCTTTGTTCAAGGCTTTATTTTCACCCCTTCTTTTTCCTCTTTACCTGCCTGTGTGTGCATGCTTAATCACTCAGTCGTGTCCAACTCTTTTGTGACCCATGGACTATAGCCTGCCAGGCTCCTCTGTCCACAGGATCTCACAGGCAATAATACTGGAGCAGGTTGCCATTTCCTTCTCTAGGGGATCTTCCAGACCCAGGGATAGAACCTGCATCTCCTGCATTAGCAGGCAAATTCTTTACCACTGAGCCATGTGGGAAGCCCCTTTAGCTGACCATCTCTGTCTAAATTCAGACTCTTGAATGTGGCAGCCACTGGCCACATGTAGCTGTTTGAGCCCTTGAAGTGCCGCTAATCTGAACTGAGATATGCTGTAAATACACACTGACATTTAGAGACTTAGTACGAAGCAAAGAATGTAGATTTCATTAATGATGTCGAGATGCTGATTATATGTTTTACAATAATATTTTAGCTATATTGGGTTAAATAAATGGCATTGAAATGAATTTCACCTGTTTCTTTTTACTTTTCAATGTGGCTACTAGAACATTTATTTAAAATACATGTGTAGCTTGCATTCGGAGAAGGCAATGGCACCCCACTCCAGTACTCTTGCCTGGAAAATCCCATGGGTGGAGGAGCCTGGTAGGCTGCAGTCCATGGGGTCGCTAAGAGTCGGACATGACTGAGTGACTTCACTTTCCCTTTTCACTTTCATGCATTGGAGAAGGAAATGGCAACCCACTCCAGTGTTCTTGCCTGGAGAATCCCAGGGACAGGGGAGCCTGGTGGGCTGCCGTCTATGGGGTCGCACAGAGTCAGACAGGACTGAAGCGACTTAGCAGCAGCAGCTTGCATTGTTTTCCTTTTGGTGAGTGCTGGTCTAAATCCGTGTGTGTGTGTGTGTCCCTGTTATTCCTGTCACTGTGACAAGTAAAAGGCATCTCTCCTTCCTTCCTTTGTCTTTCTTTCCTTTCTCTCTCCCTCTTTCTCTCTCTCTCTCGCCCCCCTCCCCCCTTCTCTTCACTATTTTTACAATGAGCCTGCTAAATGAATCTTTGGGAATGTTACATCCTTTCAAGCATGATGAGGTTGCTCAGTAGAAAAGGCAACGAGTGCTTTATCCTGGGCCACAAAGCTAGGAAGTCATTCACTGTCTCCCATCTT
>NW_011494902.1:2795257-2831749 GCF_000754665.1 Bison bison bison
CCCATCTTTCCACCTTAAGTCTTTATTCCCTGGAAGATTTCAGATTTCTTGGTTTATTTCTTTGGTTTCATTTTTGTTGGGGGTCATGGCACATCTCTTTAATAGCTCCTGAGGTGGGTGTCTCTCATTCCCTTCCCAAGTCTGCCTTGAGAACTACCACTCTGGGGAAGAGGGGGCAGTCCAGGGGTTCCTGGGTGCATCAAAATCATGTGGGGAGTGAAATGCAGATTTCTGAGCTCTGCACGCTGCTGTTTCCCAGGAATGAGGCTGATTTGCACCCAACAAGTCACTGGACACATTTGCCTGACATTTGCTTGACTGGGAAGGGGCAGTGCAGCCCTGCCTGCAGCATAAGCCTCCAGTGTTCATTTCTGCAAAGCGCTGTCTGGCTTGCCTGAGTCGCTCAGGAGAGGTGCTCATGAGGAGTTGCCTGCAGCTGGGGGTTGACACAGCCAGTGCCCCCTGCCAGCTCCACCCATCATGCAGCCCCTGATGATAGCGAGTTGGGCTTATTAAGAGGTCATCCGTTCCTCCAGTGAAAGGACAGTGAGAGGACAGATGGTGGAGAGTGGCTGGAAGGTACGAGACTGGTCCAGAGGTTACAAGGGAGAGCTCTGTGGTTAGGTAGTTGGGTTCACATCCTGGCGCTGCCACCTGTCAGCTGTGTGACTTGGGGTTGGTTATTTGCAGTCTCTGAGCCTCTGTTCCTTCATCTGCAAACAGGAGGGTGGTTGTAAAAGTCACTGGTCATGGAGATCATGGCTGGTTGGAGAGCAGTGCGTGATGCCTGTTGCTGCTCTACCAAGGTATCTGATTACTTCCGGTGAACCTCAGGCTGGGAACATCCAGCTAATTTAATAGGTTTAACGAGGAACACTTACGAACCCCAGGCAGATTCAGGCGAGGGGAAAACCTGACAACACGTGGAGGAGGAGGTGGTAGTGAAAGGAGGTGAGGAAGCGTGCGGCAGAGAGCTGCTCAGTGGGTTCTGGGGCCGTCGGTGGGTCCTCAGCTCTAGAGACCTGGGCTTTTGTGAAGCACAGCTCCCTTGCCCTGGGTGCCGGCAAGCCTTCCTTGGCCTGCATCGGGGGAATGACTGTCCTTGTACCAGCTGACTGAACGGGACTGGGATAAGAGCCTGTGAGCCTGAGGGAGCCCGGGCATCAAGGGGGTAGCCGGGTGGGTGCTTGGGGAAGTAAAGGAAGTCATCTTTCATCTCTGGGGAGTAAGACCATTGCAGGGAAGACACATGTTTCTGGTGGGAACCTGGTTACCTGCTCACTACTGTCACCCTGGAATGCTGGCTTCTTGCCCTTCCTCTCACCCCCAGCCCTGGAGGAACCTGAGCCAAGGATTCAGCACTGGGGCCTTCTGGGCTCTGGCCTTGAGCTGGGAGGAGGTGGAAGCCATGAACCCCGGAGCCTCGTACAAGGCAAAAGTGGGTGCACCAGGCTTCTCTTTGCTCTGACTGCCCACTCTGAGTTTTCAGAAACTTGCAAATTGAGCTGAAAGAGCAGTGTTTCTTTTCAATAGGAGTGTGATTCTGGCTGGGAGCTGCCTTTCTGGGGTAGTATCATTTCAACCACTTGTTTGAATATGCAAACCTGTGGATTTTTCTCTCTTAGCACATGGGGCTCTTGTTTGGTTAGAATGGCTTCAATTATAGGTTTGTTTTTGATAAGTAGCATGTTATCCTAGTGTATTTTCCTTTCAGGAAGGACCTTGCTGGTTTTCAGTGTAAATCTGAGTAGATATGAATATTTGGAGATGGGAAAGTGATGGAAGTGAGAACCCAGATACTTGCCTTTAGGAAATGGGTCTCCTTGCAGCTCTGAATGGAATATTCTGGCATTCACTATGTGAAGACTCTAGCTGATGTCCCCGGAGGTGGGGCTTGGCAGCTGAAATTTTTGGTAAACCCGAGTTCAAGTCCCCAACACACAGTGAGGCCAAACAGACCGAATCATGGTTGTTTGGAGTGGAGTAAATGTTGATAACGGGCAGCTGGTGCTCAAAAGACCTGAAGTCCTCGATAGTTTTGGGGGCAGAGTTTTCACAGGCCGAATTTGGGGTGAGGGCTGTAGGGTGTATGATCCTCCTCTGATTGGTTGGTGGGGAGGAGCAGAGGGGTGGTCCAGGGGTCTCGGTCATCAGCCTTCTGGTTCCAGCCAATCTGGGGTCTGTGTGCTTTTGCTCAGCCTGAACGTTTCCTTCCACCGGGGAGGGTGGGAGGCTGGTTCTTGTAGAGGAGCTCAGAGTCCTGTCAGATTGTTCCCCATGTCCCCCAGGAGGCACAGAATCAGGCCCTGGACTGTTGTTTGACTTCCTTTCCTTTATTTCCTGCATTCCCTTACTCCCTCAGTAGTAGCTGTTTGCCCTTTTGGAGCTCAGGAGGCCGCAGCTTTTCCCTCAAAGAAGAAACAGGGCACTGGGAAAGGCTCTTGTACCCAGGAGAGCCCCCCACAGCGTCCTGCTCAGTTTCAGATTGCCCGGAGTCTTGTGTATGGGGTTAATGTGACTCAAAGGGGGTGGGGTGACAGGGATGTGAGGTTACATGGATTTTTTCTTTTTTTTCCCTTTTCAGTTGTGTTTTGACTGAAGTAAAATCATGTTTAGTAAATGACATGAAGTGAATTGCTGACTAAGTACTGGGAACTTTAGGTGTATTTCCTTATTCTTAAACTAGCCCTTTAAGGTGGATTATTAACCCCTTTTACAGCTGAAGATTCTGAAGCTGAGTGAAATAATTTCCCCAAGGTCCTACAGCTGGGATCTGAGCTGAGTTGGGATCTGAACACAGGTTGCTATTACAGGACCATGTTAAAGCAACTATGTTCCGTGTCCCCTTAAAGAAGTGAGTGAATGAAAGTCGCTCCGTCGTGTCCGACTCTTTGCGACCCCGTGGACCATATAGTCCATGGAATTCTTCAGGCCAGAATACTGGAGTGGGTAGACATTCCCTTCTCCAGGGGATCTCCCCAACCCAGGGATTGAACCCAGGTTTGCCGCATTGCAGGCAGATTCTTTACCAGCTGAGCTGCAAGGGAAGCCCCTTTAAGGAAACTTAATAATAATAGGAGAAAGAGGTAAAGGTAACAGTTACTGAATGCCTGCTGTGTGCTCGGTCCTGTGCTAAGTGCTTTCCCATTGTTTCTAGCCCACAGCTGGTGGAGGGTGTTGATGGTGGTGGTATTACAGCTACTACTACTGTTAGGGCCTTGGTTTCACAAAACAGGATGCTGAGACTCCGAGGTGTTAAGTGCATTTCCTGGAAGATGGTGGAGTGGGAATCACAACACAGAGTCCAGAGCCTCCTTGGGCTCACAGCGAGCAAACTGGATATGGAAGGGGTCTTAGTGGTCTGAAAATCCACTGTTGAAATGATGGATTTATAAGCATGGACAGAAGCTATTTTCAGTGATTATCAAATACTTGCAGAGCATCAATTTGTGTGTAAGAGTCTGGGTCTGAAATTCTATGCAAAAATACTGGGAAAGTGTAGGACACGCCCTGTTCTTGAGGAGCTGACTGGTTATAGGTCTTACCACACATGGGAGGTGATGGGCATTTCAGGGCCTGTGAGAGTTCCCCAGAGCAGATGTTTATGGAGGGTAAGTTGGTTGTATTGGGGGCGGGGAAGACCTGAAGGCAAGGAGGAGAAAAAGTAGACAAGTTGGCTTGAGCAGAGCCATCCATCCTAATTCAGGAGAACCTTAGAGGCTAAGTTTTGATCTTCGAGATGGTGGCACTTGGGCTATCTTATTGACGTGGAATGGCCTGGCCTAGGAGGTGCTTCCCAAGGTTCATCAGGCAGGTGGTCAGGAATGGATTGGGAGGTGGACGGATGAGGCTGGAGAAAGGTCCCCCAGGTGAGAATGCTGTTGTGAGCTACTGGGGAGGAAAGGGTTAATGCTGGGCCTCTCCTTAGAGTTAGTGATTCAGTGGGCTGTGCTCCTTAAGCAAAGGTGAGTAATGCCGACAGGAGAGGCAGAAGTCGGCCTTACTTGTGATTGAGTTGGGAGTTTAGAGATGACTTTCATAGGCTCTAAGAAAGGGATGTGTTAGTTTATCATCACCTCCTCCTAACTGAGGATGACTTGATTTGCATTTTCTTCAGAAAACTCTCCTTGGCAGTGGAGGTGGCATTCAGACATCCATCTACCACTTTCTGGACCAATGTCAGCAGCCGTGAAGGTTGGCTTGTCTTGGGCATGGCATTCAGTCCTAGAGGTCTGATGATAGTGGGGGAGGAGGAAGGAGAAAGCAATGAAGAATGGAGGGAGAGAAGAAATGCCACGTGCAGGGCATTTGCAGATTGTAATAGTCAAAGGTCAGACCCGTGACTTTGCCTCTTTGTCACTCAGTGAGTCCCACCCAAGGCTGTTCTAATCCAACAGTAACGAACACTGTATTTTGGGATCCTCCCCCAAAGGTTAGCTATACCCAGAGTTTCTCGAATTTTTTAATTCTTGGAAATCTTTTAAGTAACTACTTCCAGGACAGGGGTCACTGAGGAGACTGAGGCTCTCTTTTCGAGCCTACTGTCTCTGAAACCAAAAGCTTGTCTCATTACTAATTCTCCAACTTTTAATGAAGCAGTTGAGAGTGATTGGTGGGAAATACCAGTCTGATTGAAAAATGATTTTCTTGCTTGGTGATTAGAAACAAAAGACCAAATGTAGGGCTCTTGTCTTGCCCAGGAGAAATACTGGAGAGGGCTTTGGTGAGGACGAGCCTAGAGAAACGTGTGTGGGTGGTTGTGCAAGTGTCTGTGTGGTTGTTCTGGTGAATCGTGACCTGTGGTTCCATGACAGCGGTTATTCCTGAATGGAGCGCCTTATAATGATTGTTTCTTAGCGCCTCTCGTTTCTGACACTCTATGCTATGAGGTAGGTCTGCTTGCTTTATTTATAAGTTTTCTAAGTGACCTAACTTCTCAGTGGTATTCCTTAAAAGATGACATCTGAAAACTCATAGGTCTGAAGCCCTTAATTAGTTCTGTGAAGAGGCTGTGTCCTCCTACACAGTGTTGGAAGGATGTTAGATGAAAAAGTGCTGTCCTGAAATAAGTCTACCCCTGGGCTGTTTAGTAGAACTTTCTGCCGTGATGGAGATGTTCTGTGTCTCTGCTGTACAGTGTGACAGCCACTAGCCATATGAAGCTATGGAACACTTGAAATGTGCCTAGTGTGGCTAAGGAACTGAATTTTAACTGTTATTTACTTGTCATTAAAATTTAAATAGCCATATGTAGTAACTGACAACTATATTGATGAACCCTGATCTAGACAGTGGCCAGAGATGACTGCTGGCTGTGTTTAGCACTTGAATATAGCTCTTAGTTGAGCAGGCTTGTTTGTGATGGGAGATGTCTTAAAATGGACATGGACATGTCCATGAGACATGAGAAAGTCTAAGAGATAGTGTAGGATTGTTGAATTTTATTTAAATGTTAGATTTCAGAGATCTAAAAATATATATATACACAATACATATACAACAAACAATATATATACAAATGAACTTTGTAAGTTAAAAAAACTATTGACAAAACAGGAGCACTTACAGACTTAGAGAATGAACTTAATGGTTACCACTAGGAAAGGGTGGGAGGAGGAGAGATAGATGAAGAGTTTGGGATTGACATGTACACATGGCTATATTTAAAACTGATAACCAACAAGGACCTGTTGTATAGCATAGGAAATCCGGCTTAATATTCTGTACTAACCTAAATGGAAAAAGAATGGATACTTGTATGGGTGTAACTGAATCACTTTGCTGTACACCTGTGACTAACACATCATTGTTAATCAACTATGCTGTATTATAAAAAAAATTTTTTTTAATCTTAGACTTCAAAGAAGACTTGGGTCAGTGGAGCTAGAGTAGGCAGGAAAGTTTCTTAGAGGATAATGGCATGCCTGTAGCTTCTACGTCATCTGGAATAAAGTCCATGCAGGTATGAGTGTTCTCTTTCTTTGCACTCCCAGGGAAGCAGTATGATATGGAAGACTTCAGGCTTGGGAGCCTGACAGATCAATATGAAAATGGTGGCTACCTATGCGAGATATTTAGGTTTCTAAGCCTTTGTTTCTTGATCTGTAAAATGTGTATAATATCAGTAGTACCTCCAAGAGCTTTTGTTACGTTAGATGACTTATGCTAGTGTCAAGCTTCTAGTGTCTTGGCACATAGAAGGTTCTCAAAGAATGTAGACATTGTTATTGGAAATAGGATTAGCATATTCACACACAGTTCCCTGACTATTAAAGTGCATCACACAACTGAGTTTATACTCCTTTTCTGTATATCCTCTGAAGGAGATCTGACTCTTCACATCCTGAGATTGTCCTAGAGAGATTGGAGAGATGACAAGAAGGGTGTGAAGAGGCTAAGTAATACACAGAGGGACCCTTGCAAAATCGAGAATTATAGTATGATAAATAAACGCGTGGCTGCAGTCACTGGTAGGGGCACAAGTTTATCAGTGTGTATTGAGATCTTCAGAACTCCAGCTTTCATTCTCCTTACATCCCAGAAGAGTATTAACTGGAGTTCACGGCTCACACCCTCCCTGGGGTTATGGGTGGGTGTTTGCGTGGTACCTCAGACATCTTTGGGATATGATTCCATTATCATATCCTTACCTGGGTTTTCTGTTTACTTGAACACTTGAAGTTAATTTAGTATCTTACAAGAACCAAACATTGTCTTCCAGACATCATTAATCTCGCCTTTCTTCTCCAGCCTAAGTGTGAAATTAATCAAAAAGGAAAGGGAAATTAATAATAACATCGGTAGTCACAATCCATCAGGAGGCCTCACAGCAGGTAGGATATTAACTTCGAATTAATACACACTTCAACAAATTAAAGGTATAGAAAAGGATTATTTATTATTTCAGAAATGCCCCTTAATGCTTCCCGCTTTGATAATCAGATGATGGGTGATGTCTGGTGATAAGACCATTCAGTATTGAGGTCACTTTAGGGCCCATGGAAAGCCTTAAGTCAACTTTCTTTTTTTCATATTCCATGTAGATAAGTGAGATCAAGCCAGATGGTTAATGCATCCTTGTTTCCTGTCAGTTGAAAGGATTTGCCCAAACACTTACAGTTTTCATTTCTATTTACAATAAACTAAATTTGATCCCGGGTTGTGTGTTTCCTTGTTATGACATGTGGTATGATCAGTTTCAAAGGATACATTATTATGAACACATTATGGAAAAGAATGGAGCATTATAATTATAACTCTCTATTACAGCTTTCACTGAGGTTGATAAAGGACAGGCTTTTGTTGCTGAATCGTTCTTGTAATTACATCAGCGCTAACAGGCAGCAGTCACCTTCCATTAGGGGTGGGAGACAGGGAGCCTTACTATTTAAGTGATCACATAAGGTGCCGAATGAATCATCTTCAGCCTCATCATGAGGAATTAAAAATAGAAGGGAACAGTTGACATCATCTTATAGCGGGTTTTTAAGGCACAGAAAAATGCCAGATCGTCTTTTAGGGAAAAGAGCTGCCTGAAGTGGTGTCCCCAGCCACATGTGAATAGCGTAGTGTCAGCACTTCTTGGACTTGAGGGTACATCACCATCTCCTGGGGGGCTTGTACACACAGATTGCTGCGTCCCAGTTGAATTTCTGATTCGGTAGGTGTGTGGTGGCCGGGTCGGAGATTTTGCATCCCCAACTTCCCAGATGATGTTGGTGTTTCTGGATCTGGGCCTATACATTGAGAACTGTTGGGCTGTGGGAGAGAAACAGGTGTAATGTGGGGATGGTTCCAAAAACAGAATTTTAAGATGAATTTCCCTTGTGCCTCTTAAAATAATTTTTATGAAAATAGCAAGTTTTGTTTGGGATTATGTACAAGTTTTGTAAAGGGGATCTGCTTTTTGTGACACTGTCAATGTTAAAAATAGTTGCAAGTCTACATAAGTGGTCCCCTGACCTGCTGTCATCGTGTCTTGATAAAATCTTGGATAAACTTTTTTGGCTACAAGTATTCTCTCTCTAATTCAAGTTAGTGATGAATTGAAACGTTGCAAGATTTGAATATTTTTTGCTAATTTGTAAATCAAGCACTTTACCTGGGAACCATCTACAGGGTAACAGTCTTGTTAAGTAAGGGTATTCCAGGGTCCAAGCCACTGAATCATTGTAATTGTCACACCTGCCTGATAAAATGGCGGTGATGTGGTCGTTAAGTTGTGTCTGACTCTTTGCAAACCCATGAAGTATAGCCCTCCAGGCTCCTCTGTCCATGGGATTTCCCAGGCAAGAATGATGGAGTGGATTGCCATTTCCTTCTCCAGGGGATCTTCCTGACCCACAGATTGAACCTGTATTTCCTGCATTGCATTCCTGCATCGATTCTTTATTCCTGAGCCACCACCTGCCAAAATAGCTGTTAGCAAAATGAAGATGTAATGCATTGGGCACCACCAGGCTGTGCTTCCAGACTTCTGACTGGTTCTAGAACTGCCCTTTTATTATCCTATTAGTTTATTATCCTCTGATAGCAGTAACAACACAATAGTAATAATTACTAACATTTGTAGAGGATTTGCTGCCCCTCTGATGTGGCAGCTGCGCTTTTTGTCTGTGATAGTCCGTGAGTCTCCCCATCATTTCTGACAGAGACACTGAGGTTGCCTCTGCCTCAGACCCAAGAAGATAGAGCCTTTGGTTGTGAGATTGGGCCTTGCGTTTGTGTCCACAGTGGGAGCCTTGGGGGGCAGATTTAGATTGGAGTTTACTTTGGGGAGCTCTCTGTGGAGCCTTGATTAGACAAAACCAAACAAAGGTCAAGATTATGCAAGTTCTGTTGTCAAGGTCTTCTCTAGATCTTTGTTACTAGGCGGCATTGCACTTGCAGTACATTTAGTCAGTCTGCCCAACCCAAGGTGAAAGCCATACGATGCCAGGATTGTCATTATGGGACTTCTTTCCTCTGTGACTGTCTGATGTTCTTTAGGGGAGATTGAATGACTTAAAACAATAGGGAAGTATACTCAATATTTTGTAATAACCTGTAAGGGAAGAAAATTTGAAGAAGTGTATATTGTGTATATACATATGCATGAACTGAATTGCTGTGCTGTACACCTGAAACTAACATGAAGTTGTACATTTCAATTTTAAAAACTTCTTTAAAGAAGTGAAAAAATTTAAAAAAGTAAGGCGTATAGTGATGGTCATGATTTGTTTCTAATGTGTACCATTCAGTGGTCTCATCATTGAAAATCTTTGTTCTAGGCATGAAAATATTTTCGGCGGAGCAGTAGGCTCCCTTGAACTGTTTGCTCACATGAATCTATACGGGACAGCTTTGGTGCTCTCAGTGAGTCACCTTTGCTTAGACTGTGGAAAAGTGGGGAGGGAAAGTCTGCTTGGAGTTGTATCTGAGGTTACATCAAGATTCTGAGATTCTCCATTTGGAGAGGTGCTGTCCATAGGAAATAAGAAGAGGGACTCTTGAGTGTAAAACTGAAAAGGGATCAACCTGACAGATGACAGTGTTGAAAGGCATTAGGGACAGGGAGGTGTGAGATCCACATGCCTGGAATTGGCCTCTGTCATCCTGTGTCATCATATGCTGAGTAGATACTGCAGAGATGGTCCTTCAACAAGCTGGGTTTATCATGGCTCCCCTTTCAAGATGCTTTGACTGGGGAAGGGGCGATAGGCAAGATACTCAGATGCAGATTTCTAATAGAATGCCAGTCTAAAGGGCAGAACTCATCAAGCAGGTTATTTTGTTTGTGGGTCATCCATAATATATTTTATCCAAATTATAGATTGAGAGGGGTAAATGTCTGAAAATGATGCTCCAGTTTTTCCTAACTACTCTTTCACTGTCCATCCCCAATGATTGCCGTCTTATTCTTTTTAGATTGAGTTGCACTCCCATGATCTCTATTTTGGGTTTCCCTGGTGGCTCAGACGGTAGAGAAACCACCTGCAATGTAGGAGACCCGGGTTCAATCCCTGGGTCAGGAAGATTCCCTGAAGAAGGGAACTGATATCTATTCCAGTATTCTTGCCTGAAGAATCTATTTACAAGTGTTTTCACAGTTAGGTTTAATTAAGGTGGGAAATCAAAGCATACACCCAAGATGAGATTGAGGGAACTTACAGAAAAGATACTTTTGGGTAAAATCTTGATGAAAGCTATGGAGTGGTGCTGTTTGGAAAATGGGGATGGAGAACATTTATCTAAGACATTTACCTATAAACACAGCTAAAAATAGTTCTAAACTTTCATTAATATTATATACGTGGTTCTGTAGGAAATGATATTTAAGATTAGCTGAACTTTAAAGTTTTGCTGAGGATAAAAATGAATGGCCTTTGGGCTTCTTGGTGACCATGAATTTTACTAATGTATATTTTCATATGACTCAGGGAGTAGTTTGCCTGATTTTTAAGGTGAAGTCAAGATTGAGTTCTTTATTAGTATGAGTATTATGAAAGAATAAAAAAATCCAGATTTGAAAGCATTGGGGGAGGTAAAAGATAATGAACTTTTTTTCTCTTTTGGCACATGATGAGCATTTTGACTTATGAATCATACCAGTCTCACTACTGTATGATTCATTAGCCACCACAGCCTGTGCACTGGATCACACTATCCAAAGGCAGACTACCATGTAATACAACAAATTAGATGTTTATGAAAACATACAGAAAAGAGCACTGAAAGTAAGTTGGTATTATTCAGGTCGGAGCCACAGAGGTGTTCATTTTGTTAGCTGATACCACTACAAAAGAATGTATTTTTAATGTTGATGAAGGTGCTTAGGATTGTTTTCTCTAAATATATCTTGGTGCTGCTTACAGGAGATAGTAGCTTTTCCTGTATCATGATAACCCAGTTTCACAACCCATTCCTTCACCTCAAAGCTATCTCAGATAATAGCTGGTATTAAAAGGGTCATGTGATCACTGGCATTAATTTGGTACCCTTCCAGCCTTCTACCCTTCCTTAGCAAACATTTGAGGCCAGACTGTTTCATGGAAATCATGGTTTTGGAATGGTGATAGATTGAATCTGCTCTTATAAGTTGCCCCAGTGCACAGCCCTCTGCTATTGTTCAGAGATTGTTGACACACACAAAAATGTTAGTACTGTGAAGGGAAGTTATATGTTGCAGACCATACTTGGAAATAAAAAGCAAAACTTTATCAAATGTTTTTCAGCAGAAGATGGTACATGTTCTTCCACGAGGGGCTTATGGAAGAGGTAGACCTGTTGGCTAGTTTTAAAAAACTTCTGGATAGTCAGCTTGAAGGTGGATCTGTGCAGTATGGTCCTTATTTTCTCTCCCTCCTTCCCTCTCTCTCTACTGAGCTCTCAGTTTTATAATTATCTGCTGATAAATTCCATGAATATCAGAAACACACTGTATGTTATCTGTAAAAGGACTGTTTTCCCCCTTTTACTGAAAAGGAGTGTTATTTAGGGAAAATATTAGTGATATCACAAGCACATAGTAGATATATTTCTAAAATGGCTTTTTACTGCTCTTCTGGTTTGCTTTTTCAAGGTGAAGCAGCTGCAAGTAATGTTATACTTAAATGAACAGGCTTGTCATTCAATTTGCTTTATCATGTACTGCAAACTCCTTGGTTTTTTTGTCACTGAGCTATGTATTTTTAAAATTGTGTGTATGCATATACTTGAGACTGTGTGTATGAATTAATGTAGTCCAGTCCGGAAAGCATTAGGACTGGTAAAAGCTTTGGTTTAATGCCTCCTGAGACTTAGAACAAGAGAGTGGTTTTGTGGAGATGCTCCATCTTTGCCAAATGGAGCCTTATTCCTGCTGAACTAATAATGGATGGATTTGGATCCTAACAAGTGAGATAATGTAATTTTTTAGAGATATGCCTCTGGGTGTTGGAGTGATAGGGAATTCTAATCTAGCTATTTTTAGGTGTTTATCTTAAAAGGCAGTTGGGTTCCAAAATGTGAGGCATAGTTCGTAGAAGCGCTTTGTCAGCCTGTCTGTTTGCAGTGGCTCAAGTCCGTAAAGAGGAGAAACTTAAAGATGTCTTTGTCTTTGTGATTGCAGGAGTGATTACTGTTCTAACGTGGACTTTGGAGGCAGAGCCATCAGGCCATGTAAGTACTATGATAAACAGATATTTAAGCACAGACTGGGATATTTGCCCTTAGGGAGAGGACTGAGTACTTGAGTCAGAGCATTTGGAACCATCAAGACCCAAAAGGCCAGGGGATCACTCTTCTAGTGCGACTCAGTCCCAAGGGCATGTACGTTTCTGGCTATCTGGTTAAGACCTGGTGAAATTTATCATTTGGGTTAATTGGGCAAGGATGTTTTATCTGCTTCGAATTAGTAAAGTGACTGGAGCAGAAGGCCATCTATTACTGTATTCAGTCGTTATCAAACATAACTGTATCGAACTGAATCTTGGCCAGATACTCTTAGATAGAAGTGTAGGCCCCTTCAGACACAGAGGATCGTGGTGTGAACATAACAAAGCCAATGAACTGGAGAGTGTGACTCATGATGACTGCATGATCTCTGAACTGTGTCCGTATCAAAGAATGTTGTAAAAGAGTATATTTTCCTTAGCCCCAGTTACGAACGTATTTTATGGAGGAAGCAATTTGCTAAGTACGCTCCTGTTCTAGTACGAATAGTCCTGAGTGCTTAAAACCATGATCTAAGCTACCTTTGAGAGTCACCTTGGTAAATCAGACTTTCAACTTGCGAGCAGAATTTTTGGATTTTACAGGCTGATAGATTTGGGTGTTGAGGTTATGGGGCCAGCAGAATGAAACATTAAGCATTCATAATTGGTGTTTCTTTCATGTGTGTGGTCTTTGAACAAATTTTGTCCTTAACAACATCACAGAAGAAAAACTACCCCAGCAGCTGACAAGCAGATGAATGTCTGTGAATAAAAGCCTTAGTTAGAACTCAAATCATGTGACCGCGTGACTTTTATCAGAGGCTTCTCCCTGTCACCTTGAGAGTTTGTCCCTCTGGGAGAAACCAGAGAAAATAAGAAGTGTCTCCTTCACAACCTCAAAAAGATTTTGCATCTCTAAAGATATGGGATTTTGTCTGAGATGGAACAAGCATATTTAATCCATCTTACACACCCTCCCCACCCCCACATCACACACATGACTTAAAGGGAATGAGCTTCATTTCAGAGACTGGTTTAGTTAAACCATCTGTCTTCCAGGGTCTGTCTGAAACTAGTGTAGTGTTGACAGATAGGGAAGTTCGTTCACTGCCCTTCAAGAGTTGCCAAGTGTGGCAGCTGGGGGCATAGCAGGCTGACATGGTGAAGTCTCAGGACTGGGTCTGTGGTCCCTGGTACCCAGGTGCTGTGGCCTGTGCTCTGGGAAGGATACGCATCTTTCTGGCTCTCCTGTGATATCTTTTGCCCCCTGTACTCTGTTGGGTTAACAGTCTCCATGGAGCAGGCAGACATGTTGGCATCTTGTGGCACTCCTGGGCTGTGCCTGTCTGCCACCAGGAATGGCATCACCTTCCCCTTTCAGTGTGCCAGCACCTAGCTGCCTTTGGAAGGGCCTCTTGGCTCCTTTCGAAATAACTGCTGAAAGAGCAGCTGTCTGTCGGCCTCCTCCAGAGCCGTGGAATTGGGCCGTTGTCAACCTGTTGGAGGAGTTCCCAACGTAGCAGACTGGCTGTCATTGACATTTATAACTTGAAAGCCATATCACAGATGAGTTTGCGTTTCTTATCATCCTTTAAATAGCGTTCAGGATAGAAAGCACACTCTCCACACTTCGACAACGCCCAGGGCTTGGGCAATGGTTGGGTCTTCCTGAAGGTGGAAGAAGCAGTTACCTTTGTCCCCTGGCCAGTTTGTAAACCCATCATCTCTCTTCTGACTCAGCTGGGAAAAAGATGTCCCAGCTTTCTGCTTGGGTTTATGTATGATCTAAACTGTTAGTTTAGATCAGGGAGGTGGTTGGCTTCTGCAAACAAATGACTCTTGAGCTCTGCCGTGGAGTCTGTGGTAAGAAATGCGTGTAGGGGAAAAAAAAAGGGTGTTTCTCAAATAGGTTGGTAGATCCCACACCTGTTTTTTTATGCCTTAATTTCTCAAAGAAAATCTTCTCCATTTTGTTTCTGGAGATAGGACTGGAAGAGAAAGATGTCGTGTTTTGTTTTAAATGTATTTACTTGTGACTGTGCTGGGTCACTGTTGCTGTGTGCAGGCCTTCTCTAGTTGCGGCGCAGGCTTCTCATTACAGTGGCTTCTCTTGTGGAGCGCGGGCTCAACAGTTGTGACGAATAGACTCAGTTGCTCTGCAGCATGTGGAATCTTCCTGGGCTGGGATGGAACCTGTGTCCCCTGCATCGACAGGAGGACTCCTAACCGCTGGACCACCAGGGATGTCTGAAAGATGCAGTGTTGATGATAAAAAAATACAAATTAAAACCATAGCCACCCCAGTAGATCACATGAACACATTGCAAAAGAAAGCGGAGGAGATGCGGGAGGGCAGCGGAAGGTGCTGTATTCATTGTGGCTCTGTGTAAACCGTAAATTTCTTGAGCAGGAGGACTGGCCTTACTCCCTTCACATCACTGGTGGGGAGTGAAGATCCTGGCATGTGGCTTCAGGATGAGCTGAAACAACGAATGTCAGAGAGAAACAGGTCTTAGGTAGAAAAGTTTGGTTTCATTTTATTTGTATCCTGCTAGTGCAGGCACTGAAGTACAATCATCCACAAATCCAGATGATGGGGTTTCAAGTTCATGATGTTTTCCTGTTGGCGTCAAAGATGAGTAATCCTGGAAGAGGTGTAACAGAAAGAGGGGTGCTTAGATGGCACGCCTGGGGTGCAATTAAAATGAAACAGCCTTCACTCTTTGTGCTCAGATTTCTTTCTGTGGTTCCTGGGACATGAGTGTTGTCATAGGAAATGTCGGTGCTTGACTTTGGCCATATGCTAGGCAGCTGAGTCCAGTGTGTGGCCTGCCTGGAGTGAGGCAGGACAGGCTGTTGAGCCAGCTTGATGGTGGCCACAGGCTTTGGGAAGAAAATCAGCTGAGGGTGGTTGTCACCTCCCTGGCCCTCTGCCTGTGGCGTGCATGGGAACTCCATCTCAGTCCTCCTTGTCAAAGCCCATGAGGTGCCTATGTTGTATCTAGAGAGCTGCTGCCCATTGATAACAACCACATTGGGTTAGCAATGCTGGCCTCAGGGAAAGGTGGGGGTGCAGGGCAGAGGTCAAGGCAGGGGCCACCCCTTGTCTTGTCCCTGGACCAGACAGGGAACAGCAGAGCAGTTGTCTTCCCAAGGCATGCCCAGTTTGGACAGGCTCTAATCAGAGCTCCCTGTTCATGGCAAGAAGTTTCAAAACAGTGTCATGCATCTGTTCTCTGGTTTACTTGAAAAAAATTTTTTTAAATTTCAAATACCCAGAAAAGTGCAGCAACTTAGCAGAGCACTCGCTCATTTACATCCCCCTTGACTCCCTGCCTTTCTGATCCATGGTTGACATATGTCTTAATAACTGAGAGGTGCTGAAAATTAAAATTACTATCCTTTTGTCTCTGGAAATTCTGAAACAGTGTGGTCTCCCTGGAACCAAGACAGACACTGAGCCCCGCATAGTGTCCATACTCTGGGAACGGGTGGTGCTGTCTGACTCTGCTGTTTCCTGGGGTTTCTTTTGTTCCTTCTGCTAGGTCATGGCCATCATTGCCATTTGTCTGGTTTTCTCTGCATTCATTTTCAAGGAGATGTATGTGTTTAAATAGTTCTCTCCAGGTCCTTCTCCCCACTAGCTCGGGCTTCCTTGTAAGGGGTTGTTCAGTGGGTCCTGTTGGGCAGAGCTAATGTGGTCTCCACATCCCCTTCCCTTCCCATAATACTTCATCATACCTGATGCCACACACATAGACACACTGTCTCTGATATGCACACTCGCTCTTATGTGTGCATACTCACGCACGCACACGCACACACTTGTGCACACTCACGTACTCACACACACTCACTCACACACATGACTCACTCTGTAAATAATCTCTCCTTTCTCTCCAAGCCAGTGTGGGATCTTTCCGTGTATCCCCATCTCCCTGGAGGAGAGAGGCAAAGTCTCCTTCACTTTTCATCCCAGGTTGAGATGATGAATAGACATCATCTGTCAGGCATGCTGAGGTTCTCTCTTGGGTTAATTAATGTGGGTAACAGCTACTGACAGGTTTCCAGTCCTTTCTTCTTGTACTGTGACTGCTTTCTGGGACTAGTTGTTGTCATTGTTGTTTAACTGCTAAGTCGTGTCTGACTCTTCGTGACCCCATGGACTGTAGCCCGCCAGACTCTTCTGTCCATGGGATTCTCCAGGCAAGACTACTGGAGAGGGTTGCCATATCCTCCTTCAGGGAATCTTCCCGACCCAGGGATCAAACCCAGGTCTCCTGCATTGCAGATGGATTCTTTACCACTGAGCCACCAGGGAAGCCTTTCTGGGACCAGAGTCCTGTGTTATTGTAGCTGTGTGGATGGAGGACTGATTAATCACTTGACTTCCTTTTGGCCTGAGCTCAGGATGGCTCACAGGAATTGGTATCCACAGCGCATTCATTGGAGGGGCTCCGGGAAAGTTCACCTGTCTAAGGGGAGGCACCTCTTGGAAAGGAAGGGTGAAGGGTGGGTGGAGGAGACCCTGGGTGAGCCTGAGGTAGGAAGGATTGGGGGAGAGGGTGCAGTGATCTTGGTAGAAGAGTCTGGGGACTCTGGGTACCGACAGAAACAGAACCAGCTTTTAAAATTCTAAACCATCACAGACTGTTACCATAAAAATAAATTACTAGAAAAGTGAAATAAAAAAAGAAGTCTAAAATACAAGCCTTCAATTTTATTATGAGATTCAAAGACATAAAATTACCCTGTCCACTGGCTGTAAAAGTTAACACTTACCCTCGGTTTTGGTACTTCAGAGGCCAGAAACTCTTTGTGGACTGGCCCCTGCTCTGTGGATGCGCCCCCCACCCCGCTTGGAGTAGCATTGACCTGGGAGATGGGGGTCTTAGCTTTGTTTCTGCTGAAAGGCCCCCCCTGACCTCTCTGAATCCTGTTTTTTTTTGTACTACACAGTAAAAGCGTTGTTGGTCTGCAGGGCACAGTTCTCCCTAACAGGAGCTGGGGAACCAGGAACAGTGCTTATTCCTGTGACCCTCACTCAGGTGGTTCTCCCTTTGGAGATCTGTCTGGAAGGGACATGCTGGGGATTATTTCATGTACCCCCATGGCCACTTTGACCAGGTGTCTGCCCAGCTCATTTGAAAAGGACACATCCATGCATTCAAGACCTTCTGTAACAGAAAGACCTCGTGTGTGTGTGTGCCTGTGTGTGTTTCAATGTGGACAGTCATTTTGCCCCCAGTGCCAGTTTGCTTTTTTCCCTCGTTCACAGTTTTAGACTGGTGGAGATGGGGAAATAACCCCTTTTAAAAAGTCGTTTAGAGGGTTTGGAGAAAAGGGAACCTTCTTATACTGCTGTGGAAATGTAAATTGATATAGCCACTATGGAGAACATATTGAGATTCCTTTTAAAACTAATAATAAAACTATCATATGACCCAACAATCCCATTACTGGCCATATACCCTGAGGAAACTGTAATTGAAAAAGACACGTGTACCCCAGTGTTCATTTTAGCACTATTTACAATAGCTAGGATACGGAAGCAACTTAGATGACCATCAATAGATGAATGGATAAGGAAGTTGTAGTTCTTATACACAATGGACTATTACCCAGCTATAAAAAGGAACGCATTTGAGTCCGTTCTAATGAGATGGATGAACCTAGAGCCTATTATGCAGAGTGAAGTAAGTCAGAAAGAGAAAGACAAATATATTAATATGTAAATACGGAATCTAGAAAGATAGTACTGATGATCATACTTGCAGGGCAGCAAAGGAGATGGAGCCATAAAGAACAGACTTGTGGACACGGTGGGGGAAGAAGAGGGTGGGATGAATTGAGAGAATAGCATTGAAACATATACATTGCCGTATGTAAAATAGGTAGCCAGTGGGAGTTTGCCACAGGGAGCCCAAAGCTTGTGCTATGTGACAACCCAGAGTGGTTGGATGGGGAGGGAAGGCGGGAGGGGGGGTTCAAGAGGGAGGGGACATTTGGCCAATTCATGTTGATGTATGGCAGAAACCATCACAATATTGTAAAATAATTATCCTCTAATTAAAAATAAAAAATTTTTTAAAGAATTCATTTAACATAATACATTCTGGAGAGGGTTTGGAGAAAGGGGAATCCTCCTACACTGTTTGAAGTGAAGTGAAGTCGCTCAGTCGTGTCTGACTCTTTGCGACCCCGTGGATTGTAGCCCATCAGGCTCCCCCATCCATGAGATTCTCCAGGCAAGAACACTGGAGTAGGTTGTCATTTCCTTCTCCATTGGATCTTCCTGAGCCAGGGATCAAACCCAGGTCTCCCACATTGCAGGCAGACGCTTTAACCTCTGAGCCACCAGGGAAGCCCCCTACACTGTTTATGGGTATGTAAATTGGTGCAGCTACTGAGGAAAATAATATGGAGGTCCCTCAAAAAAAACTAGAGATATCATCTGATCCAGCAATCCCACTCTCGGGCATATACCTGGAGAGAACTTGGATTGGAAAAGATACATGCACCTCATGTTCTTTGAAGCATTATTTATAACTGTCAAGACATAGAAACAACCTAAATGTCCATTCACAGATGAATGGATAAGAAGATGTGGTACAGATATACAACAGAATATTACTCAGCCATGAAAATAATGAAATAGTGCCATTGGCAGCAACATGGATGGATCTAGAGATTATCAGACTAAGTGAAGTAAGTCAGAAAGTCAAATATTATATCATTTCTATATGGAATCTAAAAAATAGTACAAACAAACTTGTATATGAAACAGAGACAGACTCATAGACAAAGAAACACATTTATGGTTACCAAAGGGGAAGAGGGGGAGGGATAAATTGGGAGTATGGTATTAACAGATGCACATTGAAAGTGAAAGTGAAGTCGCTCAGTCGTGTCCGACTCTTTGCGACCCCGTGGACTGTAGCCTACCAGTCTCCTCCGTCCATGGGATTCTCCAGGCAAGAGTACTGGAGTGGGTTGCCATTTCCTTCTCCAGGGGATCTTCCCAACCCAGGGATTGAAACCGGGTCTCCCGCATTGGAGGCAGACACTTTAATCTCTGAGCCACCAGGGAAGCCCTTTACCATATATAAAATAAACAACAAGGACTCACTGTATAGCACAGGAAACAATATTTAACATCTTATAGTAACCTAAAATGGAAAAGAATAAGAATATAGATATATATGTATGGCTGAATCACTTTGCTATATACTTGAAACAAAATATTGTAAATCAACTACACTTCAACTAAAAAAAAATGCTATTTCGTGACCAAGGCTGGATAGGGCTTGACTTTGTGAACCCTTGTCCTCCAGGATCACCCTGCAGTGCTCATTCTAGCCTCTGGAAGGGGGCACAGATACAGGTCCCCTGGACACCGGCCCCCGCCCCTGCCCCTTGCTGAGACACCTCATCCAGTTGTGTGTCCAGGGAGAAGAGGAATATGCGTTCTGTGCGTAGCAAGCATTGCCCACAATCCCCACCCCCACCTCCTGCTTCTCTGATTCATTCTTGCATCCTTTTATCTGCATGAGCTGCTTTACTTCTCTTTACATGCTTGTACGTGATTATCGTCAGGCGTTACATTTTTATATGCCCTGGATAAGAAACAATGGGAGGAGAAGATTGGAAATTGCCTCAGGATTAATGGACATTGATTATACCAGCCACTGTCAGCAGCCAGCAGTGGCCAGTGCTGACCAGGAGAGTAAATTGGCCATGTGCCGTTGGCTGCATTTGGATCTTTTTTTTAAAAAAAATCAAGGTGTGTAGGAGTTGAGAGTACTGCTTAATCTTTTTAAAGTAAATAGCACTTATACAGCGAGAAGCCTTTGATGCAGGGGCAGCCAGGAACCTATGTTGAAAGATGGGGAAGGTAATGTACTTGATAAAAAGCTGAAGAATAGTTCTCATAGCTTAGTTCTAATAGTTTTGTAAGTGCATTTTTTTCCCCCTGCAAGCAGTGAATTAAAAAAGAGAAACTAAAGGACCTTTATTTGTCTTTAACCCAGAGATTCCAAATGTGAGAGGTGAGGTTGCAGGAGGGATCGGGGCGTCTGTGTGTGGTGGGGCCTGTCTTTGCAGGAGATTTACCTGGTTTACTGTCCTTCTGGAGTCATGTGTGGTGGCATGTCAGGATAACTGGACTAAGCATCTATGAACAGAGAACTTTCTACAGAAAACTGGGTTTGTAGGTGATGGAAGAGGTGACAATGACATACCAAAGAGACTGTGTGCAGCCACCGGAAGATACCCACCCCTGGGGCTGCAGGGGGCATGGGAGTTGGCCATGATACCAGAAAGGACTGAATCCCTGGCAGAGATGCCGGTGGGTGGCTGGAAAAGGGGTGAGAGACCCCCGCCTTTTTCCTCTCCTGTCTTCCCAAGAGCTGCTGGTGCCCGGCTACGTGGAAGCTAGGTGGCAGGAGAGTTTGATAAACTGATAAATGGAGTTTGCTACCATATGTTGCAAAAAGGACAAGGTGTCCAGAGAATGTATGTGAGAGCAGACAGTATGTGTATGGAGTATTGGAGTATGTATATTGGAGTTTCAGCTTCAACATCAGTCCTTCCAATGAACACCCAGGACTGTTCTCCTTCAGGATAGACTGGTTGGATCTCCTTGCAATCCAAGGGACTCTCAAGAGTCTTCTCCAACACCACAGTTCAAAAGCATCAATTCTTCGGCGCTCAGCTCTCTTTATAGTCCAACTCTTACATCCATACATGACTTCTGGAAAAACCATAGCATTGACTAGATGGACCTTTGTTGAGAAAGTAATGTCTCTGCTTTTTAATATGCTGTCTAGGCTGGTCATAACTTTCCTTCCAAGGAGTAAGCGTCTTTTAATTTCATGGCTGCAGTCACCATCTGCAGTGATTTTGGAGCCCCCCAAAATAAAGTCTGACACTGTTTCCACTGTTTTCCCATTTGCCATGAAGTGATGGGACCAGAAGCCATGATCTTTTTTTTCTGAATGTTGAGCTTTAAGCCAACTTTTTCACTCTCCTCTCATTTTCATCAAGAGGCTCTTTATTTAGTTCTTCACTTTCTGCCATAAGGGTGGTATTGTCTACATATCTGAGGTTATTGATATTTCTCCCAGCAATCTTGATTCTAGCTTGTGCTTCTTCCAGCCCAGCGTTTCTCATGATGTACTCTGCATATAAGTTAAATAAGCAGGGTGACAATATACAGTCTTGATGTACTCCTTTTCCTATTTGGAACCAGTCTGATGTTCCATGTCCAGTTCTAACTGTTGCTTTCTGATCTGCGTACAGGTTTCTCAAGAGGCAGGTCAGGTGGTCTGATATTCCCATGTCTTTCAAAATTTTCCACAGTTTATTGTGATCCACACAGTCAAAGGCTTTGGCATAGTCAATGAAGCAGAAATAGATGTTTTTCTGGAACTTTCTTCCTTTTTTGATGATCTAGTGAATGTTGGCAATTTGATCTCTGGTTCCTCTGCCTTTTCTAAAACCAGCTTGAACATCTGGAAGTTCACAGTTCACATATTGCTGAAGCCTGGCTTGGAGAATTTTGAGCATTACTTTACTGGTGTGTGAGATGAGTGCAATTGTGTGGTAGTTTGAGCATTCTTTGGCATTGCCTTTCTTTCGGATTGGAATGAAAACTGACCTTTTCCGGTCCTGTGTCCACTGCTGAGTTTTCCAAATTTGCTGACATATTGAGTGCAGCACTTTCATAGCATCATCTTTTAGGATTTGAAAGAGCTCAACTTTTTACACCATGTGATACGTTATGGACTTGTTTGACTCCCTAATAATTACAGAGAACATTTGTGGAGTGCTTACTATACACAGCTTCCTTTGTGTCTCAGATGGTAAAGAATCCGCCTATGATGCAGGAGACCTGAGTTTGATCCCTGGGTTGGGAATATCCCCTGGAGAAGGGAAAGGCTACCCACTCCAGTATTCTGGTCTGGAGAATTCCATGGACTATGTAGTCCATGGGGTCGCAGAGAGTAGGACACAGCTGAGCAACTTACAGTTTACTACACAGGGAAGGCAGCATTCTTAGCACTTTATCTGTGTTCATTCATTGAATCATCAGACCTACTCAGAGCAACTCAGTACAGTTGATCCTCATTATTTGCACATTCTGTATGTACATATTTGCTTCCTTGTTAAAATTTATGTGTATAAGACCCAAATCAGTGCAGTGCTTGTGCAACTCTTTACAGACACAGAATGGAGGACAACTTGAGTTACTGATGTGCGCATTCCCAGCTCAGGAGATCTTCTGCCTTTTTGTTTCAGGTCTTATACTTTAAGTAGGTGTCCTCTTCATGGTGGCTCAGATGGTAAAGTGTCTGCCTGCAATGCGGGAGACCCGGGTTCAGTTCCTGGATTGGGAAGATCCCATGGAGAAGGAAATTGCAACCCACTCTTGCCTGGAAAATTCCAGGGACTGAGGAGCCTGGTAGGCTACAGTCCATGGGGTCACAAAGTGTTGGGCACGACTGAGTGACTTCACTTTCACTTTCTTCTTCATGGTATAATTAGTGCAACTCTTGGCATGTTTTGAGTTTTCTTTTTTTTGACTGGTGATTTGTTGTTTAAAATGGCCCCCAAGCCTAGTACTGGGACTGTATCTAGAGTTCCTGAGGGCAAGAAGGTTGTGCTGTGCCTTAGGGAAAAAACAGGTATATTAGATAAGCTGCTTCAAGCATGAGCTTAGCCCTTTTGGCTGCGATTTCAGTTTAATGAACCAACAATATATAGTAAATAAGGTGTCCTAAAACAGAAACACATAAAACACGGAGATATACTTTTTAAATAATTTATTTCTGATTTTTTGGAAAAATTAATAGGTGAAATTAAATATTTTATTTTTTATTTACTGGGCACACAGAATCTTAGTTCCTCAACCAGGGATTGAACCTGCACCCCCTGCAGTGTAAGCACAGAGTCTTAACCACTGGACCGCCAGGGAAGTCCAAGTGGATGATTATGCACTGATCAGATGACAAAAATGTTCTAATTAGAGGATCATGGAAACCTAACCACATATTCCCTTCCCCTAGGAGTACTGGTTTAATATTTGCCAAGTCAGTGTTCACGATTTTTGTAGATTTTATAGAGCATCATGATTTCAAATGATGGCCATCATGGTGCCACTGTTTTCCCCAGTTCGTAGATGGAGACCAAGGTGGCATAAGGCCAGAAGGTTGCTGAGCATCACCCAATGGGATGAGAACCCAGGCAGTCAGGCTCCCTGCCCTTCACCATGTGTTCTCTGCGTTCATATTTGTTTCCTACTCTTTTCCATCTCCTGAATCTGCTGTTGATGCTGTTGGAACCAACCCAGCAGCTCTTTTCAGTGATAAAACTCCTGTTGGTAAGGCCAACAGTTAGCTCTGGTTGAGATTCCTGATGTGTATAATTCTACAATAAAGGTAATAATATTTGATATGTGTATGAAAACCTCCACATAGTTCAAACTGAAACCATTTACCTCACATTGGGACTCAAACCCACGTGGCTGGGAGTCGAACCCAGTCAAAACCCAGTTTGGGACTCAAACCCACATGGCTGGGACTCAAACCCAGATAAAACCCACTGTACCTGGTTTCAGGACTTAATGAAGTTCAGGTTCTTGATGTCTCATTGCAGAAGAGACAAAGTGATAGTTAAGAAATGGATTTATTCAGATTCAGAGAGAAGCACACTCCACACGCTGAGTTTGGGCCATCACAGAGGGCGAGTTGTGGTGTGGTTAGTTTTTATAGGCTGGGTAATTTCATATGTTAATCAGTGGGAGGATTGTTTCATCTGTTTTGGAGAAGGGGTGGAGATTTCCAGGAACTGGGCCACCACCCACTCCTTGGTCTTTTGACAGTGCCTTGGAACTGTCATGGCGCCTCAGGGTGCGTCATTTAGCTTGCTGATTGAGGATCCGTCAAAGTGGACGTGTCCACCATCTTGGACCCATTTGATTCTAATTGGTTTATGTTGTGTCCTTGGACTATGTCATACTTTCAAAAGTGGTGCCCTGCCCCCTTCCCTCCTGTTACAAAATGATTTAGTTCTCGGGGCAGTTCTCAGACGCATACATCACCCTTGATTTCATAAATAAAAGCTGGCTTCTTGGGAGGTTGTGATTTGGGCAGGGCCCCAGGTTGAGAAAGTGCTAGGTAGAACAGAGACTCAAAGCCAGGTTTCAAAACTAGGCTCTTTTGGTAATACCCAGGCTGCCTCCCTGCCAGGTTCTCCAACACTGGCCTTGACACCACCTTTCGGATTGGCTCCTTCCAGGCTGCTTTGACCTGGAGAAACCACAGCAAGTTAGAACAGAGCGTGAAAGAAGTGATTCCAAGGGATAATCCAGAAATACTTTCTTTAAAATAATCATTTATGTCCTTGTTTACAGAGTATCTTTCACTGGTTTGAATGGCCTTTTTGGGAAGATGCTAGTTTTGTTTCTGTTCACTAGGGAAATATTTGAAAATAAAGGAAAATAAGTTGTGAGGGCTGCTTGTGTTTTTCTCAGTCGCATACTCTTTGTGTATTTAAATATGTGTGTTTGAATTAGAAATAGATGTACTTGTGAAGAATTAAAAGGGTGCTATTAAAAAAAAAAAAAAGTCTCCTTCCCTGGGGTGAGCACTGGGCTTGATCTGTGTGTTGTTACAAGTTCTTCTAACCTCCACCCCAGGGACTCTCAGCTGTCCAGAGATGGGGGATGACCTTTCTCACCTCTTAGGGTGGAGGGTGTGGGAGTGTATTGCTGGTCTGTGACTGCAGAAGGTAGGGCCTAGGCATGCAGATAAACACCCTATGGCATGCAGGACATGCCCACAGCAGAGACTTATCCAGCCCGAATAGTCAGTAGTGCTGATGTTGAAAAGTCCTGTTTTACCTTCACTACAAATGTTGGTGACACAAAACCTTCTGTGTCTGAACTTTTACATTTTTGTGTGTTCAGAAGGCTTCTGTTTGTAGGCTTCTTTTGCTTGTGTGCAGCTGCCTCCCATGGGTGGGGCCATGGGTGTGGTCCACTCCAAGTGGGGCTGTCAGAGGGTGGAGCCTTTAGAGAGCCTAAAACCAATACAGCTGACTTCAACCTTCTGCTTTTTTTCCTTATCAGCTTATGTGGGCAATTCTAAACAAAGCTAATGAGAAAATACTTTCTGGGAAAAACCCTTTTGCTTGTCTAAGTTCTGAATAATTGATATATATGTATGTGTGTGTGCTCAGTCATGACAGACACTGTGCAACCCCATGAACTATATAGCCTGCCAGGTTCCTCCATCCATGGAATGCTCCAAGCAAGAATATTGGAGCGGATTGCCATTTCCTTCTCCAGGGAATAATTTATATATGATTATGTAAATTGTATATATATAATATACATGTAAAGGATTGCGGGCAGGGGGCAACAGAGAATGAGATAGTTGGATGGCATTGCCAACTCAATGGACATGAGTTTGAGTAAACTCTGGGAGATCGTAAAGGACAGGAAAGCCTGGCCTGCTGCAGTCCATGGAGTTGCAGAGTCGGAAACAACTTAGAGACCGAAAAACAACATATAAATAATATAATCCTTTATTTACATCTCCATCTCTATTCCTGCTCTGCAAATAGGTTCATAAGTACTATTTTTCTATATTCCATATACATGTGTAAATAGATGGTATTTGTTTTTCTCTTTCTGACTTACTTCAGTCTGTGTGACTGACTCTGCTGCTGCTAAGTCGCTTCAGTCATGTCCAACTCTGTGCAACCCCATAGATGGCAGCCCACCAGGCTCCCCCGTCCTTGGGATTCTCCAGGCAAGAACACTGGAGTGGGTTGCCATTTCCTTCTCCATGACTAACTCTAGGACCAACTATTAATACAGTATTTCAACTGACTCAATTTTGTTCCTTTTTATGACCAAGTAATCCAGGTGGCCCAGCTGTAGAGAATCTGCCTGCCTCTGCAGGAGATGCAAGAGATGCAGATTTGATCCCTAGGCCAGGAAGATCCCCTTGAGTAGGAAATGGCACCTGCTCCAGTGTTTTTGCTTGGAAAATCCCATGAACAAAGGAACCTGGTGGGCTATAGTCCATGGAGTCGCAAAAAGTTGGACATGACTGAGCAACTAATGCACACACACAGCTGGTTGATGATGTTGAACAGCAGAAACTAACATTGTAAAGCAATTATATTCCAATATTTAAAAAGTGCCAGAATAACTATATATACAGATGTACTGTGCTAATTCTTTTCAGTCATGTTTGATGTTTTATAGCCCCATAGACTGTAGCCTGCCAGGCTCCTCTGTCCATGGGATTTTCCAGGCAGGAATACTGGAGTGGGTGGCTAATGCCCTCCTCCAGGGGATCTTCCAGAGCCAGGGACTGAACCCTCATCTCTTATGTCTCCTGCATTGGAAGGCGCGTTCTTTACCACTAGCACTACCTGGGAAGCCCATATATATACATAAACACTCAGATGGTAAAGAATCTGCTGCAATGTGGGAGACCTGGGTTTGATCCCTGGTTTGGGAAGACACCCTGGGGAAGGGAATGGCTACCCACTGCAGGATTCTTGCCTGGAGAATTCCATGTTCAGAGGAGAGGGCAGGCTACAGTCCATGGGGTCGCAAAGGGTTGGACACTACTGAGTGAGTAACAATTTCACTTTTCAAGTATATATTTAGTTACACAATCAGATTAGCACATGTTTTTAAAAGCTTTCCCTTTAATAAGCATTGTATTGTACATGGACATTAATTTGGGCAGCTCTGTTATCCAGTTGGCCCTGACTCTCGTGGACTGATACTCATTGACTTGAGAGTGCGATCCCAGTGCTTTGGCCGTGTTGGAGCTTCTTTAGAAGTACTTCGTGCCTTTTGTCCTTATGGTGCAACCTGTTCTTAAATTTAAATAGGATTTCGAGATAAACAGCGATAGTGCATTTTAGGATGAAGAAACAGAAATCGAGCTTCTTCACTTCCGTCACTCTGTGTGACCATTTGGAGGTTTTGATGTGTGACTAAGATTTAAAAGAGAGAGTGAGAACTCCTAGGTGTCATGTTGCTGGGTAAGTGCGTATTTTAGATCATGGAAGAAAACTTGTGCTGTGTTTTAGAAGTCACTTTAAAGTTGGCCTTCATTTTATTTATTTAAACTTCTTACTTTGTATTGTGGTATAGCTGATTAACAGTGTTGTGATGGTTTCAGGTGCATAGCAGAACGACTCAGCCATACATGTACATGTATCCATTTCTCCCCCAAACTCCCCTCCCATCCAGGCTGCCACATGACTTAAATATTCATTTTAAAACGAAAGGATTCAAGAGTAGAATGATGATTATTGTGTGATTGTTGCTGGACATAGCTGAGTTGTATGAAGGAGGGGAATGGTTAAATAATGATCCATGCTGGGTGTTCCCTGTGCTGGGTACACAGCTGTTAGGATGGTTAAGACCTATTTTTATTTTTTATTGAAGTAACATTGGTTTATAACATTATCTAAGCTTCAAGTATACAACATCATATTACTATTTCTAGGTACCCTATAGCGTACTCACCACCAAAAACTTAGTTTCCGCCTTTCATCTAACAGTTGATCCCTTTTATCCATCCCCCGTCCCTCCTTCCTGACCCTTTCCCCTCTGGCAACCACTACTCTTCTCTGTGTCTACGTGTTTCTTTCTGTTGGTTGTTCATTTATTTATTTTTTGTTCTTTAGATTCCACATGAGAGAAATTGTACAGTATTTGTCTTCCTCTGTGTTACTCACTTAGCATAATACTCTCAAGGTCTATCCATGTTGTTGCAGATGACAAGATTTCATCTTTTTTATGCCTGAGTATTGTTCCATTGTGTGTATATACCACATCCTCTTTATCCATTCATCCATTGATGGGCACTTGAGTTGTTTCTAGATCTTGACAATTGTAAATAATCCTGCGATGAACATATGGTTGGGATCTTTAAGAAAAATGAATGAAAGAGAATGAAAACATGTCTGGTAAAGCAGTTTTTGGTCTTTGTTGCTGCATGAGGGCTTTCTCTAGCTGTGGGGAGTGGGGACTACTTTTAATTGTGGTGCTCGGGCTTCTCACTGCAGTGGCTTCCCTTGCGGTGGAGCGCAGGCTGTAGTCTTGGGGGCTTCAGTAGCTGGGGGACATGAGTTTAGTTGCCCTGAGGCATGTGGAATCTTCCTGGACCAGGGATTGAACCCATGTCTCCTTCATTGGCAGACAGATTGTTAACCACTGGACCATCAGGAAAGTCCAAGAAAACTACTCTTTAAGCCATCTCTCAATTTTGTTTCTGACTGGGAACTTTTGAAGTGTTCTAAAATGTGACAGTTAAGCATCTTGGCAACTTGTAGTGGGAGATGAACAAAACTCCCCAGTTTGTTTCATGTGTGGCTTCCCTAAGAGAAACATTGGCCTTCGAGGTAGTAACATTTAATATGCTTCCTTCCATAATAAAAAATGTAACCAACCTAATTATGATGTTACTTGTTGGGCTTTAGAATTTTATTTGGAAGGCAGATAATTGTGTAGTTATCAAATTGGAGTTTGTGGTTGTATCAAAGCTATCAAGTTCATTTGAAGCTAGAATAGCTGGTAGGCTTAAACTTTGGTGAATAAGCAGGATACACTATATAGCAACTTTTAATTAGATTTTGATTGGAAACTATAATGTCGCAGTGTGAGCTCATTGTTTCAGTGTATTATATTCAGGGTACCATTTTCTGAGTAGTAAGTGTATCTTGTCTATGGGGATGGAATGTTTAATAGTTGAATTTTGGGCTGTGGGGATCTGAAATTGTCCTTCATGTTGTAGAACTGCAGTCCTCAGTCTGAAGGCCCTTGGGAATGTTGAACTGGTAAATTAATGTAAAATATTATTTGGAAAAAGCAGCCTTCTCTGCAGCCACCCTCTGTGGTGAGAATATGTACGCTCACTCCTTTCTGGATCTGTCAGAGGCTGGCTTCTGCAAGACGAACTTGGCGGCAGAGCTGGGAGGCTGGTGTGGCTCCTGCTGAGGTGTGAAGTGGCAGCAGGCCGCACGGGACGTGAAGAGCGTGAAGAGCGTTTCCGTGCGGCTTCTGTTGGTCCCAGCAGAGATGAAAACGAACAGTTCTCGCAGAATTACGAAGTCAGTACTGTTTGTCTCTGGGAAACTGCTTTTGCTCACTTAATTTTGGGGGCTTGTGAAAAAAACATCCTTTTCCTTCCCTCCCCCCTCCCGCCCACTTAGTGGTTTCTAGCCATCTTCTCCAATTAAAACAGGGAAGAATCTTCTATTTTTGGGAATAGAAGATTCTTATTTTTTTGGAAATGTATTTGTATCCAGTTACTTAATCTAAATCTGCTTGTCTTTTGCATTTTCAAGCCTCTGAGGCAGGAGAGGCAATACTTGCAGTTAAAAACCATCTCATGATATATCTGAGATGGGCCTTGGATCACACCACTCTTGGGATTCAGGCTCTTCAAATTTACTCAACTACAGTGGAGCCCTGTATGGTACTGGAGAAGACTTGAGATTCCCTTGGACTGCAAGGAGATCAAACCAGTCAGTTCTAAAGGAAATCAACCCTGAATATTCATTGGAAGGACTGATGCTGAAGCTGAAGCTCTAAAACTTTGGCCACCTGATGTGAAGAGCAGACTCATGGGAAAAGACACTGATGTGGGAAAGATTGAAGGCAGGAGGACAAGGGTATGACAGAGGATGAGACGATTGGATGGCATCACCGACTCAATGAACTTGAGTTTGAGCGAACTCGGAGAGATAGCTGAGGACAGGGAAGCTTGGTGTGCTGCAGTCCATGGGGCTGCAAAGAGCTGGGCGCTACTTAGTGACTGAACATCTACAACAGGGAAGTCCTGCTGTGACATCAAGGTCCAAGTTACCTTGTCTTGCTTCCCAAGACTGCTCTTGGCCCTCTGCCTCCCATTCCAGGCGTGCAGTGGAACGGGCCCTGGGGCGTCCTTGGTCACCCGTGCCTCTGCTTGATGCACAGTCTCCCACTCCCTGCTAGGGATGCCTTCCTCCACCATCTTTTCATCTTTCAAGACTCCTTCCAGGGGTTCCTTTTTCAGAGAAGCCTTTCTTGATCCTCCTGGATAGGATGTGATGGATTTCTTCTGTGTTCTTATGATTATCCTGTGTATGTCCTCTTGGTTTTGTATACTAGCATGTGCTCAGCATTCAGAACAGTGCTCAGCAGACATTTGTGGAATCACTAGGTAGATTCTACTTTTATGCTATAGTTGAATGATCCATTGTTGTCTATCTTTCCACTGAAGTTTGACGGCTGGGATCATGCCTACTCATCAGGACATACTGAGTACCTGACAAAAGTACTCATGTTTGAATTGGGAATTCCCTGGAAGTCCAGTGAATTAGGACTTGGCGCTTTCGCTGCCCTGAGCCTGTGTTTGATCCCTGGTTGGGGAACTAAGATCCCATAAGCCGTGAGTGTCGTGGCCTGCGGGGGGGTAGAGGGGGTTGGGGGTGGCGGGGGATGTTTGAATGGCAGGCAGGCAAGGCTGGCCTGATGGGGAGAGCATTGTAGAAGCAAGGGAGAGTTTTCTCTGTACCACATTCACTTGTGTTAAGTCTTGAGTATGGACAGACTCTCATCCAGTGGCTTTGGGATCAGGTGCAAGGGAATCCCAGAATGCTGTGGGGCAAGAACTATGCCCTAAACCCCCCCATCCCCTTGCTTTATTTTTCAAAAGGGAATACTTCTCTGCCTACAGGAAAGTGTTGGTGAAAGTGTTCATCTCTCAGAGAAAAAGCCTGACAGTGATGTCGATCACCCTGCTGATTGCTAATGCAGGAAAACATCAGGAAAAGAGAAAAACTTAAAAAACAGTGGCTTATGTAAAGGCAATATTAATTATCACCCCTTAAGGGAAATAACTGTCATTTTTACATGATGACTGTGCAGCTCAACAAAGGCTCTGTGTGTTGCCTGTCTTGTTTCTGTAGTAATTTTGGCATGAGTGCTTACGTGGAATCAGATACTTAGCGCCTAGAACCATAGTGGTATTTTTTCAGTTCCCAGAAAAAAATTAAATGATGGCATAGAGCTTTCCCAAAGTTGTCTTTTTTTTTTTTTCTTCCCCTCCTCTAACCTGCTTAGACCTTTGGCAATCACCTATCAGTGAGACCCATGGGTGGTAGAAAGAAGAACCATAGTAAAAACGTGCTGTAGGAAAGTAGGGAGATGTGACTTTAATATTAATCATCCTTTTTCTGAGATGCTGAGGCCTCTGTCCACAACTTGTACCCTGTCCTGTTAGTTGGGTTGTTCCTGGTTCAGAAGGAGGGTGTTCATGTTTCAGGAGTCCCAGAGGCCAAGATGCCAGGGGTTCTGCTCTTTCCCACATTTGGGGATCCCTGACTCACAAACAGAGGCGAGTTACCTGAGGCTCATGGCTCACAGGGCATGTCTCCTTGCTGCCTGAAGAGCCTGAATCCCAAGAGTGATGTGATGCGAAGAACAGACTCATTGGAAAAGACACTGCTGTGGGAAAGATTGAAGGCAGGAGGTTGGTAGGCCCTGTCAGTCACCACAACCTGTCCTTCGTGCCACTGCCCTTGCCCAAAGGAGAGGAGAAAAGTTGTCTTGACCTCTGTGAATGTGTTGAAGGCAGCCTTAGGGGTGAGATTTCGGGCAGTCTTCTCCCCCACACCCCACTCAAGCCTTCCCACCAGGCCAGAATGTCTTTCAGCCACCTGCTTTTCACCCTGAGGTATAGTTACTGACACCGTATTTTCCCCAACAGCGATTAAAAAAAATTTTTTTTTTACATTGACACTGGAAGCCATCTTTTAATGGCTGCTGCCATATTTTATCATAGTAATTCCTAGTCAAATATGGTTAGTTATGTATTTAAACTATCTCAGAAAGGGGGGCCGTACCTGCTATTGGCAATTAGAAGTAGTCTCAGGAGATTCTGGCCTCCCCTGCTGGCCCAGCAGTAAAGAATCTGCCTGCCAATGCTGGAGACACATGTTCCATCCCTGGGTCTGGAAAAATCCCCTGGTGAAGGGAATGACTATCCACTCCATATTGTTGCCTGGAGAATTCCACACACAGAGGAGCCTGGCCGGCTACTGTCCTTGGGATCGCAAATAGCTGGACACGACTGAGTCAATGAGCGCACATACACACACACACAAAGGAGATTCCAGTTTGGTTGCTGACAGCCATACTGTTTTTGTTTTTTTTTTTTTAACTTTTTATTGTATATTGGAATATAGTTTATTAACAATGTGTTAGTTTCAGGTGTACAGCAAAGTGATTCAGTTTTACATATAAATGTATCTTTTTCAAATTCTTTCCCAGTTTAGGTTATTACAGAATATTGAGCCGAGTTCCTGTGCTGTACGTAGGTCCTTGTTGGTCATCCATTTTAAAAATAGCAGTGTGTACACGTCCATTCCAAACTGCCTAACTATCTCTTCCCCCCACCCTTCCTTGATGGTAACCAATAAGTTCATTCTCTGTGAGTCTGTTTCCAGTAGTGATTTTTGAGAGGACAAAGCATTGAGGCTCATAGTGGTTGTCTGAAGGATTCCAGTCTTGCCTTTCTCCCATACTAGACTTCATGAAGCCCCCTGCCCCAGGGACTGACTTGAGATTCACTGTGTTCCCAGAGCTGAGCTCACAGCCCCCACTTGGAAGGAGTTCAGTGAGTGGTGACTGAGTCTGTGCAAGAGAAGGGCACCCTGGAGATGGTTTCTACCTCCCCAGGAGTCCTCTCTAGCCACTGCCTGTTGGAAAGGACAACGATCCTTATTTCACTATTTGGGTAAATGTATTGACCAAGAAGCACTTTGGGGCCATTTTGGTAAATGTTGGGTTGTCAGATGATTTTGTAGGACGTCCTCATGCTCTTAGGATCAGAATCACAGGGGGAGGGAATTGGAGCAGTTGGCCTAATCTGATGGAAAGTGTTGTCTTCTGCACTGGCAGACGATAAGAGCTGACCCAAGAGTCTGTGGTCTGTGGGCAGGGGGCATGGAGAGCTCAGATTCACCTGGTTGTGGATTAGGAGGTTGGTGGTATCCTCGAAGCCATTCATCCCTCCATCTGGCAGCCGTTCACTGAGCCCCTACTGTGTGCCCAGCATCAGTCTAGGCACAGCAGATACCGTAGTGCAAAAAGATAGAGGAAGTGGAGAAAGAGGTAAATCATATGTCAGGTAGAGATGAAGGCGGAGAAGAATCCAGTTGGGCGAGGGATAGGAAATATGTATTGGGTGCTGTATAGGGTTCAGTGGTCTAGGAGGCTACTTCTGGGAGGGATGAACCTGCCCAGATGTGAATGACAGTGGAATCCACATATCCAGGGTGAAAGGAGCTCCAGGAAGAAACAGCAGGTGTAGGTGCCTGAGGCAGGAGCAACCTGACTCAGCATGAAAGCTGTGTGGGCAGAGGGGAACAAGATGCTGAGTTTGGAGGGCAAGCACCTCTGGAACACGGAAAACCTTGCTGGCACGATGCGGAGTTAGTTTTATACTGATTGTTTTGATCAGGGACATGGCCTTATCTGATTTCTGTTTTGTAAAGATCATTTAGTTTGGATGGAGAACTGGCTGTAAGGAAGCCTAGAGATCAAGTAGGAAAGTCAAATGTCCAGTGTAAGGAGGCAGAGATTCAGGGGAGGGGAAGGAGACAGTGATGAGGGATTGGATACCTTAGTTCAGAACCATCTGATCCCTCTGTGTTTTCATCTCCTACCCTTTTCAATCAAAAATGTTGATTTCACTCCAGGAACACACATCCTGTTCTTCCACATATCTACACTCACTCTATTATTAACATCATTGATCTTTCCCCCTATTTATCCACATGTACACATGCAATGCATGCCAGCCCGCACCTCTCCCTTTTTTGATTTTATCCCCTGCTGGCGTGTAAGTGCCCTGAGGGCAAGCAGACTTTTCTGACTGCCCAGTCCTGAGTGCCTTGAATGCTGAAAAGATGACATGAATTATAAGGACAGTCAGCTGATGTCCTTCTTACATCATTTTTTAATTGTAGTACAAAGCACACTGAAAACATTAACCTTATACTAATTCAATGAAAGGGAAGAAGCATTTATATAATTCTTTAAAGTAATTGGGGGAAAAAAGAAGGGAGAAAGGGATTCATGTCACCCGTGGAGAGGTTCTGCCTGCGGTGAGCGAGATGGTAATGAAAAGGAAGAACTTTGAATCTATTCATTTATTGCAGGGAAATTTGTCACAAAATTTAATACAAAATTAACAGCTGGATGGCTCCAGATGTAATCCAGCTGTTAATTTTGTATTTTTTGTTGGAAAAGACTTTCAGGGAAACAGTTAATCTCCCCCAGTACTGTAGTGTTCTCAATATTAGTTTTCCTGAGCTCCAGTCAAAGCTGAATAAATCTATCATCAGAAAGCATGCAGTCTTCCCCAAGGGACTAGGCACTTGGCCATAAGGATGGAGAATGGGAGCACCTCGGGGTGGGAAGGGCAATGACCTGTGAATCCTTGCAGGGGTGGGACTTCCCAAGTGGCTCAGTGGTAAAGAACCCATCTGCCAATGCAGGAGACAGAGGAGATGCAGGTTCGATCCCTGGGCTGGGAAGATCCCCTGGAGGAGAGCATGGTGACCCCCTCCACTATTTTTGTCTGGAGAATCTCGTGGACAGAGGAGCCTGGTGGACTATAGTCCATGAGGTCACAAAGAGCTGGACACGACTGAGCAACTAAGTAGGGGCGTGAGTGTTGAATGGGGAAAGTTTTCTTTTTTGTGTTGTTTTTTTTTTTAATTAAAATAGTTTACTTACAATGTTTTAATTTCTGGTATACAGCAAAGTGATTCAGTTATATATACATATATTTGTGTGTGTGTGTATGTTTTTTTTCATATTTTTTTCCATTATGGTTTATTATAGGATATGGAACATAGTTCCCTGTGCTATACAGTAGGACCTTATTGTTTATCTATTTTATATATATATATATATATAATAGTATGTATATGTTAATCCCAAACTCCTGATTTTCTCTTCCCAACCCTCTTTCCCCTTGGTAACCATAAGTTTGTTTTCTATCCTTGTGAGTCTGTTTCCGCTTTGTTTTAAAAAAAAAAGTTCGTTCATATCATATTTTAGGTCCCACGTTTAAGGGAATATCACAAGATATTTCTTTCTCTTCCTGGTTTGTTTTACTTGGTATGATAATCTCTAGGTGCATCCATGCTGCTGCAAATGGCAGTATTTGAATGGTGGAAAAATTTCTAGTCATTAGCAGTTTGCCTAAATTTTAGCGGGTGAAGCTCTGTTATGTGGACTTCAGTGTTGAACCAGTGTATAGCACTTGAGTCAGTTGGGAATGTGTACTGGGAGGACTATTTTAATGCTACTTAGTTACAGTTCTGATACTGACCACCTGGAGTTGGTGGTCAGATGCCAACTACAACTGGGGTCTCTAAACCACTAATGCTTCTGACTGGCTGCCAAGTCTGGGGTTCCCGTGACTCCTCAGGTTCAGTAATCTAGAATGATTCAGAACTCAAGGAAGTTCTATACTTACGATTAGAGTTTAATTTTAAAAGATGTAGATCAGGCTTCCCTGGTGGCTCAGATAGTAGAGAATCTACCTGTAATGCAGGAGACCCAGGTTCAATCCCTGGGTAGGGAAGATCCCCTGGAGAAGGGAATGGCTACCCACTCCAGTGTTCTTGCCTGGAGTTTAATTTTAAAGAATATAGATCAGGACTATCCAAATAAAGAGACACAGGCACAGCCTGAGAGGGTTCCAAATGTTGAGCGTTCACACCCTCTCTTTGTGGAATTAGCGTTTGTCACCTTCCAGCTCATCATTGTATTCACCAGCCTGCAAGCTTCACTGAGTCTGGTGTCCAGAGAGTATATTGGGGTTTCATTATGGTGGCATTGAGTCCATCCACGTGGCCAATGATTCAATCTCCAGCCTTTCTCCTCTTCTCAGGATTGGGTTGCCTCAAAGCCCCACCTCTCTAAACACAGGGTTGGTCTTACTGATGATCAGCCCCCAATCTGAGTCTGCTTATCTTAGATAACCTCAGGTGTGATCCAAGGAGCTCATGAATAACCAAGACACTTCTGTTACTCCGGAAATTCCAAGGATTTATAGTCTCCCTTTCAAGAACCAAGGACTAAGATCAGTCAAATTCTTTATTGTATAAGGGGGAATTATATTTGCAGAGAAGGCGATGGCACCCCACTCCAGTACTCTTGCCTGGAAAATCCCATGGTTGGAGGAGCCTGGTGGGCTGCAGTCCATGGAGTTGCGAAGAGTCG
>NW_011494902.1:2831849-2832119 GCF_000754665.1 Bison bison bison
ACGACTGAGCGACTTCACTTTCACTTTTCACTTTCATGCATTGGAGAAAGAAATGGCAACCCACTCCAGTGTTCTTGCCTAGAGAATCCCAGGGACGGGGGAGCCCAGTGGGCTGCTGTCTCTGGGGTCGCACAGAGTCGGACACGACTGAAGCGACTTAGCAGCAGTATATTTGAGTTAGCAAGATATAAGATAGTGGCCTGGGAGGTGAGCCCAGCCCTTATCTTGGTGTTGTCTGTCTAATCCTGTGTCTATAGAGTTGGGTTTATG
>NW_011494902.1:2832219-2854440 GCF_000754665.1 Bison bison bison
GGCAGTAATATGTGATTAGCCTTGATAGTTCTAGCTTTCCTTTCTTTAGAAGAGCTTTATATAGTCTCATGGTGATTAAGCTGTCTTTGGGAATGTTATAGTGACCTTCTATTACATAAGTCACAAAGACAACAGTTCTGCATTTGAGTCTTTCTAAAACTATTCTGTGATGCTGTGTGAATACAGTGAGTTGCTGAGTGTTCAGAAGCTATCCTCCTGACTCCCAGAGGTACCCTTCTTAATAAGTGTGCCCCAATCCTGACTTGTGGATGGGCAGTTTTTTTGCACCTGATGTTCTTGGCCACTGGAGACCTGAGGTTTGCTGATCTATAGGCTAGTGGGAACACCTTTCCTGTGGTGGTGCTGGTTATCCTCAGCAGTTATTAGAGAATGCTCTCCTCATTTTCCCACTAGTTCTTTGATTCCTGTACAGGTGTGGTTCTATAGTCCATCCTTTGGAATCCATTTTTTTCTTTTGGTATTCAGACTGCTCGCTTATGTGGAAGTCAGTACAAGTTCTTCCCTGCAGTTTAAGACTGAGTGTTTCTAGAAGGATTTTCATATCTTAATCATTTGTACTCACTCTCAACTTCTGTTGGGCAGCCTTTCCCAGAAAGGTTTATGGGGAATTGATGAGGGCCTGAGTGGCTGAAGCATCCCAACTAGATACAAAGCTCATAGGAGGCCCTTTGCTTCCAATATTTTTTTTAATTGTGGTTAATCACATATAACATAAAAGGTATCATTTAAACCATTTCTAAATGTACAGCTCAGTGTCATTAAGTACATTCCCATCACTGTGTAACCTTGCCTACTGTTCATCTCCAGAACTGTTTCATCTTCCCACCTGAAACTCTGTACCCATTAAAGAACAACCCCTGCTTCCTTTACTGCCCCCAGCTCCTGGCAACCACCCCCAGGCCCTGGCAACCACGCCCAGGCCCTGGCAACCACCCCCAGGCCCTGGCAACCAGCCCCTGGCAGCCACCCCCAGCCCCTGGCAACCACCATTCTTCTTTCTGTCTCTTTGCCTTTGCCTGTTTTAGGTACTTCACAGAAGTGGAATCCTACGATATTTCTCCTTTTGTACTGACTGCTTTTGTTTAGCTTAATGTTTTCAAGGTTCATCTATACTGTAGCACATGCCAGAATTTTCTTCCTATTTAAGGCTAAATAATATTCCATTGCACATGTATACCGTATTTTGTTTATTCAATGGAGTCTTGAGTTGCTTCCACCATTTGGTTGTTGTGAACAATTCTGCTTTGAGCATAGGTGTTCAGATATACCTGTTCCAGTTCTTACTTTTTCAGTACTTCTCTCTACCCAGAAGTGAAATTACTGAATCCCAAATACTTTATTTTACAAGGAGACAAGTAAGCCACTTCCTTTTACGGGACTGGTGTGACCAGGCAAATAGTTACATGTCAAAGAAGTAAACGCAGGTCACTTTAATGAGTGAGCCAATAGGAAGTACATAGTTTGCTCTCAGATTTAGTTTGTTAGAACAGACAACTCTTGTTTGTCACTTATGGGACAACCCCACCAATGGTGATAATTGAACATGTGAATAAAGGTCAGGGTGTGACAGGCCGGAGATATTTCCAGTGATCCGTCCACCGTATGTTAATCTTATCCCTTCTCTCCTTCTTCCTGATAGTTCCCCCTCTGGTTGTATGGTCTAGTGATTAAGAGCCTGGACTCTGGAACTAGATCACATGGATTCAAACTCCCAGCCCCTCCAGTTACACATGTTGGCAGATGACCTCACTTTCCTGTACCTCATTTTCCCCACCCATACAGTGGGGTCTAGAATATAGCCATACTTCACACTTGTAAACCTCTTAGAACAGTGCCTGGTACACAGTAAGTGCCTAGTGACTGTCATGATTGTATTATTATTATTACTGTTGTTATTATCAGTGGTCATGTGCACCTCACTGATTGGTAACTCATTTTTAAGTGACAATAAAATATAGATAATAAAAACTTTGAGAGCATCGGGTATAGGAGCATCCCTGTACCTTGTTAGTGGGGAGTATAAGTTGGCATAACTTTTCTGAAAGAAAATGTGGTAATATTACTATATCAAAAGCCTAAGAATTCTCTTTTTTGATCTAGTTATTCCTTTTTTCTAAGGTAATATCTGAAATTGCGAGGATTGGAGTGAGAGACATTCTGTTGTTGCATTATTTTCTAACAGAGAAAAAGTGGGAGAAAAATCAATGCCCAATTGTTGTTGATGTTCGGTTGCTAAGTCGTGTTCAACTCTTTGTGACCCTGTGGACTGCAGCCTGTAAGGCTCCTCTGTCCTTCACACTGTCCCAGGGTTTGCTCAGATTCATGTCTACTGAGTCGGTAACGCTATCTAATCATCTCATCCTCTGCCACCCCCTTCTCCTTTGCCTTTACTCTTTCCCAGCATCAGGGTCTTTTCCAGTGAATTGGCTCTTCGCATCATGTGGCCAAAGTATTGAAACTTCAGCGTCAGTCCTTCTGGTGAATATTCAGGGTTGATTTCCTTTAGGATGGTAACATAGTGGAGTACTATTTACCTTTTAAATTGTGGTCTAAAGATATTTTTTATCCTGAGAAAACACTTAAAATGTGTTATTAAGATATAAAAGCAGGCTGTGTGTGTGCTCGGCCATGTCTCTTTGTGACCCCATGGACTATAGCCCACCAGGCTTCTCTGTCTATGGGATTTCCCAGGCAAGAATACTGGAGTGAGTTGCCATTTCCTCCTCCAGGGGATCCTCCCTGGAATCCTCCCAGAAATCAAACACACCTTTCCTGTGTCTTCCTGCATTGCCTGGCAGATTCATTACCACTGAGCTACCTAGATAGCCCATAAAACCAGGCTATAAGAAAGCAAATAAAATATTGTTTTTGTGATACATATATATGTGTATCCACACATTCTCTGTGTATGTATGAAATATACCAAAATCGTAGTAGTAAATATGTGAGTGGTGAGGTGATAACTGATTTTTTAACTTTATTTGTGCTTTTCTGATGATTTGGCACTGAGTACATTTCTGGCATGAGAAACATAATGTTTCTGTTAAAGAAAAAGGTAGTAACTTCACTTGGAAAAAGAAGATCCTGGTTGGTTCTGAGAGACTCAAAGAGCCCCAGAGGGAGAAGACCACAGAGTGGCCAGTCCAGCACCCAGTGATGGGCTGACCATCCCCCGTGGCTGGCCTTGCGCTCAGGCTGAGGTGCCCAGGCAGCCTCCAGAGTCCCAGCTGGGGTGTGAGCCCCTTCAAGTCCTTTGACATCAGTGGCTGCAGGGCTGTCTCCCCTCCCTTCCACTCCCAGGGAGTCTCTAGCTGAGGTGTTGAGGGGTTTGTTGGGATTCCTCGGCGTCGGGAGGAGGGTGTTATTTAATCAAGTTCCATGAAAGCTGGTTCCTGCCAGATCCCATTTTTGGATCCCATTTTCCAGTCTCGTTAAGTCTTTCTGGCGTGTCTAACACAGACATTTATGTCCTTGTAGTTTTGCGCATGAAAGGATAAAAATAAACTTGCTCGCTGCTCAGCATTGATCCTAAGCAATATATCTTTCACTGGACGTGAGTGCCAGATGGCGTGGCACCTCCTACTGGGTAAATGAATAGGCATTTGCTGGGAAACCTTGACTTGCTCTTGAATCGTTCTGTGCACCTTAAACACGAAACTCTGCCAGTGGCAATTTGCTTTTTTCCCCTCTCCCTCATGGAATTTTGGGAAGGAGATAGAGGTGACATCGACTCTCTGGTTCCCAGAAATTGAATTAGTTTTATTGCTAGTGTTGTATAGGATATGTCTCCGTAAATAAACACATGTGCCAACTTCTGGGGAAAGTACATTTTTTTTCTCAGAGTTATCTGCAAGGGTAGCATTAAAATACAGTTTTGTTGCCTTCAGTAGAATAGTATGCGAGTAGGTATCAGTGTGAACAGGGCCAGAAAAATGGTGCAGGTGGTTATAATATCACTTCGGTTGCAGTGTTCCATGTCCATTCTCTGTCACTCATTCCTGGCACAACTTTGGTCAGCAATAAGGAGGCAGGGTAGAATATTAACTCTTAAAAAGTTTATTTTTAAATTGAAGTATAGTTGATCTACAATATCGTATGAGTTTCAGGCTTACAGCATAGTGATTCAGTTTTATGTCTATACATGTCTATATATTCCTTTTCCGATTCTTTTTCCATATAGGTTATTACAGAATATTGAGTAGAGTTCCTTGTGCTACACAGTAGGTCCTTGTTGGTTATCTATTTTATATACACTAGTGTGTGTATGTAGATTATTATGTCTTAAGTCACCCCATAATTGATCAACAGCTTGAAGAAGATATGACTTTCTGGGTGCTGTGCAGTAAAAATAAACGTTTGAATCACTCAGAACTTTTGCTCACAAAATATGCAATAAGTGCAGCAACATGGCTGGGCCTAGAGTGTGTCAACTGAGTGAAGTTCGACAGAGAAGGAGAAATATTGTATGACATCCCTTATATGTGGAATCTAAAAATAAATGATACAAACGAACTTACTTACAAAACAGAGACTCACAGACTTAAGAAACAAACTTGTGGTTGCCAGGGAGTTAGGAGAGGGATAGTTTGGGAAGGTCAGGTATATACGGCTATATTTAAAATGGATAATCAACAGTGACCTATTGTATAGCACATGGAACTCTGCTCAGTGTTACGGGCCAGCCTGGATGGAAGGCGGGTTTCGGGAAGAAAGGATACGTGTATATGTATGGCTGAGTCCCTTCACTATTCGCCTGAAACTACCACAGCATTGTTAATCAGCTATCCCCCAATACAAAATATTTTTGGTATTAAAAATGTAATAAATGATGGGGCATGTTTAGAATCCAAATGTTTTGGTCTTGCCCACATGAATTCTCTCTGTTCCCCAGGAGGTGTAGATCCCTCTTCTATATAGTTTTGCTCCAGTCACTTCAGTGGATTCTGAAACCCTGCCTCATTCAGCAGCCCTTCCAGTGGGAGGAGCGTCCTTCTGTGCTGGCCTCATTTTCTTCTCTGATGAAGGCCCTGGTGGGAGGTCTTCTGTGAGCATTTATTCCTCTCCTTGATATTGGTTGATATTTTGTGGTTCGGATGGTCCATGCAACCTGAACAAGGCCCTTGCTTCAGGAAGCCAAAGAGAGAGCTAAAGTTGGGAGCTCTTTTACTAGTATTCACAAATCTTTTCTCTCTGATCTGAGCCAGTGCTCAGGTACTTAATGTCTTCCAGTATTTTATTAGTGGTTCTGGAAGTGAAGGTCACATGTCTATTTTATTTTCGTGGTCTCTGACCTCAAATTTCCCCAGAACACAGTTGATATTGGGGTCATGCATAATGGAGTTTGTTGACCTTCAAGACAAAGACAGCTTGGAATATTCCTGTCAATGGTTCAGGTTTATTTCTCACCCACCTGAGAAGGTGACCTAAATCTGAATTAGAAGATATTGTACTAGAATTGAGTCCTTGTTAGTCTTCCACAAATGCAATACCCTCAATGTTTTTAAACTTGACTTAGAAAAAAGTTTCAAGGATGAATTTCCTCTTCTGGAGAAGTATTCAGTCTGTCTTTTCAAAGGTTTTGAAAAAGTCTTTTGATTTTAGTCTGGGCATTGTCTGTAACTTCTTGCATCTTATCCACTTAGCTTAGAGTATAATTTTCTAGACATTACCCTAGAAATTACAGAGGGAAGAAAGATTCAAATAAACATTTAATCATGGAGTCAGAAATGTCCCAGAATACTCTGTTTTTGTCTCCCATATGGGATGAAGCATGTGGTTTTGTAATTTATGTATGTAGGCCCCTCTGTTTCCTTCACTTACTGTGAACTCTGTTGGAATGTGTTTCCTTTAGCTTCACTCATTTTTTAATTCCTAGTAAATACCTGCTGCATTAAGTGAATCCCAATGTAAGATTTGCCTGGAGGCTTTTTAATGTCTGTAATTGTTGCTGTATTGAATGCCTGGTGTGTGTGTGTGTGTGTTAAGATGAACTTCTGAATGGACTGGATTATCTCCTTTCCTGGAGTTGGTTTTCTCTGTGTAGATTTTGTTCAGGAGTCGTCTTTATTCTTTATGCTGTGCTGAGAGACCCTGGGTTAGATCTTTGAGGACTGGGGAGTCTAGGCTTTGCTGTGCCCGTAACTGGCTTGTGTTCTCCAGCAAGTCATTTTTAATTTTTTATTTATTTTTAATTAGAGGATAATTGTCTTACAGTGTTGTGTTGGTTTCTGCTGCACATCAACATGAGTCAGCCGTAAGTACACATGTATCACCTCCTTCTTGATCCTCCCCCACCATCCCACCCCTCTGGGTCATCGCAGAGTGCCCGGCTGAGCTCCCTGTGTCGTCAGCAGCTCCCCTCGGCTATCTGTTGTGCCCGTGGTCGTGTATGTGTCAGTGCCACTGTCTCCATTTGTGCCACTTTCTCCCTCCCCTGCTGCGTCCACAAGTCTGTTCACTGTGCTGTGTCTCTGTTCCTGCCCTGCAAATGGGCTCATTGGTACCATTTTTCTAGATTCCATGTGTATGTGTTAATATATGATATTTGTTTTTCTCTTTCTGACCTCCTTCACTCTGTTTGACAGGCTCTCGGTTCATCCATCCACCTTCCAGAAAGTCATTAAATATATCTGGGCATCTAGAACAAATGGCCTTGAAGGTCCCTGCAGTTTTAAAATGCTGTGAGTTTAAGAATTACCTGCTTTATTTTTCAGGAACTCCAGGGTAAAAGGCTTCAATGATCCTTACAGAATTTGAAGTAACTTTTTCCTCAGGTTATCATTTTAGGTAGGTCCCCTCAGGCTCCTGTTTTATATTCTGAACGTGGTATTATTTGAAAGTCGAAGTTTCTCATTGCCCAAATTGTTCTTTAACCTTTAGTTAGACGTTTGCTTAGTCTCCAAGCCATGCTGTAAGCAAGTCACAAAAGTGGGGATTTCTACTGAGCATAGACTTGGTCCAGATTTGCCTTGTACTTGGGAATTGTGACCCATGACCTATTCTTGGTGTTTGTGAAAATACTGTTCCCATTATCTTTGGAAAGAGAGACCTTAGGCTGTTGCTTCCGGCGCTCAAGTGCTAGCATGGAGTGTGTATATACTTTTTTCCCCTTCAGATCTTTAGGTAAAAACAAATCTATATACTATCTAAGGGGACTTTTAAAAACATTATTTAATGTGTGTATGTTTTTGATTCAATGTAGGATCTGCTTTCAAAGCAAAAGGATCATTGAAAAAAGATATGGCCACTCAGACTTCTTAGTGTGCTACCTGTTCTTCTAATTGGTGCAAAATTGTCTTTCCACTAAGTACAGCTTTTAATAAATGATAGTTGTTGCTCATAAGTGCCATGGATCTTTAACTCCACTGTTATCCTTTAAAATCTGAGTTGCCTACCTTAAGAGACTAAGGTATAATATTGAATAATTTAAGGGAAATACTTGTGGTTGTTTGATTTACATGGAAATTTCCTTAAGGCATATGCTCTGCTTTTGAATTTTCAACAATTTTGAAATTATTTTCAAGATAGCATTAACACAATTCAACACCTTTATTCGTTAGTTCACCAAATACTCAATTCATTCATACTGTGCTACGTACTGATATGCATGGGGCTGGCGATGGCGATGGTGTTACAAAGATGAGTCAGCTGTTCTTGATATCAAAAACGCAACAGCCTTGAGGATTAACGGGCATGTTTACCACAATATACTCCAATCCATTTTTTAAAAAGTCCTCTAAGCCCTTAGAGGGTGGGGACATTTCCAAATTTGGAATTGGCACTGATGTGGAGGAATTTCCAGGTCAGGAAGGGCCTTCCAGGCCGAGGGAACACCATTAGCGTTGGAGAAGTGATAGTAGACTTGTTTCAGAAATTGTGAATAGTTTCCATAGTAATTACTGGTGGAAAATTCACTTCAGAAGGTAGATTGAGTCATTAGTTGGGTAGAAGACAAAAGGTTTTTGTTTTTTTTTCAGGTGTGTCTAGCACTTAAAAAGTTTGATGTTGGGGATTAAAGAGAGATTTCTGAGTCTCCTGACCTTAACTAGCTATCCTGTGTTGCTGAAGATGGTAATGTCTGCCATATTGAAAGACTGAGGAGGAAAAGGGAGTATGAAGGGATTGCTTTCTGAGCAGTAGTTTTTGTGTTCCATGTAGGAAAGAAAGCCCTTGTGTTTGAATACATGAGCAGCTGCTTTAATGCAAAACAGTAGTGACTTAAACAACCTAGAGTTTCAGTTCAGTTCAGTCAGTCATGTCCAACTCTTTGAGAACCCATGGACTGCAGCATACCAGGCTTCCCTGTCCATCACCAACTCCTGGAGCTTGCTCAAACTCATGTCCATCGAATCAGTGATGCCATTCAACCATCTCATCCTCTATTACCCCCCTCTCCTCCTGCCTTCAATCTTTCCCAGCATTAGGGTCTTTTCCAATGAGTCACTTCTTCTCATCAGGTGGCCAAAGTATTGCAGTTTCAGCTGCAGCATCAGTCCTTCCAATGAATATTCAGGACTGATTTCCTTTAGGATGGACTGGTTGGACTCTCAAGAATCTTCTTCAGCACCACATTTCAAAAGCATCAGTTCTTCGGTGCTAAGTTTTCTTAATAGTCCATCTCTCACATCCACACATGACTACTAGAAAAATCATAGTTTTGACTAGATGGACCTTTTTTGGCAAAGTAATGCTCCTGCTTTTTAATATGCTGTTTAGGTTGGTCATAGCTTTTCTTCCAAGGAGAAAGCATCTTTTAATTTCATGGCTGCAGTCACCATCTGCAGTGATTTTTACTCAAGTGGACTAGAGCAGCACTTCTCTTCTGCTAAAGGGCCTGAACGCCTTCCACTGGGCTGCATCTCCAGGGTTTCTCTCTGTCATTTGGCCCTGGTAGCTCAGTGGTAAAGAATTGGTTTGCAATGCAGGAAACATGGTTTCAATCCCTGGGTAGTGAAAGACCCCCTGGAGAAGAAAATGGCAACCCTCCCCAGTATTTTTGCCTGGAAAATCCCATGGACAAAGGAGCCTGATGGGGTCACAAAGAGTCAGATGACTTAGCGACTAAACAAGAACAAGGGAGGATAAAGTGTGGGAGGAAGGGCAAGGGGAGTTAGTGGCCTAGAAGTTGCACACATTTCTTCATCTCTTAACCCTGCCACCTACTGCAGGAGATCCTGGTGCTCTGCTCAATTTCTGAGTCTTTGAAATGAGTGGAGAATGGTTAGGGGTGAACATTAGCAGTCCATCATAGCCCTATTTAGACCTTGTCCTCAGCAGCTGAAGCTGTTGATAACTAGAAATAAAAGATTCTTTAACCCCTGAGTCATCAAGAAGGTTAGCCACAGCCTACTTTCTCAGAGTGAAAAATGAAACAGGCCTTACCCTCTCTGTCTGCCTCTTCCAACTCCCTGAGCCTTCTAGTCGGCTTCCAGCTGCCCTCCGTGACCTTCACCATTATGGGCAATACAAGTGCCCAGGCAGACATGCACATATCTTGCTCTGAAGATTTCTAGCATTCTGACCCAGCATTCTTCAGAACTGCCAAGCTACTGGCAGCAATGCCCAGGAAGTGTTCGGGAGTACTCCTTTTGCTCCAGAGTCCAGCTGGATGGGAGGCTGGGCTGTCTTGGGCCATCTGGACTCCCTCCAAGGTGGCTGAGTTAATGAGAACTTGTGGGCATTTTGGTACAAAGCTGCCTATAGACTTCGAGTTGACATGGTGTGGGTGAGCGCAGTCAACTCACCCTTGCCGTGCCTCCTATAGCAGCTGCTCCCAAACCTGCCTTGTGATCACATGAAGGAGGGGTTGGTTAAATTTGTGGGTTCCTGCAATCCTCCACAGTAGACCAGCTCTAGCAGGTTCTTAGGCTGATGGCCAGAAATGGACATTTAAGCAACACCGCCTCCGTGTGGGTTTAACAATAGGCCAGGTTTGGGACCCATTGCTTTGTAACCTTTCCTTTAACTACTTACAACTCATCTCATTGAACTGCATTTCATTGCCCCTTCCACTGAGGGGTTTGTATTACAGCTTAACTTGTAAGTGCAAAGCACTGGGCTGTTTCTGATGCTCAGTAAGTATTCAGGAGACAAAAGTTTATGTTCTGAATGAATGATATTTGTGTGCAGCTCCCAGGCTCCCTTGAAATGTATTCTCATGGCATATTAAGTTGTCTTAAAACATTTTGGTTAACAGAAGGTAAAAATGAGCGCACCAGGAAATGTTGCATGTGTACCATTTCAGGGAAATTAAATACTTTCAGATCTTCCAAAATTGGTGATAGATTGGAAAGTAAACATTAAACTCCATTCTGGAGGTTTTAGACTGTGCCAGTGTTTCGTTAGGGAAATCTTTTGCACGTAATTTGGCTAGAATCTTAGAGAAGCAAATTCCCTTCCTTTCTTAACTACACTTCTTTGCCCCCCATCCTCCACCTTCCACGGGAAGACAGTATGTTTTCCTGCTTGCTGGTAGGACTCAGAAACTTGTGTGTCTCATGAGACAAAATCTTGTGGGATGGGGCTGGATTCTTGGAGGATTCTTGGAGGGAGTCAGGGTCAAGTGGCTGAAGCTGTGGGACAGAAGCTGTGGGCTTTGACAGAAAGCCACTTTTCCTCTGTGCCACCTGCGGACAGTCAGGGTGGTTTCTGATGGAAGCTGGCATTTCAGGGCTGGCTGCAGCTGCCTTTTGTTTGCATGCTCTGTTTTCTTTTTCTAAAAACAGTAGCCTGTACCTCTTTGTTCCATTCACTCTGTGGGGACTGAAGGATTAAATCTCTGTTGAGAGAAACATGATGACTTTTACGCCATTCTGCACGCTGGCCTAACAACTCTTTCATGTCTTTATTCTGTGATTTTTTTTTCCCAACTGTTTGATCATTCAGATATTCATTCTGTGGTTTTGTTCCCTTAGTCATTCAGGATTTTCTTAGGGTTTACCTAGAATCCTTTGCTTTGTTTATTCTCCTCCCTTACTATTTGAACTTTCAACTTTGGGAAGGTGATCCAGAAAATCCTCTGCTTGGGAAATGGCTCTGCATAATGGCTGGTATTCATTGTTGCCATTGGCCCTGCTGGTTTAAGGGAGGCTGGTGTTGATTGGGTACCTACTGCGTGCTGCTTTTGTTGAAATGGAGCAGATAGCAGAATTGAACATTCTTGCCCACAAGGAACTTCTGTAGTCTGGCAAACATAACACTTCATGCATCATTAAAGCAGTTGACTAGAAGTAAGTTTCTGGAATACCTGAAGATTTGTTTTCTCTGTCTTAGGTAAACTTCTCTGAAACGAAGAGTTGATTATGTAGGACTTTGCACATAGCTGTTAGCCTTTTATTTGGACAAAGATGATTGTTTTAGCTGATCCTCTCGCCCCTTCACTACCCCCGCCCCCCACCCCAATAAGGGCTGAGAAAGTCACAATTTGGGGGAAGTGTTCCAGAAATATGTGGGTGACTGACCTTGATAAGGACACCGTTAATAGTCATGCCTGAAGGATTTCAAGAGATTTTCTGCCAAGGGAGTGTAGCTTTCAGCCTGAATGCTTCAGACAGGGCTGTTTGGAGGTCCCCTGACATCAGCTTCCTTTGTGAGTTCTGGAAATTTCTCTCATCTTTGCAGTGTTGCTGCCTTTGCAGGGACACAGCTGTTATTCCTGGACCAGGGCTGTCCTTGCCAATTAGCAGTGCCACTAGTCTCCCTCTCTTTTCTATTCTGCCCCTCTTTGACCTTCCCTCTCTAATTGTAATCAGATAAACCCAATTTGGTACAGGTCAAGTGTTTTTCAATGTCATCTCTGTTGACCGTTAGCCCTTCTCAATTTATTTATTCACTGAGGGAATAGTTAAGCACTTACTATGCAGTAAGCCTTGTTCTCATCACCAAAGATGGGGGTGGGGAGTGAGGAGTAGGATGAAATGAGGTTGGGGAAGGTGGCTGACCGAGATAGTCTGCATATAGCCAGGGTAAGGAGCTGTGAATTTTCCCTGCAGTGTAATGGACGTCATTGGAATAAGGAAGACAGACCTACTAAGGAAGTCTGTGCCAACAACCTCACATTTCTGTCAGGGCCAATAGGCTGAGTTACTTACTTGTATGTGGGCACTGAGATCCAAGTGCCAGGTTATATGCTTGATATCCTTCCTAGAAGTGACATGCCATGCCATTCTCCCTTCCTTGATAACTTCATCCTAACATAAGCAAGGGCTTTATCTGCCACTGTAGAAGCTGTACTTGGTGATCATCTTGACTCGTGGAGCTGCCGTGGAAAGGTGAGTTCAGGCCAGTCCCTGGCTGCCTGTCTGTCCCTGTGTTGGCATATTAACTAATACTCCTTCTTGACTCTGGATTCTGGAGGGAGAGAGAAAAGAAGTTGAATCAAGAGTGCCTGGAGCAGATCATGGGTCTCCACATTCTGGAAGCTGTGGCCGGCTTTCTGAACCCTCCTTTCCTTTTCCGTCCCCATCTGGGGCTGTGCCTAGAGTTTTCTATCTCCTCCTCTTCTGTTCCTGTCAGTTATCACCAGGGCTCATAAAGACTTTAAAGGTCATGCATGATATAGGATAATAAAATGCACAGTCGTGGACTTTATGTCACGTCAGTGCCTAGGTGTTCCATAAGCTGCTTTGGAGTTTGAACACACAAAAAATGGATTCAGTTTGGGGGAGCTTATCTGTTGTACTTATTTGTTCAATTACTTTTATTAAAGACCTACTTTGTGCCCGATCTTACTCCTGGTGCTGTTTCTGAAAAATGGAGAGGATGTGGTCTTTGCTTTCTTGAATCCTCTCTGACATAGTTGGGCAGGTGCATCTGTGAATCAGTAGGTACAGTGAAGTCTTAAGTGATCATGTAAAGGCAGATCCAGGGGTCAGTGGGGGCACAAAGATGTGTCTTTTGGGGGGCACCAAAGAGGGGCTTGTCCGCTCTTCTGCTATGATGGAATAGCATAGGGGAGGATTCCTCTCTTAGGTTTTGGCCACAAGCAGCAAATTACTTTCCCCTCTCTCCTATTTTTATATCTTTCTACGTTAGGTAACCAACTGTTAGGCAAGATGAGATGATGGGGAGGGAGGGGGGAAGAGCAGGCAGTCCAGTGCCCTTTTGAATCCTCCAGAGGCCCTCGGAAAAGAAGTCGCCATCTTCTGCCGTGTCTAGTCAACCTGTGACAGCTCCAGTCAGGGTGAAACAATTTCTATGATTTGTCTTTGGCTCCATCTCTCCCCTCGCCTTCAGGGTGACCTGTGCTTGTCAGATCCCCCAGGGCGGGTGTTATTGTCTAGTGAGGTAACAGCTGCACGATGCTAATGAGGAAACAGAATGGTGGCCTGTGATGGCCTTGGTGGCCGCCAGGCGCCAGCGTCTTTATCTGCCTGACACAGTGCTCAGGAGGCCGTGCTCCCTGTGCCAAGTGCCTGCTGCTGCTGGGTTTTTTTTTTTTTAATTTCTTTTTTTAATATGAGAACAGTGACTACTCACCATCCCTCTTAGAAGCTGCCAATGAGTTCTCAGGCTTAAAGGGCTCTGTACTAACATGTTGCTTCTTGTCTGTTATGCAAGCTGCCAGGGTTTAGTACTATTGCTAGGTTAATCATTTTCCTTTCTATGATACAGTAGTTTATTGATACTAATGAAAAATGCAACTAGTTTCATAGCGTTATTATTATTGTTGCTATTGTTGTTGTTATTGAATAACTTTGAAACCACCCAACCCAAGGACTTGGACTTGCCAGGAACTCATATCTCTCTATTCCTCTTTCTCCCATCCCCTGCCTCCTGCCCCAGCAACCTTGTGCCAGAATTTTATGTTTATTGTTTTTTTCATACAGCTTGTCTACCTTGTGGTTGGCCCAGGGCTCAGTTCCTGGATAGAGGTGCTGCTATAGGTGTCTGCTTTGGCTGCCAGTCCCCAGAGCCCTGCTCATTGCTTTTTTTCTTTTTTGTATGTGGGTAAATGGATGGCTGGGCAGTGTCCTTTGGGACCTCCCCTACTAGTGAGACTGGCAGCAACATCTCAAAGAGTACCTTTTAGCCAGGATTTTTTTAGTTAAATTTTAATCTGTAAGGCCCATTGTCTTCTTCTATAACAGTTATTTTGTCCTGCTCTCTTTGCCATGTGTAATGCAAGTCACAGATGATAGAACCTACTAGCACACATAATCGGAGGGGGAAAAAAAAATCAATGCAACTTCCTATCTAATATGAAAAAGAAATGAAAGTAGTGCATACTCAAATAGGTATTTCATTATCTAAATGCTTGGACCCAACTGTACTAATGAGTTGAGATGACATTGTCAGATCCCTGTAGGTACTGGTAATATCACCAATAAATCTAACAACCCTAAATACCTGGTTGATTAGGTGACTCATATTCCAGGAGTGGTTTTGTCATCAGTGATACAGTTTTTTGTTTGTTTTTTTTTAACGCTTAGTAGCTTGTGGTAAAGTTGAGAAAAAGGAAAGTAAGTCTTGGTTCAGTTGTGTTCTGCGAAAATTTAGAAGATGTTGAAACTGTGCAAGGGGTAGTTTGTCCCCATCTGGGCGACTAATCAGTGGGTCTTAATCTCCACAGCAGATCAGACTCCCCTGCCGTGCTTGTTTATAATGCAGATTTCTAGTCTCTAACCCTGATGGGTCCGCAGGTCTCGGGGTGGGGCCCTGGAAAGTATAAAGGTGAAAGTATTAGTTGCTCAGTCATGTCCCACTCTTTATGACCCCATGGACTGTAGCCTGCCAGGCTCCTCTGTCCATGGAATTCTCTAGGCAAGAATATGGGAGTGGGTTGCCATTCCCTTCTCCAAGGGATCCTCCCCACTGAGGGATCAAACCCATCTCCTGCATTGCAGGTGGATTCTTTACTGTCTAACATGCCAGGGAAGCCCCAGGGCCATGGAATCTACATTTTTAAGGAGTGTGCCTCGTCATTGCAGAGCAGTTATTAGTCCCAGGACAAGCTTTGAAACAAGTTGTTTGAAAATCAGTCTTTATTTGCCTTGAGGGTTCCCTGAAGAAAGTCCTGGGAATAGAAACACTCAGAGCCTACTTGTTTTAATACGTTAGGAACAACTCGTCTTCCAAGCACAGGAGTAATGGTCTGATATTTGGTGAGTCCTGAAAGGTACATTTCTAGGTCTATGATTCTTTTTTTTTAAATTTATTTTATTGAAGTATAGTTGATTTACAAAGTGTTTGTGTTAATTTTGTTGTGTTAATTTCTGCTTGTTGTTTCATTCGCTAAGTTGTGTCTGACTCTTTGCAACTCCTTAGACTGCAGCACACAAGGTTCCTCTGTCCTTTACTGTCTCCCAGAGTTTGCTCAAATTCATGTCCATTGAGTCAGTGATGCTATTTAACCATCTCATCCTCTGTGGCACAGCAAAGTGATTATATATATATATAGAGAGAGAGAGAGATATCTGTCTACACACACATACACACACACACATTCTTTTTCATATTCTTTTCCATATGGTTTATCACAGGATATTGAATATAGTTCCCTGTGTTATATAGCTCCTTGATTCTTGCATTGAAAAAAATGCATTTTCAGGAAATTGATGGAGACATTTTAAAACCTGGGAGTTTTCAGGGTTCCATGAGACATTAAAAGTATGAGTGGTGTTCTGAAAGAGAGCAGGGCTGGTCTGGCCTTTTCTCAGCTCTTGGCTTCTGGTGACCGTAGGTACATCACTCCACCTCTTCAGAGTCACCCTAGGACTCTCGAGGGCCCCAGGTACATTGAGTTTAACAGACCCCTTCCTATGTGAAAGTGCTGAAAATTTTAATGATTGCATTCATTTTAATGCATTGCATATATTTTAATGTTTGCATTCAGGGTGAACTATATTCACTTTTCCCTTCTTATTAAAAACAAACAAAACATGAAAGCATTTTCATGGCCCCTAAAAGCTTCCTTTTATGTATGCTATCGGGCCCTTGATACCATACATGTCATGCCTCCCAGATAAACTGTCCTTACACCATTATGAACATCTTTTCCTTCTCCTGGAAAGGGAGGTTGTGGTTCCTTTGCAGGCGTGTTGTAGGCATTAGCTCTGATTTGAGCAAAAGCTTATAGCATGTTTACTACCTAGCACAAGTTGGAGTTGTTGTACGTGAGCCAAGAGGAAGCCTTCCACCAAAGAGCAAGCCTTTGTACAGGCATTTAAGGAAGGATCACACGTGTCCTTGCACTGCTTAATTTTTCTTAATGAATCACATTGTTTACACAGAGATTCATTTCTCCCCTAATCTTCATTCTCATTTCACATGTCCTCTTGATTCCCACCATCTGCTGGGTTTGACACCCCTCCCACCCTTTTGGGAGGATCCTGTGGTCACGTACTCATCTTCTCGGGGAGAAGGAATGGAGATGCATTTGGTCCCTCAACTGTTGGGAGGATTTCTTCATCTCAGTACTAGAACTCCTAGTTCTGCCTGGGTGTTCTCCTTCTATACTCAGGCCAGGGACATGGTCTCCCAGGAAGAGGAATTGAGAGATGTAAGAGAAAGCTTTGTTGTTAGCAAGTATAGTGACCCACTGAGCTCTATGAAGAAGCAGGAACAATGTAAAATGAAAGGTTAGGAAGCCAGCTAGCTGGTAGGAAGCAGAGAATGGGATACAATGTAAGAAAGCAGAGGAGCCGGGAAAGGGGATGGGAATGTTGTGTGTGTATGTGTGGGGGGCTCTTGATGCCTTCCCTGTTGGAACCCAGGAAATCATTCTTTCTCAAAGAGATTGGATAAATTGGGAGTTTCCGATTAACATACACATTACTATTAATGTATATAAATTAGATAATCAACAGGACCTACTTTATAGCACAGGGAACTATATTCAGTATCTTGTAATAACCTACAATGGAAAAGAATCTGAAAAAGAATAGATCTATATCTATAAAGCTGAATCACTTTGCTGTACATCTGAAACAAAGATAACATTATGAGTCTTTTATACTTCAGTTTAAAGAAAAGGGAAAATAGTGTAAAAAAAAAAAAAAAGCTAAAAGAGACTAAGATGATTTGATATTACCCTTGGATTGTAAGGGCTTCACTGGTGGCTCAGCTGGTAAAGAATCCACCTGCAATGCAGGAGACTTGGGTTTGATCCCTGGGTTGGGAAGATCCCCTGGAGAAGGGAAAGGCTACCCACTCCAGTGTTCTGGCCTGGAGAATTCCATGGGGTCGCAAAGAGTCGGACATGACTAGATTGTAAAACTCTTAGCAGCTTGTGACCAAGTATTCCTTGTGTCCTCGAGACATGCCAGGCACTGGGGAGACCGTGGTAAAGAGTCCTGCCCTCTGTGAGCATGTACTCCCCCAGAAGGGCACCACACTTACATCCGCAAACAGTGAAGACCTATTCAGGTACTCTGTTCTGAAGAGGACAAAGTAGGGTAGTAGAAAAATGGGTGACTGAAGGGTCTTTTTCCCTATGCTTAAACCTTTGAGGTGAGGCCTCAGCATGGAAGAGGACAGTCATGCGAAGATCTGGAGGATGGGCATTCACAGGTGAGGGGCAGCAGGCACCCAGGCTTGGAGGTGGGATAAACCTTTCATGTTCCAGATGAGGACAGAGGCTAGTGTGTGTGCATGTGAGCAAAGGGGAAGAGAGCCTGTGGGCTAGGCACTGGCCAGATCGCCTCAGGATCGAGGTCAAGTGTGAGTCTGAGGGTAGCCGGAAGCCAGTTCACAGTGTGGGGTGGATTGGATTTCTGATTTAGAAAGATGACCAACAGCCCTGAGGAGGGTAGAGGGTCAGGTTGGAGGCAACAGTGCCTGGGGCAGGAGGATCAGCGGGTAGCCAATAGCTATAGTCTGAATGGGCCTACCTTGGTGACTCAGATGGTAAAGAATCCACCTGCAATGCAGGGGACCCCGGTTTGATCCCCAGGTGGGGAAGATCCCCTGGAGGAGGAAACGGCAACTCATTCCATTCTTCTTGCCTGGAAAATCGCATGGACAGAGAAGCCTGACAGGCTAAAGTTAGTGGGGTCACAAAGAGTCAGACACTACTGAGCAACTAACAAACACACATAGTCAGATTGGGAAGTGGGGGGAGCTTGAACTGGATTGAAAAATAATTCAGACTTGGGAAAAATATTGGAGACAGAGGCTGGTAGACTTGCTGATGAATTAAATATGAGGGGCAAGAAGGAATGGAGAGATCGTGAATGTGAAAGCTGTGGGTTTCATCAGAGCTCTCGGTGGATCGTGGTGGCATTTATGAAGCCAATGGATGCTTCTTTGTGCGACTAGCAGCCCTGTTTGGGGACAGGCCCAATTGGGGAGATTCTAAACGTTTAAGTGGAGGAGGCATTTGGACGTTTGGAGCTGGAGCTCTCTTAGGTGAGGGTCAAGGCTGGATATATGGATCTGAGGTTGTAGACAGGGTACGCTCACTAAGGGAGAGAACCCAGAGAGGAGAGGGCTGGAGACAGAACCTATGGGTGTGCCAGCATGGTGGATTCTGGGATAGGATAGGAGTCTGCCCAGGAATTGCTATAGTGTCCTGAAGGCTGATCAGTGAGAAGGCACAATTCTGTAAATAGAAACCCCTACAGAGAGAAATTCAGCAGTATAACCTTCCCTGAGAAAGAACAGTGATGAATGAGTGCTGGAAAGTGTGATGTTCTGGCCCTGCAAGGATAGGAAAGCTATCAGAAGAGGCTATTCCTAATTGAGGGATACAGTCCTTCAAGGTCTTATATTATCTTATATTTGTGGTAAGGATTATTGGCTTTGTGAGCAAAACCCGTTGACATTTGTGGATGGAGCCTACTCATTATATGATAGAGGAATTCCTGGAAATGAATGGCAGTTCTTTTCTCGCCCCTAAGCTTTGCTTTATGAATTACCATAAAGTTTATTTAAGAACCATTCAGTAGTTGAAAGGAAAGAGAGAAGGGTGATTTCCGAAGCTTCTGTTGGCCACCTGCTGCGGAATCTTAGCAGTCTTTCACATCTGGTGGGGTGAGAAGGGTGTCATCTTTAGATACAAAGGCCCCCCAGCATGTCACTAGTAGGGATGGGCTAGCTCCTTTCTCTCATCCAGGCTGTCTCATCTGTAGCCCACATTTGAGAGCCAGGAGCTTATTAGTTTCCTATTATTGCTGCTGTAACAAGTGACCATACTTGGTGACCTAAAACAGCACACATTTATCTTAAGGTTCTGGAGGTCAGAAGTCTGAAGTGGGTCTGTGGTAGGCTGAATAATGCCCTCCACACATTTTAGGCTCTGACTCTTAGACCTTATAAACAGTACCTTATATGGAAAGACCCTGATGCTGGGAAGAATTGAAGCCAAAAGGAGAAGAGGGTGGTAGAGGATGAGATGGTTGGATAGCATCACTCATTCAATGGACATGAACTTGGGCAAACTCCAGGAGATGGTGAGGGACAGGGAGGCCTGGTATGCTGCAGTCCATAGGGTCGCAAAGAGTTGGACATGACTTAGTGACTGAACAACAACAAATATGGAAAAAGAGACAGAGACTTTGCAGATACAAGTTAAGCATCTCAACATGGGCAGGTTATCCTGGATTATTAACATGGGCCTTAAATGCTATCACAGATACCCTTATCACAGAGAGTCAGGAGAAGATGACACAGAGACAGGAGAGAAGGCAGAGTGACTGTAGGGGCAGAGACTGGCCTGATGCAGCCACAAGCCAAGGGGTGCTTGCCGCCCCCAGAAGCTGGAGGAGCCAAGCAACAAATTCTGTCTTAGGCTTCTGGGTGGTGGGTGGGGGTGAGGGGGCAAGTAGGGCCCTCCTGACATCCTGCTGCTACTGCTAAGTCACTTCAGTCGTGTCCGACTCTGTGCGACCCCATAGACGGCAGCCCACCAGGCTCCTCTGTCCCTGGGATTCTCCAGGCAAGAACACTGGAGTGGGTTGCCATTTCCTTCTCCAATGCATGAAAGTGAAAAGTGAAAGTGAAGTTGCTCAGTCGTGTCCTACCCTCAATCATGTCCGACCCTCATCAACCCCATGGACTGCAGCCCTCCAGGCTCCTCCGTCCATGGGATTTTCCAGGCAAGAGCACTGGAGTGGGGTCCTGACACCCTGGTTTCTTCCTGATGGAATGGTTTGGACTTCTGGACTGTAGCAGTTTGAAAGAATAGATCTTTGTTGTTTTAAGCCACTACGTTTGTGGTCATTTGTTATAGCAGCAATAGGGGGCTAATACAGAGCCTCTCTGGACTAAATTCATGGCTAGCAGGGCTGCGTTCAGGACTGCGTTCTTTTCCAGAGGGTCTGGGGGAGAATGCTAACTTGCCTTTTCCAGCTTCTGGGGGCTGCCTGCCATCCTTACTGGTGGCTTTCTTCCATCTTAAAAATCTGTCCTGATGCTTGTTAGACATTGACTCTTGTGACTTTGACACGACTCCACATGTAAGGTCCCTTATGGACCCGCTTGCATAATCTAGCCTCATCGTCTCAGTATCATCCAGTTGGCAACCTTAAGTCCAGATACAATTTTGTATTTTCTTTTTAACTGAAGTATAGTTGACCTAAAATATGAGTTTCAGGTGCATAGCATAGTGAGTCAATATTTTTTATAGATTATGTACCATCCAGAGTTGTTATCATGTTATTGATTACACTCCCTGTGCTGTACATTACATCCTGTGACTTTTATAACTGGTAGCTTGTACCTCTTCATCCCCTTCCCCTAAGTCACCCATCCCCACCCTGCACGCTTCGTGTGCAGCTTTAATTCCCCTTGGCCATGTAAGGCAACATATTCACAGGTTCTGGGGATTAGGACAGGGGCATTTTTTAGGGGGCAGGCAGACATTGTCTGCTTACTATGGATGGTGGGCAGTTACTTAACACATTATTAACTGGAGACGTATTCACGCCACAGGCATTTGTTTCTGCAGAAATCTGCCAGTCAATAATGTGTCAACAATAGTATATAAGGTGAAAAAATAGGTCTTCTCTGGGAAACCTAACTTGCCCACCTGGTGTTATACTCCTCTTCCAGTCCCTGAGCCAATCAGACCTTCATGTTTCAGCCTTCAAGCTTGCTTTCTCAAGGCACATGGCAAACCCCAGGATGAGACTGACAGGTTAAAAAAAGATAGTTGCTCACCAGAGATACTGGTCATTTGCTTCTTCCCGGCTCAAAAGTGATCTTGAGAGCCTAGTGATGAATGACCTTGGAACATTCTCTCTTCCTGGGAATCCTGGGCATGGTTGCCACTGAGATCAGACTCCAGGCCTCAACGATATGTATTGTTGGTGCGCCACCATCTACTCTCCCCAGCTCACCACCAAGCAGAGCTCGGGAGGTCCGTGCCTGCAGGCTTGGCAGGATGACTTTCCACAGCTCAGGGAGCTTCTACGGAGGCTCAAGCTTTCACTCTATTACCCTTTCGGTGTATGTATCCAAACTATATTGGTCCATGAGACTCAGCTGGACAGTAGCCACACCTTAATTGAAGGCAAAAAGCCCTCGTGTTCTCTTTTAGAAGATTTCGCACTTGTCACCCTGCCCTAACCCTGTCAGCTTCGTTGCCGTCATTCTTCTAGCAATGGCTGCCCAGGGAAGGAAGGTGGAGGACCCCCAAGGACACCGACAGGCAACTGTGGAACCACAGCTCTTTGAATCTTGGCAGGACTTTTTTCTTTTAAAGCAGATCAGTATTTTCCAAACTTCATGCATAGTTTTTGCCATCTTCCTATTGCCACTTGTATTAGTTACTTAACATTTTTTCTTCAAATTTATTCTTGTTTTAATAAGAGTGTTTTGTTTATATATAATAAATTTATCATGTATTTTAATTTGGCCTTGTCCTAATTCCTAATTGACAACATATACAGAGGTACACATTTGGTGTGTGTACGGGTTGAAATGATTACTGAACAGCTAGAATCAAGACTGTGTTTGGATATTATGTGTCCTCTCAGAGTGCACCTGTACGACGCTGGGAACAAACCTGTATTAGACTATGCTGACTGCCCTGGGGGTTTGGTGCTCTAGGGAGATAGAGTCATCAGCCAGACTTCTGTTTAGCTTTAGCAGCTAAGAAGATGGCTGGTTAGCTATTTAGAAGCATTGCAAATAGAATTCCTGTCCACCGGGGTGTGGACAAGCTGATATTCCCAGCAAGCAAAAGAGTTTAGTTACCAACACTAGTATTTACAATATAGATAACACAGAGATGTGTACCTGCTCCCCTCATCACTGACCACC
>NW_011494902.1:2854540-2867853 GCF_000754665.1 Bison bison bison
CCCCCCTGCAAAAAAAAACCCAACAAACCTTCATCTTTATCCTACTGGGAATAAAGCTATGGAAAAAGTTACATTACTTTTATATGGAATGACTATGGAAATAGGGTCAAAACAGGGCCCTTACCAGACCATGAAACTCAATGTTCAAGTGAAGCAAAAATGTAATAAACAAAACTCTGTTTGACCTTTCTCAGTTGGGCTTTAAACTTTTAAAAACTTTTTGTGTGATAGTCTTTTAATAAAACTTGGTTTTACTTTCAGCCTCTGGGGAAAACAGAAGAATTAAATCATAAAGAGAATCAGTAGGGAAAGGCCCCTGGGTTGTGATCAGCATCAGATATTGCCAGGGTCTTGAGAGCAGTGTTGCTGGGTGGTCTCTGTTCTGTCAGCGTGAAGGCCATGTGCACGGGAAGACCAAGGCCTGTCCTGCAATTGTGTGTCACCAGCAGTCACTTGTCTTCCTCTTCCTCTTGCTTTTAGGGGGTCAGGGGAGTTGTATATGGGGTTGGCTTCTTTGTACAATATAAAACACCTTGATATGATCGCCTTGCTTCCTGGCCTCCTCTTGTCCAGCTTTGAGAGAATGTAGCATCAGAGTTCTCTGGAAATTTGGAGCATCTCCAACTTCCCTCCCCAAAACAAAAGTTTTATTTTACATGGAAAATTGTGGGGAAAACTTGAATTTCCCTGGTTCTTGCATTATGTCCACCTCCCCGCCCACATCATCTTCTCATTCTTCTTCACAAATACTCCTTTCATTATTCAGTTGTGCTGCGTCAAACCAGGGCAAGGGAGGATGTCAGTAAGACCTTGAGACTCCAGAGGGAGCGAGCGGTGTGGGTAAACGAACCAGCTTGAGTGCTGGGCCTCACTGGGGGAGGAAGGCTGATTTGCTGAAGTCAGCACAGGTGCAAAATGTTTGGCTTGTCTTCTCTTTGACATTGAGATAGGTTTTGTTCTTGGAGGAGCCCGATATGGATGAGCCTTTTGAATATTTGCACTTTATTTTCAGAGGGCCTTTGCTGCTGACTTGTGTAAAAGTATCACTTTGCTTATACCCTATCGACTCCTTTTCCTAGAGGAAAGAAAAGGAGGCAAGTGACAAATGAGCAGCAAATTGAGCTCTTGGGTTGAAATTGCAGATCCAGATGGTGAGGTGCCTGCCATTTTGTCTAATCAGAGACTGGACTGGCTTTGGAAACATCAAATGCTTCTGGATAGTGAGACTTGGGCCTCTGTCCTTTTAAATCTTGCATTCTAAGATGAAGAGGGTCAGTTCCAGGTGCTCCCTCTGGTTCCAGCAGGATTCTAAACCCCAGCCACCTTCCGCTGTGATTCCTATCCACCTCATGAAGGAATGGATGAGGAGGGCAACATTATAATCTTTAAGAAATAGAACTGGGAAGGAACCTGAGCCAGCATTCTGTCCAATCTTATTAACACGTTCAGGCAAGTGGGGTAAAGAGTTTGCCCCAGGTCACAAAACCGGCTAGTGCCTAAGCCAGTTGGTTACCAGTCCCAGAGTAGCAGTCAGCAAGAACCTTAGCACCACCTGCTGGCCAACCAGCATTGCCTAGTCACTCAGGCAAGCAGGGACTTACCCAAGAAAACACCACCCTTGATTTTATTTTTAACTTTTTAATTGGCATTATATATATATATATATATATATGCATAGGAATTGGAGAAGGAAATGGCAACCCACTCCAGTGTTCTTGCCTAGAGAATCCCAGGGACGGGGGAGCCTGGTGGGCTACTGTCTATGGGGTCGCACAGAGTCAGACACGACTGAAGCGACTTAGCAGCAGCAGCATATATGCAGGAAAGTGCCCATGACACGTGTACAGCTTGGTGGATTTGCACAAAGTGCACACACCCGCCTAACCACCCAGACAGACAAACGGAATATCACCAGCAATTCAGAACCACCTTGTCTCACCCCTTCTGGTCACTCCCTACTCATGCGACTCTCCTGACCTTCACCAGTACGGATGGCTTTGGTCTGCTTCTGTGTACTCTATATGAATGAACTCCTGCAGTGTGTGCTATTTTGGGTTTTGCATGTTTTGCTCAGTGTTGTGCTATGAAATTCATATCATCGTGTATATTTGTAGACCATCCATTCTCTTTGCTATAGAGTCTTCCATTGTGTGACTATGCTGCCATTGATTGGTCCATTCTACCACAGATGAGCATTTAGATAATTCCCAGTTTGGGGCTCTTCTCAATAGTGCTTCTGGAAACACTCAAGTATATGGCTCTTGGTGGACATAGGGCCACGTTGCACATTGACTATATACTTAGAAGTGGAATTTCTGGATCACAGGGAGTATGCCTGCTCAGCTGTGTGAGAAAACCACCAGTTTCTGTAAATAGTGGTACCAGCTTGTACCTTGGCCAGCGGGTGAGAGCCAACCTCCCTTGTGTCCTCAGTACACTATTTCCTGTCCATTTCCCCTTAGCCATTCTGGTGGGTGTGTAGTGGTATTATGTTGTGGTTTTAATCTCATCCTTTGTATTTGATTCCAAAGGACCTGGTTATGTGCTTTTGTTTGGTGCTTATAATGGACTTTGTAATCCTCACTAGTTTTAGATGGCAGCCTTAGGCAGGCATAATTTTTTAAGTTTCCAAAGAGGCTGATGTTTTCTAATAGACCCCACCATCTCCCAGCTGTTCTATAGGGGAGAAGCGTGTGAAGTCGGTGTCTTGTACTGAATAACCATTCTGTTCACTGTATGGTTGGTTGCAGTGAGATCAGCAAAAATAAGGAACAAGGCCTAAGTCAGGCTGGCTTAATTTGGTCTAGTTGACTTGATTAGTACCCACCGTGGGCATTTACAACCCAGAGGAGTCAACGGGCAGAAGATGGAGAAGTCTGAATCTTGTTCAAATCCAGGTCTGGTGAGACCAAACTTGATTTTCAGGTTTTGAGTGGGAAATTCCCCTGTTGTCACGAATACCTTTCAGGATGGAAGGATTCCAAAGAAGAAAAATGAAGATGAAGTAGCTCAAAACCCCTGACAACCTGAAAGCACATTGTAGTATTACTTCCTAGAATGGAATTCAAGTTTTTCTGTTTGTCAAGGCAATTGAATGATCTAAAGAATGTACCGTGGAGATCCTGAGGGGAAATTAAAGACTTACTAGGAAACAGTGTTGGTACATGAAGCACGTTAGAGACTCAGGTCTCCTTATGTAAACGGGTTATCTGAGTCATTCTCCGGCTCTTTTCCTTAGAGTTTCACACCAGCAGAGGAAGGTGATTAATGAAGACAGATTTGGCATCGTTTTTTATGTTGCTCCTTTTGCTGTGGCTGTTTTTATCTAGGGACCAGCTCAGATGCTCAGGGAATGAGGGAGGTGGGAGTTGCGGGGGGTGAGGTCTCGAGAGCAGGAGACATGATCCATCTTGTGCTTGACAGTTGAGGGCCAGCTGAATAGATCGGATCCCTCGCCTGGACATGTCCGGAGTCTTGCTTAGCATAAAGATGCTTTTGCCAGAAAATAAAGTCACTATGGACTTGGCAGAATACTGACTTCAGTGGGATAATGAGATGCTGTTTGCTGGGACCCCAGTGGCTTGTTCGCTTGTTAGTTGTTCTGTGGATTGTTCAGAAGGTTGTCATGATCCTTTCTAGTAAGAATAATGCCCTTGGAGGTTGGTGGGAGCCTCAAGGTTCCCATGTTGATCATACCCCATGTGATGTTGGGTAAGAGTTGAATGAATGTCTGTGTTTTGGGGATCTGATTTGCAGAACATTATGCTCCTACTATTATTACCAATGTGACATTATATTGGGCAAAAGGGGGTAAGTATGGCCTGAAGGAGTGTGAGTGTGTATATGTTTGTTTGTGTGTGTAGGGTAGCACCTGTGTTTTTGTAGCTGAAAGGAAGGAAAGTGAACATTTGTGAGCACTGATAGGTGCTTGGGACTGTGCCCAGCCTTTGGATTTTCATGTCATATCAACTTATTCAACCTCATTCCTTCTCTACTTTGTATGTGTGAAACTAAGGCTTTCAGGCCTTGAGAATTTGCTGGACTAGGGTTCCCTGGAAAAGTGTAAGGGAAAGTGGGTGTGGGCACCTAAAAATTGAACTGAAAGCTGCCTTCCAGAGGAAATGCATCATGGAGAGACGCTGCATGTGCCATCAAAGTGTTAGGGGAAGCACGCTGACTGAAACCGCCCACCCTGGCCAGGCCCTTTAGTAACCATTCCCATGAGTTGTTGTATGACAGGAGATCCTGGTAAGGAATACGGAACTGATAAGCCACCACCAACTGGAAGAGTTCGGGAAAGGTCAAAAGGAGACACCACGTGTCCATCCACTTCCCAGAATCCCTCTCGCTAGCACCTCCCCTTTCCTACAACAAAAGCAGCAGTCACCCTCCACAAGGACCTTCTTTCTCTCAGAAATGGGGTTGAGATTAGAGGCTTTCTACACCAATGGGACAGCCACCATGGTAGGGGTGAGGGGGTGGTCACTAGGCTTTCTCATTTTAGATTGCCGGCCCTAGGGCTCACCACCTGCTGTAAATGTCGGACTTTTATAGCCAGAAGGAATAAGGATGGGCCCTTATCTAGCCTCTTGTTGAGACAAGTAGGCCTCTTAGGTCAATCAGACTGGAGTTCTCTGGGGGCAGAAGACAGGTCTTTGGTTTCCTCAGTGCCAAGCACAAATAGGCAATATGTTGATTGAAGGGGGGAAAGCATGGAAGGTTGAAGGAAAAAAAGAATGAGTTGTAACTTTGAAAAATGTTTTTATGCCTTGCCCTTTCTCAAAAGGATTTGACATCATCACCAGAAATGGTTGTTTAGGTGCACTGGGAGCTGGTTTCCAGGCAGAGGATGCAAGTGGAGAGGGTGGGTAAGACAGGTGTGAATACCTGCTGGCTGTGACTATTATTGCTGGCTTCTAGGAGGCATAATACGAAGTAGGTTCTTTCCTCTTCTGCCCTTTTCTTTCCTCAAGAAAGCTGATCACAAAGCAGAGAGGTAGTGTTACAGATGAGGGTAATGATGAATGCACACCTAACTTCAAGTAAATCCCTTGTAAAATTCAGAAACACTCTGTTCAAATCCCTTACAACAGTGTTTCTCTCTAGATGTGAGTGTGATTGTAAAGACTGATATGAAATCAGTCTTTTTAAAAAAAAATATATATATATATAATGTTGGTAAACATCTAAGTGTTCATGAATAAAACTCTCATTTTTTCAAACAAACAAACAAAAAATACCTGACAATAGATCATGAGATAACCTCCTAAGATGGGCCCACAATCTGCTCAATAACGTGGGTGCTCAACACAGGACAGACACTCACAACCCCTGCCTTCTAGGGACTTGACTGCCCTAAGTTAGACTGTTCATCAACAGTCAGCCATTGTCATACCAACATTACAAGCTATCCCAACTCTTAGCGGCTTAAAACACTAAGTCTTTTATTGGTGTTCCCGGGTTTTGGGTCAGTTGGGTGGTGGTTCTGGTTTCCGCTAGGTTCACTCATGTAGTGATTAGGGGGTCAGTCTGCTGTCCTTAGCTGGCTTCTCACATGTTTGGGGGGTGTTGGCTGGCTGAGTTTGGTCCAGGATTGTCTCAGCTGAGACTGTAACTAACCAGGGTTCTTGGCCTCCTTAATCAATCGAAATTGGTAAGAGGCCAGACAAGAAATTCAAGCAAGACTTTACTGGGGCCCCTGCTGCAGCAGGAGGGGAGTGAAAACAAGTAACAGGTTCCTTTGCTCACTTGCTCCTTACTGGGAGGGTGAGCTGGTTCCTTTCATAGGGTGAGGGTAGGGCTGTGGCCGGAGGGGTGGCTTACCACCACCCTGTAGTGGTGTTGGGTGCCAGGGGCATGCACAGTACCCTGCTTTTGCTCTGGGCTCTTCAGAAGTGGCAGTTGGGTTTTTTGGTCTTTTTGTATTTTTTTGTCCATAATTTGCCCCAGCGGAAGATCCCCTGGAGAAGGGAAAGGCTACCCACTCTAGTATTCTGGCCTGGAGAATTCCATGGACTGTATAGTCCATGGGGTCGCAAAGAGTTGTGCACAGCTGAGTGATTTTCACTCTCACTCACTCATACATTCACAGTTATTTTTAGTCCCTTATAGTTTCTCTATATCTTGTTGTTTGGGAGATATTTGTTCAGGTGCAAACACTGCAGCAAAGGCTCCCAGGTCCCAGCCAGTGTTGGCTGGGCTCCCTTCCACATGGCCTTCCCTCTTGCAGCCGTTTGATCCAGGTTACAGGATAAGCAGAAGCATGCGATGAATGTCTTTTTGAGGCCCAGGTTCAGAACTGGCATTCCTGACTTCTACCACATTTATTAGCAAAGCAAGGTGCAACATGTATCCAGATTCAAAAGGTAAGATGGAGACTCATCTTGGTGAGAGTTGCTACAGAGTCTCATTGCAAGGTGTGTGGACATCTCCTACATTTATCCCTTTTTTTCATTCACCCCATAATCCTCCTTATGGTCCCTCAACCCATCCTTCGCTCTTGTTCCATTCTTTATTAATGAAAACTCAAAAGACTGTGTGCCATTTACTGTGCAGAGTCATTGAGGAAGTCACCAAGATGAGTGAGATACGACCCCATCCTGCAAAAGTTCATCACCAAAGGGGTGGGGGAAATACACATGAAGACGGCCAGTTGGAGTTGCCCAGCAAATCTTGTGTGCAAAGTGGGCCTTGACCCCAGAGGAAGAGGTGAACCAGGTCTCTCTGTGGGTGGAGAGACTGCTCAGAAGAGGAACTAAGTCACCCAGGAGCTGGTAGCAGGAAATGGCTGGACGGAAGGGAAAGCAGATGGCAGGACCTTAGCAGCTTGTTCTGGAAGGCGTGGGTCCCTATCAGGGTGAAGTGGCAGGAGAGCAAGTGGGCCAGGTGGACCCTGCAGCTCGGAGCGCTCAGGGCACAGCCATTCCTGACAGCCAGAGGGTAGTTGTCAGCAGACTTCTTTTTCTCTCTGACACATGTACTGGAAGGGACAGCCAGTGTGATTACTGCAGGCTGATGCCTTTTCCTCACCAGAAGGAGGAAGGCAGACAAGTGTGGTTCTGTGGATTCCAAACTGTGTGCCGAGGCACCCTGGGGTGCCCCAAGGAAGTTACGAGATTAAGTGAAAGTCACAGGATATTGTGTAACTGTGAGGAAAATAGCTCTCTTTGCCACCTTACTACCACCACAAAGTTGTTTGGACCTAATGCTTTGGTAAGTGGAGCTTTTCTTAGTTACTTCTTTTGGCCAAAGGGTGTCCTGAAAAAATGACTGAAGACTAAATCTCTAAAGGGACAGTAAAGTGGAAAAGTTTGAGTTTGGGAAAGGCTGAAAGTGTTAGTCATTCAGTCGTGTCTGACTCTTTGCAATCCCATAGACTGTAGCCCACCAGGCTCCTCTGTCCATGGGAATTCTCCCATACTGGATGGGTTGCCATTCCCTTCTCCAGGGGAGCTTCCTGACCCACGGATCGAACCTGGGTCACCTGCACTGTAGGTGGATTCTTTACTGTCTGAGCCCCCAGGGAGGCCCCTTGAGTTTGGAAACTGCTGGTGAAATTGTTAAGGGTCCTGGGTTCAAATGCTGCCCCCTGCCTCTTATTAGAGGTGTGACCTCGGCAAGCGAGTTGCTTTCTTGGTCCTGCATCTGTAAAGTGGAGATGGTGCCTCCCCCTGGGGTGACCAAAAGGAATAAATGAGTTTGTATAAGTAAAAGGCTATAAGTGGAGCCTGGTAGTGGGTAAACACTAACTGGCTAGCCGCCTTAACATTCAGCATCACGCCTGTAATTGGGCTCTTGCTGAGTCCATTGTCTTTTGTAAGGGACAGAAGCATTGGGTGTCACTGAGTTTGACAGGACTGAGCAACTGAGCGTGCACCCGTGTGCACGCACACACACCCCCAGAGTCTACAGAAGCACAGCACAGGTACCAACAACAGCATACCCCTTGTTGGAAGGAAGGTCTGCAGAGAAGTCCACGAGTCTTTGAGTGGCCAGTGGGACTTTCTGTTCTGTGTGACACTGCAGGGCAGTGCTGTGCATCTTCACGCCTGGCCGTGGGATCCTGGTTCTCCCACAGCCTCTCATTTCAGGAAACTTTACTTTCCAGATGCAGCTCTGTTTCAAAGTCCTGTCCTTAGGCACCTGCATTCACACTGAGTCTCTTTCCCACATCCCCACCTCTACCCGCAGTGAAATGACCTGTCTCCACCATCAGTGGCTCAGATGAAAGGAGCATAAGAGGGTGTCTCTCTGGCTTGTCGTTTCCTGCATTAGTGAGCAGGAGCCACCTGGCCTGTGATGTGAGGGTGGGGCCCGGGAGGCGCTCCTGCAGGTGCCTGCAAATTCTTCCATGCACCAGGTAGGCTTTCATTTGTAATTTTAAGCTGATTTGTGATGGCCTAGGCTGCTCATTGTCCCCTCCCTCTTTTTTATTAAGATTCTCTGCTGTTCTGTGTGTGTGACTGTGATGCTGCCATGTTTTGTTTTCTGCAGCAGCTATCTGTCCATGGTCCTCCTTATCTCTCTCTCTCCTTAAGTCCACTCTGTTCACTCCCCTTTCATTCAGGGAACTTTTTCTTTTCTCCTCCACGCAAATGTCACTCTGACTCCTCTCTCTGACTTGTAGCTGGGAGTTGGTCGTGGCCTCATTTCTCATTCTGATCCTGCTCTTTTTGGATTCTGCCAAATCTCTTTTGCATTTGTTTTTCACCTCCGCACTCTAGGCTGTCAGCAGTTCAGTGAGCCCTTTCCAAGCTCATTTTTCCCCATTTGCTTTTTAATTAGTTTTCCTCTCTGCTTCTCCTCTGGTCCCCTCCATCCTACAGTCCTCTGTGGCTGAACAGAACAAGTTCCAGCATCTCTTGCATGCTTTTAAGAAAATGTGGGTGGGGTAGTGGCCATCACAGTTATTGTTTCCAGGCTGGTGGCTTTGTCTTGAAATTTGGGCTTTCATTCATTTGTCATCTAGCTCTGTAACAAGGCATGTTGCCTGTTTGCAGGCATTTTATGATCTGCAGAAAGTTTCCAGAGACAGGGACATGATATCTTCCATGGAGTATTTGTAGAAAAGGATTTGTATTTTAAAAATAAAGTGTTCTGAGTCTTAACCTGTTTTTTTTTTTTTTGAAGTACAGCTTCTAGAAGACAGGGCACAGGCTTCCTTTTATAGATTCAGCACCGTCTTTGAAACCTCTGAAATGTTAAATAACCTTTAGTGTCTGGGTATTTGGGGAGCAGAGAGTGTTCATAGCTTTTTTCAGATTCCCCTTGGATTCTGTGGCCCCCCAATATTTAGCTTCCCTGTGACAGAGGATGAGATGGTTGGATGGTATCGTCAACTTAGTGGACATGAGTTTGAGCAAACGCCGGGAGTTGGTGATGGACACGGAGGCCTGGCATACGGCAGTCTATGGGGTCGCAAAGAATGGGACATGACTGAGTGAGTTAATAACAGAAGAGATTGGAAGTTAACAATGTATGATCTGGAGAAAAGACTAGAGGCTGCAGGAGCATGTAGATACCCATTTCTAGTGAGGATAAAGCCCTCACCAGCATCTGGAGGTTCATGGCCCAGATCACCACAGCTGTGGCAGCCGCACAAGGGGTGGTCAGGAAGGTGCTTGAAATTTGTTTTTGAGAGGTTTTTTTCCCCCCGCCCTATACTAATTCTTACCCATTAGGGATGACTGCTGATGGATTGTCAGAGCTCGAATGAAATAAAAGGGAAAGGTCATTGCCTTAGGAATTGCCCATCTAGAGCACGTCTCATCAGTTCTGCCCTCTGCTGTCTGTCACCCCAGCTCCTTAGGGCATAGCGTAGGCTGCAAGGAACCAAGGCGGTTAGGGTCCCTGTTGGAGCTCCTAGATCCTTGTTGCTCAGAGGTGCTCCACAAACTGGCAGTGTTGGCCACAGCTGGAAGCTTATCAGAAATGCAGACTCTTGCAGCTGGAGATCACCATACTAAGTGAAGGAAGTCAGAATGAGAAAGACCAATACCAAATTATTTATCACTTATTAAAAAGCATATCATTTATATGGGGGATCTAAAATACAGCATAAATGAACTTACATATGAAACAGGAACAGATTCACAGTCACAGAGAACAGACTTGTGTTTGCCAAGGGCTAGGAGAGGGAGGACTGGGATTTGGGACTAGCAGATGCAAACTATATTATATATAGGATGGATAAACAACAAGGTCTGACTGTATAGCACAGGGAACTGTATTCAGTATCCTGGGATAAACTATAATGGAAAATAATATTAAAAAGAATGTATGTATGTATAATAGAGTCATTCTGCTGTATAGCAGAAGTTAACACAACATTGTAAATCAACTTTAATTTTAAAAAGGGAGCTTGGGATTGACGTGTACACACTGCTGTACTTGAAATGGATAACCAACAATATCCTACTGTATAGCACAGGGAACTCTACTCAATGTCATGTGGCAGCCTGGATGGGAGGGGAGTTTGGGGGAGAATGGATACATGTATAGGTATGGCTGAGTTCCTTTGCTGTCCACCTGAAACTGTCACAACATTGTTAATTGGCTATACTCCAATATAAAATAAAAAGTTTAAAAAAGTAAAGCAGAAGCAATATTGTAACACATTCAATTCAATAAAGACTTTAAAAATGATCCACAGCAAAAAAAAAAACTTAAAAAAACTGTGATAAAAAATGTTATTAAATGCAAAAAGAAAAAAAAAAAAAAACACAAAGAATAAGTGCAGATGCTTGAGGCCCACAGACTCAGAATCTACAGAATAACCAGACTCCCAGGTGATTCACAGGCACATGAATGTTCAGGGAGCAAGGTTCTAGGCTCAGCATGTTTCATGGGCAGCAGTCATATCTCTCTGAGGCATTGTGTCATGGGCATGGCCCCTCCCTGCATCAGATTTGGTTCTGATTTCCTATCACTATTATGATAAATTCTAACACAAATATATATAGGCCACTTTGTGTTAGAATTTATCATAAAATAAATATATATGTATCTGTAATATATATCTGTATGTGATTTGTTTGGTACTTTGCTGTGAGTGTTGAGGCAAATGTGTAGATCAGAAAAAGAATCCTTTTGACTACCTACTCATACCCACCGTAGGAAATCACTGTAGAAGATTCTGGGGGTTCAAGCAGTAAGACCTTGGTTCTGACTTTGAGGAGTCTGGTCCAGGAGGATAAACATTAAAAGAGTGATTTCATCTCGTAGTATATCTTGTGGTTCATAAGAATCAGAGAAAAGAGTGGGTAGATTTTTGTCCTACTGCTGAGGTGTCACCCATCTCAGTAGATAGTGATAGGTGGACAGCCCTGTGTGATAAAGTTATTTTTAGACCTTTACCAGAATCTGACCTCTTCTGGGAGCTTCTGTGATGGCCTCCTCAAACTGTGACTGGATAGCACTTTTTGTGTTTTCAAGCAAGTAGCTTAAATAGCCACTTGTTCAGTTACCAGTCAGCTGGTATGTAGCCCAAGAGAGAATGTTTGTCGTTGAGTGCTTGTTCTGGGCTCTGCCCCTTGGCTAAGGATCCCTACTTCCTATTCCGGGGAATGACTTCCCGATGTGACTTTTTGTCTTGTGATCTCACACTGAAGGCATGTTATGTTTCAGCTGAATGCTTTTCCTTCTGAATTGCCTAGCTGGAAGCATGGTCACTAATCCCTATAGCTGAATTAACCCATTTGAAGATTTAGGAGGTCTTCTTGGCTTTCTCTTTTTTAAACTGAAAGAGTTTAATTAGAGAGATACACATTCTACAGGCAGAGTGTGGACCATCTCAGAAGGCTAAGAGACGGTGAGAGAAACGCATTCCATAGAGTGTGAACACACAGAAGGCTAGAGAGGCTTTGAGAGAAAGCATTCCAGAGTGTGGAAGATCTCAGAAGGCTAGAGAGGCACTGAGAGAAAGGCATTTGATAGAGTGTAGACTGTCTCAGAAAGCTAGAGGATCCTTGAGAGAAAGACATTCCACAGACAGAGGGCAGACCATCTCAGAAAGTGAGAGCGGCCCTGAGAGGAAAAGTTTCCATAGAGTGTGGTCCATCTCAGAAGATAAGTGAGACCTTGCTCGCGTCTCTTGGTGCAAGATTAAGAGTTTTACAGAAGAAAGAAGCAATGACCCTATAAAGTGTGTACTTTCTGTTGACAGATGTAGAACAAAAACTGCATCTGGGAAACCAGAGTGTTTGCCTCTTGCTGTGTGTGTTTTTTTTGTTTGTTTGTTTTTAATGAGAAACTCTTTATACACTTACTTGCTTTTCCGCACTCCTTTGTTTTGGAATCACATAAACTTGGGATCAGTACTACTAGCTGGGTGAGCTTTGAAAGGGCAGTTGGCTAATTCTCTGAACATCATGTAAAGTGATGAGCATTTATTTCAAAAGGGTAAGAATGAAATGAAGTGGTGTGTACAGAGGGTCTAGCACAGTGTTTGATACCAAGCGCCTAGTATCCAGCAGGCCCAGCTGCTGGTCACTGTGCCCCTGACACTGTGTTGAAATATGCTTATGAATAAAAGTAACACGTGGCCTGCCCTCCTTAGATCTTACAGTCATTTAGTATAAGACTTAAATGCTAGGCAGGTAACAGATATATAAAGAAGTCTGCATGGTTTCCATGGAAAATTGGAGGGCTATGCCCAACACTACTGCCAAAGTCCTCTCAGAGGAAAGGGTTTAGTGTGACCAGATAGTCCCATTTTTTAGGAGCTGCCAGAAACTCAGTTTTTTATATTAAATATCCCTGTTTTCCAAATGTTGTTAAGTCACTAAGGAAAAATGATTTCTTGTCTGCCAAGGGTATATCCACAAGGTTTTGTTTGTGCCCTCCAAGACTGTGTTTCCTCAGTCCTGGATTTAGAAAAGCCAGAGGAACCAGAGATCCAAATTGCCAACATCCATTGGATCATCGAAAAAGCAAGACAGTTCCAGAAAAACATCTGCTTCATTGACTACACAAAAGCCTTTGACTGTATGGATCACAATAAACTGTGGAAAATTCTGCAAGAGATGGGAATATCAGATCACCTGGCCTACCTCCTGGGAAATCTGTGTGCAGGTCAAGAAGCAACAGCTAGAACTGGACATGGAACAACAGACCAGTTCCAAATTGGGAAAGAAGTACATCAAGGCTGTATATTGTCACCCTGCTTATTTAACTTGTGTGCTTAGTACATCATGCGAAATGCCAGGCTGGATGAAGCACAAGCTGAAATCAGGGTTGCCAGGAGAAACATCAATAACCTCAAATATGCAGATGACACCACCCTTATGGCAGAAAGCAAAGAAGAACTAAAGAGC
>NW_011494902.1:2868093-2877573 GCF_000754665.1 Bison bison bison
AGTTGGACTATAAAGAAAGCTGAGCACTGAAGAACTGATGCTGTTGAACTGTGGTGTTGGAAAAGACTCTTGAGAGTCTCTTGGATTGCAGGGAGATCAAACCAGTCCATCCTAAAGGAAATCAGTCCTGAATATTAGTTGGAAGAACTGATGCTGAAGCTGAAACTCCAATACTTTGGCCACATGATGCGAAGAACTGACTCATTGGAAAAGACCCTGATGCTGGGAAAGATTGAAGGCGGGAGGAAAAGGGGATGGCAGAGGTTGAGATGGCTGGATGGCATCACCAACTCGATGGACATGAGTTTGAGCAAGCTCCAGGAGTTGGTGATGGACAGGGAAGTCTGGCGTGCTGCAGTCCATGGGTTGTCCAAGAGTCGGACACAACTGAGCAACAGAACTGAAGAGCAAGAATGCGTTGTGCTAAGTGAAAGATGACCATCATAAAAGACCACATAGTATAGGATTCTATTTATATGAACCATCTACCATAAGCACATCTATGGAGACAGAAAGTGAGTTAGTGATTGCCTAGAACTGGGGGATGGGTAGAGGACTAGGAAATGAACTGAATGGTTTTCTTTTCAGAATGATGGAGATATTCTAAAATTGATTGATTTGATAGTTGCACAACTCTGTGGACATTCTAAAAACTTTGAATTGCACACTCTGAAAGAATGGATTGTATGGTATGTGAAGTATATGTCAATAAAGCTGTCACCAAAAACAGGTAACCTAGACAAATGATAGTCAGGTAAACCACATCCCTCAGTGGTGGGTGGTAAATGCTGCCGGTGTGTAAACGTACAGGTCCATTGTCCACAGGTCAGAGGAGCTTCATGAAGGGCTTTCTCTTTGGATGTCCTTTCACATAGAACTTTCCTTTTTAATTTGGAGACCATTTCTTTAAGGGAGATTATTGCAAAATGAACAGAATAACTGTATGATTTCTTAACAGGGCATTCCTCTCCTCTCTAACTCTCCAGTATAGGAAGCAGTTTGGAGGACCAATGCATTCTCTGAACTTTTATTTCTCCTGGTTTTCCATCACTCCTTAAGTGTTTAAGGTCTAATTTTATATCCTTTCTGCTCAGGGTCTTGTGATAGTAGCTGCCCAAGGAATCTGTAAATTACTTAATTTATAAGTGATGCAAAGCCAAAATGATATCTAGAACTTTAATTGACAGAAACAATCAAAGAAAAACAGTGGGATAGACCAATGGACCAAATTTAGCAATATAAAATGTCTTGGGTCCCCTTATCTGAAGTTTTGCCTTCTGCAATTTTAGTTACACACAGTCAACCACAGTATGAAAATGTTAAATGGAAAATTCCAGAAATAAGCAATTCAAAAGCTTTAAATTGTGCACCATTCTGAATAATAACAATACACTGCTTCCTGCCCGAATGTGAATCATCTTTTTGTCTAGCATACCCACCTATTAGCCACTTAGTAGCCATCTCAGTTTTCAAATCAGCTGTGATACTACAGAGCTTGTATTCAAGTCATCCTTATTTTACTTAATACTGACCCCAGTGCACTGGAGTGGTGATGCTGGCAATGTACATGTGCCAAAGAGAAGCTGTAAAGTGATTTCTTTAATGCATAGGTGAAAGTTCTCAACTTATTGAGGTTGGTAACATCTACAGTAAAAACGAATCTTCTGTCTGAGATGCTGTAAAGAAGAAAAAGGATGTTTGTGCTAGTTTTGCTGTTGCTCCTTGGACTGGAAAAGTTATAGCCACAGCACAGTGTGTGGTATTTAATTAATATGGAGGAGGCTTTAAATTTGTACAGTAAGATATTTTGAGAAAGACTGCATTTATATAAGCTTTCTTACAATGTATTGTTATAATTGTTAATCTTATTAGTAGTTATTATTAATCTTACTGTGCCTAATTTATAAATTAAACTTTATCACTGATATGTTCGTATAGGAAAAAAAATAGCATATATAGGGTTTGGGACTATGCGCAGTTTCAGGCATCCACTGGGGGTCTTAGAACATATCCCCCAAGGATAAGAAAGGCACCTGTAAATAGGAACTCATGCATGTAAACGCAAACAACTATACCAACCCAGAGTGGACAAGAATGGGCTTCCCTGGAGGCTCAGATTGTAAAGAATCCACCTGCAATGTGGGAGGCCTGGGTTCGATCCCTGGGTTGGGAAGATTCCCTAGAGATGAGAACGGCTGCCCACTCCAGTATTCTGGCCTGGAGAATTCTTATGGACAGAGGAACCTGGCAGACTCCATACAGTCCATGGGGTCATAAAGAGTCAGATGCCGCTGAACGACTTTCACATTCACTTTCTTTCAGAGTGGAGAAGACCCTGCTTAATGGTAATTCCAATTATAAATAAAGTTGTGGTGGTTTTAATTTGGTTATGGTCAGAAATGTTAAATAAGAGCCAAAGATTGCTCTGAGTTCTAGAAAACTAACCATGAAGTTTGAGTCAGACCCCAGATCATCACTTAATGACTGAATGGTGAGGGCAGGCTGTTTAACTTCACTGAATCTTCAGTTTCCTCATCTGTAAAATGGGTATAGTCACATCAGCCTTACAGGACTGTTGTGAAAATCAACCGTGTTAATGTCTGTGAAGCCTTAGAGCTGTACCTGGCACCTAGTAGGTACTATATGATGATGATACAGATGATAGAAGATGGTTCTAGCAGTAGGGATTCCAGATTAAGGAAGTTGACAGTGCCAGTACTTGGCAAACATCTGATCCCATGGGAACACTGAGATCCCACTAATGGAATCACTGACTTACAGGGCATGCAGATAGAGGGTGGCCCTGCTTGGGGAGGGGTTAGTGCAGTTTAGCAAATAATCATTGTGTATCTTTACTCACTAAAGAGTCTTTGTCTTCTGGGGACACCTTTGTGGGAAAACCAGAATTCAGTGTGCTGGGGATAAAATCCTCACATCACATATGTAATGTGAAATAAACTAAGGTTTACAGGGAGAGGCAGCCTGCATTAGGACAGAGAAGTATCACTAAGAGCATTTCTGTACTTCAGTACAGAATTAGTATCTCTCAGTCTTGGGTTTTTTTTTTGTAAACCAGATAACTATACTGGCTGTGAGAATTAAGATTTACATAAAGCTTCTAGTTGGTACATAGCAAGCACTCAAGAAATAGTTCTTATAACAAAATAATATAGTCAGGAATAATCCAAATACAAAAGTGACCCTGCTGCTGAATTGCTTCAGTCGTGTCTGACTCTGTGCGACCCCATAGATGGCAGCCTACCAGGCTCCCCCGTCCCTGGGATTCTCCAGACAAAACACTGGAGTGGGTTGCCATTTCCTTCTCCAATGCATGAAAGTGACAAGTGAAAGTGAAATCGCTCAGTTGTGTCCAACCCTCAGCAACCCCATGGACCGCAGCCTTCCAGGCTCCTCCTTCCATGGGATTTTCCAGGCAAGAGTACTGGAGTGGGGTGCCATCGCCATCTCGGAAAAGTGACCCTAGCACAGACATTTCACAAAAGTCACGAGAGAGAAACAGACAGGAGGAATCCTATGTGTTTACAACCTAACAAGGCAACGTTTCATTTGAAAATGGCCTTTCAGTAGATAAAGATTGGGGTGAAGGATGGGGTAGATGGTGAAGAAGCTAATTTCTGATAATCAGTGATATTGAAAGGATTCATTTAGGTTATAGAGAAGGTAATATAAGTTAACTTTTTAAAATTTATTTTCATTGAGGTATGCGTGCTAAGTCACTTCAGTTGTGTCTGACTCTTTGTTACCCCATGGACTGTAGCCCACCAGGCTCCTCAGTTTATGGGATTGTGTAGTCAAGAATACTGGAGTGGGTTGCCATTTCCTTCTCCAGGGGATCTTCCTGACCCAGGGATTGAACCTGTGTCTCTTACGTCTCCTACATTGGCAGGCAGGTTCTTTACACTAGTGCCACCTCGGAAGCCCAATTATTGAGGTATAGTTGACTTACAATTTTGCATTCGTTTCAGGTGTACAGTTGAAGTAACTGTTTTTGAGGTCCCTTCTCCTTCTTATGATTTTTGGTAATTTATTCTAGGAACGGTTCTTTTGTTGCAGGGGGTTCCTGAAATTTGAATGCTCTGCCTCAAAGAAATGCATTCCTAAATATAACTTTGAGTGGTTGTGGCAGTCCACCCAAGGAAATGTTTGTCCAGGGACCCTTTTCCTATTCCCAATAAACTGTACTCCTACATGTAAAAGAAAATGTAGAAACATCTGTTGTAGGATATTCAATTTTGAAAAAAACTTTTAAGTCAGATTTCATGTGGTGTTTAGTTCTGTTTATATTAATCTAACATCTCTAGATCCTGTGGGAGACCTCTCGGTTGGGTAAGCTCTTTTCCAAGTGAAAGTAGGTAGGGTTAATGCTTGGGAGTGTGGTTGGCTGTGAGAATCATCTGACCATGGCCACATGGCTGACATGGCTGAACAATGACCGCCTTTCTCACCCCCTGTGCTAACTTGTCCATCCCCAGTTCTTTATGCTCCATCAGATAAGGAAAAAGGGATTTCCCCACTGCGGAAGATAATACATAAACCTGTTGCCCTGTAGAAACTTAAAGCAGCCTTTCTGATCCTCCTTCACACACCAGCTCTTCATTTTCCTGTCTTGATGCATGATAACCCCTGCTACCCAAGATGAAAGTCTAGTGGTCATCTGAGACTCCTCCCTCTACCTGCTTCACTTAGTTGTCTTTCACTGTCCTGCAGATTTGACCTCTTGATTGTTTCCACCTACCATGTCTACCATTACCCTGTGGAGGCCTTTGTCTGACTCAGTCCTCACCAAGAGTTGTACAATCCTGCCTCCAGAGCTATGGTCAGGCCCTCTTTAGATCCTCCACATAGCAGCCAAGATCAAATACGGTGGTCTCTCTGCTTTTAAAAGTCTCCAGTGACTTACATTGTTTGGGGCTCTTATTGAACAGGGGAGGTTGTCCAGAAACATCTGCAGACCCTTTTCAAAGTATTTAGGTATAGGTCCCATCCTGGACCCATCAATAGAAAGGGGGCACTTGGAATGGAGTTTGGGCTTCTGTATTATGAAAAATGTTGAAAAATCTCCCCAAACAGAAAGAAACTCAATAAATAATGCTTTGAGAAGCAACGTTTTTGTTGTTGTTGTTGTTTTGAAATAATTATTTAATAGGTAGTTGTAGAAATAGTACAAAGAGTTTTATGAACCCACCTCCCTCAGCAATGTCATTTTATATGCCAGGACATTGACTGCTGTTCAGTTGCTCAGTCGTGTGAGACTCTTTGCGACCCCTTGGACTGCAGCACGCCAGGCTTCCCTGTCCAACACCAACTCCTGGAGTGTGCTCAAACTCATGTCCATCACGTAAGTGATACCATCCAACCATCTCATTCTCTGTCGTCCCCTTTTCCTCCTGCCTTCAATCTTTCCCAGCATCAGGGTCTTTTCCAGTGAGTCAGCTCTTCTTAGCAGGTGGCCAAAGTATTGGGGCTTCAGCTTCAGCATCACTCCTTCCAATGAATTTTCAGGACTGATTTCCTTTAGGACTGACTGGTTGGATCTCCTTGCAGTCCAAGGGACTCTCAAGAGTCTTTTCCAATACCACAGTTCAAAAGCATCAGTTCTTCAGCACTCTTCTTTATGGTCCAACTCTCACATTCACACATGACTACTGGAAAAACCATAGCTTTGACTGTACCCACCTTTGTCGGCAAAGTAGTGTCTCTGCTTTTTAATATGCTGTCTAGGTTTGTCATAGCATTTCTTCCAAGGAGGAAGTGTCTTTTAATTTCACGGCTGCAGTCACCATCTGCAGTGATTTTGGAGCCCAAGAAAATGAAGTCTGTCACTTTTCCCATTGTTTCCCTATCTATTTGCCATAAAGTAATGGGACCAGATGCCATGATCTTGGTTTTTTGAATGTTGAATTTTAAGCCAGCTTTTTCACTCTCCTCTTTCACATTCATCAAGAGGCTCTTTAGTTCTTCTTTGCTTTCTGCCATAAGAGTGGTGTCATATGCATATCTGAGGTTATTGACATTTCTCCCAGCAATCTTGATTTCAGTTTGTACTTCATCCAGCCCAGAATTTCGCATGATATACTGTGCAAGTAAGTTAAATAAGCAGGGTATCTTTACACAGCCTTGATGTACTCCTTTCCTGATTTGGAACCAATCTATTGTTTCCTGACTGATTCTAACTGTTGCTTATTGACCTGCATACAGATTTTTCAGGAGGCAGTTAAGGTGGTCTGATATTCCCATCTCTTTAAGAATTTTCTAGTTTGTTGTGATACACACAATCAAAGACTTTGGTATAGTCAGTGAAGCAGAAGTAGATGTTTTTCTGGAATTCTTTTGCTTTTTCTATGATCCAGTGGATGTTGGCAATTTGATCTCTGGTTTCTCTGCCTTTTCTAAATCCAGCTTGAACATCTGGAAGTTCTCAGTTCATATACTGTTAAAGCCTAGCTTGGAGAATTTTGAGTACTAGTTTGTTAGACACAAGTAATGTTTTTTATTGCCCATTTCTCTTGCTAGGTTAGAATGTCAGACTTCTTATTATGTGGACTCATGGGTTATTTCCCAACTTTATTGGGACACTTTTTGTTTTTTTAACATTTATTTAAATTTGGCTGCATCTGGTCTTAGTTGTGGCACACTGGCTTAGGTGCTCTGTGACATGTGAAATCTTAGTTCGCTGACCAGGGTTTGAACACATGTACCCTGCATTGCAAAGTAGATTCTTAACCACTGGACCGCCAGGAAAGTCCTGTGACACATTTTGATTCAAGATCAGTGTGGACAGTCTTACATCTGTGTACACTGATGGTCATGGCAGTGGTCTTTGCTGTATGTGAATGTAAGATTTTGATAGCTGTCACTTGTTTATCCTTGCAAAGTGGATTATTCCCCCAAAGAATAAGTCTGAGCACTGCAATTCTATCTGGTGACCTGAGGTCAGAACTTTCTTATGTAAAAAGAACTGCCACAACAGGTTTTATGCTAGAAGAACAGTGCAGACAGTTATTCTTCCTGAATCTGAGATACAGTTCGCTTAGAATGATGTCCATGTGCATTGTTTCCCAGACACGTGTAAATCTTGCTTTGTTTTATCTTGTTTAGATGGTAAAACATAAGGGCATAGGGATTGTTTTGTTGTTGTTGTTCAGTCTTATTTTGGTCATAATTCTAAACTACAGCTGCTTGGAGAGAATGACTCTAGGCTGTGAATCTGAAAGTGGAGTTTTGCTCTGAGTGACGGAGTCCTACTGAATTACTATGGCTTATAATGAATTCAGGGGGATGGGTTTCAGGCTTTTAGGTGCTGACCTAGGACATTCTTTGAAGCCGTAATCTTTTCCAACACCAGGCATTGGGCTTGGTGACTGAGCTCTGCTCCCTTCTCCATCAAAACTGATGGGCGAACTAGAAAAATCCTTTGTGTCAGTCATGGTGACATTTTGCTGACACTTGCCTCCGCTTTCTGCATCTCAGACAGATTAGCTTGCATGTTTTGAAAAAAGGAACTGAGGGGCAGTAAGGAAACCACTGTCTGATTCAGAATAAAACCTGGTTAGCGGAGGCTGGTGGTATGTTCTAAAATAAGGCAGTAGTGGAAAGATTTCTCACCTCAGTCACAGTGGCTGCTGGGGAGCCTTATAGGAGTCCTGAGACTTATTCAGTAACACTCACCTCTCATTAAGGACCAGCACTGTTGCAAATTAAAATCCTGCAGATTAGACATTTTATAGACAAGGATGCTGTATCTCCATTTCTATAACTTCCCACAGGGAGAGGTGTATGTGCGCATGCTTAGTTACTTCAGTCTTGTCTGACTCTTTGCGACCCCACGGACTGTAGCCCACCAGGCTCCTCTGTCCGTGGGATTCTCCAGGCAAAAATACTAAAGTGGGTTGCCATACCCTCCTTCAAGGGCTCTTCCCAATCCAGGGATCAAACCATGTTTCTTACGTCTCCTGCATTAGCGGACGGGTTCTTTACCACTATTGCCACCTGGGAAGCCCCAAAGGAAAAGGGCTCAGGGCCAGTTCTGAAATTTGAATCTGGATCTTGCAGCCATACCTGATTGCCTTTCCATCCGTGCAAGACACTCCGAGTTCAGCTCCGACCCTCATGAGTAGTTCCTGGGCAGGCGTCTGAGAGAGGACCGCAGAGTCTGACTTCTTTCACGGCTGAGAGGCTGCCTTTCGAGTGGAGAATTCGAAATGCGCTAGATGCCATGTCCCTTGATGATGGGTAATAACCTCATTAGGCAGGAAGGAGACTTAGTGGTCCGAGGAGAAAAGGAAGCAGCCAGCTGCAAGTTACTCATCTGGTTCGTTTCTTCGTGTTTCTCACGCTGTCAGTGAAGTGGTGAAGCAGTCATCAGGGGCTGAGATGGAAGCTTCTGTGAATGGTCAAGACCTTGGGTTCTGAAGAGAAATTCCCAGAGCAGTGATGCCTGGATTCTCCTGGGACAACACTGGCAGGCATCTTTATTGACCACGGAGATGCAAAGACTTGCCCCAACAAATGTTAAGTACTTAATTTGCAGGACTTGAATCCCTTCCTTCAAGGAGTTTGAATCTTAACAGGGCTACATGAAGCTACATGAAGCTACAATGTATATATGTATCAAGAATTCCAGATGATAGAGGTGCCTTCTCAAGGGACAGCCATGTGGCTTTGTCCTTCATTCAGGGCAATCAACCATCCTGGTTTGCCTGGGTCCTTATAGCAGGATGGGCTTCCCTGATGGCTCAAATGGTAAAGAATCTGCCTGCCATGCAGGAGATGTGGGTTCAGTGATGAACCCCATGGACAGAAGAGCCTGGCGGGCTACAGTCCCTGGGGTCACAAAAAGTCGGACATGACTGAGCAACTAACAATTTATATGAGGGCAGAGTTGGTCACCACACCTTCAACAGTCTTTGTGGTCCTCGGCAGGTCACTTGCACTTTTTGGGTCCTGGGGTCTGCACCTCTCTTTCTAGATGGCTTTTAAATGCCCTTCCAGTTCTTAGGGGTGGCAGTTGTGTGTCACTGGTTCACAAGCTTGTGTTGGGTAGAGCATGTGACCTAGAAGCTAGAGCTCTGAAGCCAGAGAGACTGATGATCAGAAATTAGTATTTGGTTGAGAACAACAGTGGCTACTGTTTAGAAGGTTAAGAATGGTTAGGCGATTAGGATAAAGTAACATACCTGTGATGAGGTGGCCTGAGCAGGTGAACGAGACTAAATTCCTTTGAACTTGGGCCCATCTGAAGTTAGTGCAGACATTGATACATACAGAGATCTGTCCTAAGACTTTGGTTTTCTGGTTGTCTGGAAAGACTGAAAGATGTAGCCAACCCAGACTGTCTTTCTTCCCTCAAGTGGTCCCATGTCGGGATCTGCATAGTGGTTGCCACCTCTAGATGGGTCTCTGGTTCATCATGACTGCTGTTTTCCCTTATCCATCACTTTCTCCCCTCAAACACATTCC
>NW_011494902.1:2877718-2903467 GCF_000754665.1 Bison bison bison
CGGACACGACTGAGTGACTTCACTTTCACTTTTTCACTTTCATACATTGGAGAAGGAAATGGCAACCTACTCCAGTGTTCTTGCCTGGAGAATCCCAGGGATGGGGGAGCCTGGTGGGCCTCTGTCCATGGGGTCACACAGAGTCAGACACAACTGAAGTGACTTAGCAGCAGCAGCAGCAGCAGCAGCAGCAGCAAGGTGCACACTTTAGCCCAAGAGTGCTTAGAATTTGGGTACATGCTTAAAATTATACTGGCTTTACTCAGGCCAACTGAATCATCTTGGGGAGGGGTTGGGCTGACATTTGTATTTAAAGTCTCCCCAGGTGGTTCTGAAGCACTGTAAGGGTTGGAGCCAGTGCCTTAGCATGATCCTGGGGTAGGTTTCAGTGAGGAGAAGCACCGTGAGGCAGAGGAAATGGGGAAACAGTTTACCTTGTTCTGTTGGTTGGGGCCGTCACAATGTGAACACAGTGGGAGCTGAAAGTGTTAGTTGCTCAGTCATGTCCCACTCTTTGGGATCTCATGGACTGTAGCACGCCAGGCTCCTCTGTCCATGGAATTCTCCAAGCAAGAATACTGGAGTGGGTAGCCATTCCCTTCTCCCAGGGATCTTCCTGAGCCAGCAATGGAACCTGGGTCCTCCTGCATGCAGATGGATTCTTTACTGTCTGAGCCACAAACTGAGCTCACTGGGAAAAACTCAGGGAACTTTTTCTCAAAGTAAATACCCCAAGGGTGTATTCATGGCACATTTTGCTAAGGCATTAATAAACTCCCCCCAGATCTTGCCGCACTGCTGCAGGCATTTAAATCATTTATAATAATGACCATAGTGTTTTACACAGAATGATTATCAAAGTATTTTTTGATGGGCTTATAAATCTAGTGGTCCTGAGAGGCAAGTGACATGAATTTAGTGTATTCCAGGCAAGGGATAAAATGGAGGTGACGCAGTTAAAATGAACTTTGGTGGTTTCTGTTTTGCACAGTGGCCTCATTTGTGTATAGTCCCCTCACTGTAAATCAGTTTCTGCCATCTGATGCCTACTTGCCCATCCCCTTCCTGCCAGGATTGCATTCTAGGTTATGAGAGTGGTCATCCTGAATGATCAAAACATTTGAGTATTTGGTCAATAAACTTATGTTCTTATTTGAATCTTAAAATATAGGGGACTTAGGTATCACCTATCTGCTGCTTCCTTTCAAGGGCAGACAAAACCAAGGTGTTGAGATGTTAAATAACTCATTTAAAACTCTGTCCCTAGTCTTAGAAGTCTGTGCCTCATGGCCCCCTTCCTCTGGTTTAGAGCTGTTCTCCCTGAACCCTTGAGATTGCAGAGAAAGTGGGTATCTCTCTTGCTGTGTACCCTTCCTCAAGCTTGCGGCTTGCAGTCAGTAGCTTCCAGAACTTTTATTCATCCTTTATCCCCAGGTGACTCGTCTGGAGCCTGGCATTAGTTGGAGCTTAACAAATGAGGGAAAATGAAAGGAAGAGACCCAATTTATGTCAGTGGGGGGTCTCTGAAACTCTTGAAGGGCTTCTCTTCATCCCCTGTGTCTTTGGGACACCCTGGTGTCATGCCTTGGACAGAGCCCAGAGTTAGCATGTTCTGCACAGCTCTGTGTGTGTGTTGGGGGCGTGGTGACACTTGTCTCTAAGGGCAGGGACCATTTCTTGAACCTTTGGTGTCTTCTCTACAACACACAGAACCATGAAGGGCACACAGTGAGCTCCTTCATGCATGTTTGACTGATGGGGGTCTCTGTGGTCTAGTCAGTTTCTCTGGTTTTGTTCTATGGAAAATACTAAAAAGATGCTACCTTAATATCACTTTGATGAAATCACACGGGAAAGAGAGTAAGATTGTGATCTTGTTCTAAATGGGTAACATGAGAGTTATCTTCCGTTCTCCCCAGGATAGCCTCTGCAGTGTAAGGTAGGTGTCTGTTTTCATCCCTTTTCTATATCTGGCTGCCAAAGCTCTCATATTGTAATTATTTTGCTGATGGCATCAATTTTGGTTGCGCTTCCACATACCTTTGAAATTAAGTCTCCACCATGAGGTGGCTCAGTAGTAAAGAATCCACCTGTCAATGCTGGAGATGCAGGTTCAATTCCTGAGTCAATAAGATCCTCTGGAGAAGGAAATGGCAATCTATGTCAGTATTCTTGCCTGAGAAATGCCATGGACAGATGGGACTGGTCGGCTACAGTCCACGGGGTCGCAGAGTCAGGCACAGCTGAGCACACACGTATGAGGTTCCACACTCAGCCCATTCTGGGTTCTCTTCCCTGTCACGGGAGCCAAGACATCTCATAATAGAGACGCTTTGCTGGCTGCGGGTGGGAATAGGAGTGGGTGTTTACAGGATCACCTGGAAAGTGATTTTCTTTTTTAATCTCTAGATAGAAGCCCAACTCAGGATGACTAAATTGGGGGAAGAGGATGATGGAGGTCTTTGCTCAGGGCTATATCTTTTGAAAAATTTCTCGATGATTATTATATATTTCCCCAGCTCCTCATTTGAAGAGCTGACTTAGGGTTTCCTTCAAATCAGGGGAAAAGCCTGACACTCGGTGGAAAACAACTGTTATATATTAAGTACTTATTGTTTTGGCTTCCCTCGTGGCTCAGATGGTAAAGAATCCTCCTGCAATGTGGGAGCCCTGGGTTGGGAAGATCCCCTGGAGGAGGGCATGGCAACCCACTCGTAATATTCTTGCCTGGAAAATCCCCATGGACAGAGGAGCCTGACAGGCTATAGTCCATGGGGTCTCAAAGAGTGGGACACGACTGAACGACTAAGCACAGCTTATTGTTTTATGTGCCCAAGCAAGTGATTTAATCCCTTTGGTTTTTCACAGACTCACTCCATTAATTCATCAGTGGGATACCTTCAAGGTGTCAGGCTCTCTGATAGGTGCTGAGGCATCCAAGAGCCATAGTTAAGAAGCAAGATGGCTGGAGTCTGTAATAGCTCTGCCACTTTTGGCTGTGTGGCCTCAAACAGATTGCTTATGGTCTTTCATACCTCAGTTTCCCCTGCTCTAAGTGGGGATAGTCATCGTCCCTACCTGATCAGCTGAGAGGATGTACGATAGGTGATAACTGACAGCTCTCACTGCAGTGAGGAGGACAGTCCCACCTTCAGAGAGTGGATACCTGCGTGGAAGCCAGGATCAAGTGAGGAAGCACCATGGTCAGCGTACATGACATTTGACCCCATCGGTGCTTTTCCCATCTCACCGTATGGTCTTCCCTCTCTGTACACTCCACCCCCCATCCATACCTCATTTATCTGTAAGTGAGGAGCTCAGCTGTATGAATTTTTCCAGAAGTATCCCAGAATTCTGTATCACAGCTTGTTAAAGAGTGAGGCAGTATCATTATCATGAAAATCAGTTTTGGTCAGAATCACAGGATGATGCTCCTAGGCCCTCCTGAGAAGCTGCTGGCCCTTATACCAAAAGGCCCTAAGTTATGGTCCTTTTCTGCAATTACTTTCTGTGCTGTCATCTCCATTCGTGGCCTCCTTATTTTTATCTCTCACTACTAGAGTAGAACCAAAGGTTACCAGGAGAAACTAAATGACCAAATGTGTTACATCAGTGTGCTTGATTTTATGCAAACAACTTGGTAATCAGTCTGAGTTCTTGAGACTGTTATATCCTTCTGACCTATCCTCTGTCTCCCTTTTCTACTTTTAAGGTTCCTGTGATTACAGCGAGCCCACCAGGATAATCCAGAATCATCTTCCTATTTTAAGGTTATCTGATTAGCAACCTTCAGTCAGTTCAGTCACTCAGTCATGTCCAACTCTTTGTGCCCCCATGGACTGCAGCATGCCAGCCTTCCCTGTCCAACACCAACTCCTGGAGCTTGTTCAAACTCATATCCATCGAGTCGGTGATACCATCCAACCATCTCATCCTCTGTCGTCCCCTTCTCTTCCTGCCTTCAATCTTTCCCAGCATCAGGGTCTTTTCTAATGAGTCAGTTCTTTGCATCAGGTGGCCTAAGTATTGGAGCTTCAGCTTCAGCATCAGTCCTTCCAATGAATATTCAGGACTGATTTCCTTTAGGATTGACTGGGTTGATCTCCCTGCAGTCCAAGGGACTCTCAAGAGTCTTCTCCAACACCACAGTTCTAAAGCATCAGTTCTTTGGCACTCAGCTATCTTTATAGTCTAACTCTCACATCCATACATGACTACTGGAAAAACCATAGCTTTGACAATATGGACCTTTGTTGGCAAAGTAATGTCTCTGCTTTTTAATATGCTATCTAGGTTGGTCATAGCTTTCCTTCCAAGGAGCAAACGTCTTTTAATTTCATGGCTGCAGTCACCATCTGCATTGATTTTGGAGCCCAAGAAAATAAAGTCTGTTACTGTTTCCATTGTTTCCCCATCTGTTTGCCATGAAGTGATGAGACCAGAGGCCATGATCTTCGTTTTCTGAATGTTGAGCTTTAAGCCAACTTTTTCACTCTCCTCTTTCACTTTCATCAAGAGGCTCTTTGGTTCTTCTTCGCTTTCTGCCATAAGGGTGGTGTCATCTGCATATCTGAGGTTATTGATATTTCTCCTGGCAGTCTTCATTCCAGCTTGTGCTTCCTCCAGCCCAGCATTTCACATGATGTACTCTGCATGTAAGTTAAATAAGCAGGGTGACAATAAAGAGCCTTGATGTACTTCTTTCCCAATTTGGAACCAGTCTGTTGTTCCATGTCTGGTTCTAACTATTGCTTCTTGACCTGCAAGCAGATTTCTTAGGAGGCAGGTCGGGTGGTCTGGTATTCCCATCTCTTGCAGAATTTTCCACAGTTTATTGTGATCCACACAGTTAAAGGCTTTGGCATAGTCAATAAAGCAGAAGTAGATGTTTTGCTCGATCTGGAACTCTCTTGATTTTTTGATGATCCTACAGATGACAGCAGTTGACAACCTTAATTCCAATACTGTAATCCCCCTTTTCATGTAACATACTAGGTTCTGAGGCTAGAATGTGGACACATTTGGAGAACTACTATTCTGTGTGCTACAGCTGTCTTGTTCCTTTTTGTTTAATTACTTATATGTTTCAAAAAAGATTAAAATGTGTAATACCTTTAAAATGAAGAGGAAAAAAATGGAGCAGGGAGAAAATCAGAGGAAATGAAGAGTCAGGGATGAGGTTTAAACACAAAATCGACACCAATTTGTTTCCTAGAAGTGGGCCATGATTTTGGCTTTGAGCTTTTCCTAGGAACTTGAAAGGTGAAGCAATATCAGTTACATTTTAACGTGTCATTGAGTAAAATCCAACTGATTGTTCAGATGCCCAGATGATACTGAGAGAACTTCCCAGGTAGCACTAATGGTAAAGAACTCACCACAAAGAAGACACAGGAGACACGGGCTCGATTCCTGGGTTGGGAAGATCCCCTGGAGTAGGAAATGGCAAGCCTTTCCAGTATTCTGGCCTGGAAAATTTGATGGGCAGAGAAGCCTGGAGTGCTACAGTCCATAGGGGCGCAAAGAATCAGACAGGACTGAGCACAGCAACAACATCATACTAAGATGAAAGAACTTTCTTCTCTGGGTCCTTCAGAAAACAGAAAAGAATAATGAGGAAAACCTTTGCCATGTTTATGGTAAACACAGAGATAGGTTTTATCCGGCCATTTCCTTTTTACTGCTTTCTATTTAGGTTAAATATACATTCCTTTGAAGATTTCTTCCAAGAAATGTTGTCTAGGGTCAGCGCAAATCCAGGGATTGGAAATGTCTAGAGCAGCAGTTGCCATGTGATGGATGGTTCTTATGCCCTGGGGACTCTTGGGGTTGCCCTAGGCTTTCATCCTGAATAGTGGTGATGTCCTTTTTAATGTTTCTATTTTTGAAAGTCATTAAATATAATATATATTTACAAACATAATCTCCAATTCCTGTTTAAGATGGAATGGTTTGAAAGTCTACCAGCATTTATGAAGAGCTTATATTGTGGTCAGTAGTTCTAAACCAGAAACCCAGGAAGTTTCTGGAAGTGATATGTTATAAAAATATTTATTTATATCCCTAATAGGCTGTTGGTTACAGACACAATAAGGAACACTGAGGTCAAAAGTAAAAATTTGATCATTTTACTGACAATTCTGCCAGTTTTCCTCCAGATTATCTTCCTTCTAGCCAAAAGTTGGATTCATCTGATCAGGATTCTTTTGGCATATCTTACAGTATTTTTTTTTTCAATCGATATTTAGAAAGAGAAAATATTATGACTGTGATAGTCATTTTGTCTTTTAATTTATTAGAATTAAAGATTCATACACCTGCAATGTGTTATTTGTGGAGAAATGCTTCCAAGTAGCTGGTGGAAACCACCTGTCTTACCCTGATATTTAGAAACAAAACAAGGAAAACTTGAAAAATAAACTTATGGGGAGTTGGAGATGCCAATTAATTATACCCTTCCTTCCTTCTGGGTTCTAAAGTAGAGGGAATAGTAGAAGCCAGATGAAGATTACAGTACCAGCTTTATTAGAGTAAGCTGGGTTGGAAGATGGATCTTGGATGTAAGACTTCTGACCCATCCTAGATGGAAATCTACACAGCTGCCTGGGTGTTGGCCAAAAAGCCATGGGCAGACTCTGCTGGGTAGAGAAGCTCCATCTCTTTAACTCCTGGAGGCAGGGAAAGGGGGACTGCACCTCCACCCCAAGGCAGGAAACCCATCCGTCCAGCCCATCCTCTCCACTGAGATGCTGTCCTTCCTGCCCCAGAAGGCCTGTGAGCACTGATAGAGTGGTTTTAGAACCCTCTGTGGTTCTTACTGGGAAGTGGAACACACATTCTGCGTGAAAATGTGTCCAGAGGAAGTAAAGGGTCCTCCTTTTATAAACCATTCAATTTGTTGTTAAATTCACATATAAGAAATTGGGCTGTTTCCTGTCTGGTTTTGTTTCTGGGACTGATAATTAGATTGCTTTCTGGTTTTGAATAGACATTGGGTCCCCACCCCAAATGTGTACTAATATGACTGTAATTGTGAAATTGATTTTATTGACTAATCATATATTTTTCTCATATAATGAGCCAATTGTGTGTAACAGCCTAAAGAGGCAAAAGGTAATTTGTCATTAATCATTTTGCACATGAACAAAGATGGTATCAAAATGAATGAATTTCATAAACTAATATCTTGTTTCAAAAATGAAATAGGCATTAAGAAATATTTAGAAAGTTGCTAAGGTACGTGTGCTTGTGCGTATGTGTGTAAGAGAATGAAAGATGATTAAAGAGCTCATTTGTTACAAAAGGTTAGGCTAAGTCAATCTAGAACAGTGGATGGATGAAGTCATCCTTCAAATAGAGTTTCTTTCAGAGAGAATTTTAGTCATCCTTCAAAAATAATTCCTTTCAGCAAAACATTGAAAGGCTTAGAGTGGCCATAAAGTCAGTTATGTGCCCTGGAAAATACCAGAATTAGAAGCTTTTCTAGAAACTTGAATATTGGTTCACATCATCTTAGGCAAAATTAAGCATCCTCTGATAAGGATGGTTACTTGAGTTGAAGACTGTTTCACTTTGAAGTCATCTGGGACAATAGTCAGAATTGTTAAGCAAGTTTTCTAAACTGAGCGCTTCAGCGATTATAACACAAAAACCCAGTAACCCCCTTTCCCCTGATGATATCTAACTTTGAGCAGCACAGAGTATATGTTGGGTTGCTGCATAGAATGATTCGCAGTGTAGAGTTACTTGCTTTATCAGAGTTAATGTTGAAAGACATGGATCCAAACCATGTCTTGGATTTTAGCAAAATGAATCAAAATCCTGCAGATGTCATTCTCATTGACTGGATGCATCTTACAGTAACTAAGTCTATAAGATAACTGGTTTTCTTGAAATGCCTCCAGTATATTCAAAAGTAATTTGTTGTTGTTTAGTCACTAAGTTGTGTTTAACTCTTTTGTGACCCTATGGACTGTACCCGCCAGGCTCCTCTGTCCATGGGATTTCCCAGGCAAGAATACTGGAGTGGGTTTCCATTTCGTTCTCCAGGGGATCTTCCCGACCCAGGGATTGAACCTGCATCTCCTGCATTGGCGGGTGGATTCTTTACAACTGAGCCACCAGGGAAACCCCATTCAAAAGTAATACCAAATCATTCATTTCTTTGCACATTAAAAAAGAAGAATTATGCTGTTTTCTCCACCATACCCCACTGGAAATTAGTGTCTTAGAGGCTCTCATTCTTAGTATCCTGGATGAGATAAAAAGCTACACATCTCAAACTTTAATGTGCAAATGCCTATACATCTCGTTTTAAATGCCAGTTCCAATTCAGTTGCTCTGGGATTGGGCTTGAGATTTCCAACAATCTAGCAGCTCATCTCAGTGCTGCCGGTCCACAAGTCAGACAAGGTTATAGAGGTGCTGGTTACTAGACACATTGGTAGACATTGAGGTCATTATTTTAGCCTCAGATAATCTCTCATCTTTGGAGCCAAATGCCAAGGAGAGATTAATAAAAGCCCTAACTGTCCAACATTCTATTTCAACATGTCCTTCCACAGCACAGAGGTCTAACAGGGCTCTGTAGTCATCTAGCCCTTCCTGAAAGGCTGCCTCCTTGGGCAGGGTGCCTTGGGCATTGACCCGAGAAGATCAGCATGTGATTCCTGAAGGAGAAACCAGAGGGCCTTGCATATATATTGTCCAGTAAACAGCACACCTGCATTTGTACAGACAAGAGGGTTTATCTTTGTAAATACTGGGTAGGCTGTGTTTTGGATCCCACTAGATAGGATCCATAGACTTGCTAGAAAGGATGTCTTTCCAAAGATGTAATGGTTATCACATCTGCCTGTATATTAAATAAAAATACCCTTGCTTGGGAACACCTCAGACCAAGTTAATCAGAATCTTTAGGTATGAGACCTGGGCATCTTTTTTTTTTTTTTTTCTCTTAAGGAGCCCAGGTGATTATTGGGCTTCCCAGGTGGCTCAATGGTAAAGAATCTGCCTGCCCATGCAGAAGACACAGGAGATGTGTGTTTGATCCCTGGGTCAGGAAGATCCCCTGGAGGAGGAAATGGTAACCCACTCCAGTATTCTTGCTGGGAAATTCCATGGATAGAGGAGCCTGGCAAGCTACTGTCCATGGAGTTGCAAAGAGTCAGACATTTCTGAGTGACTAAACACACATGCCGGGATTCTTAAATGCATCAGGGTTGAAAGGTCTGGATTTAGGCAGTTCTTAACTTGGAGGGCTTCCCTGATGGCTCAGACGGTAAAGTGTCTGCCTGCAACATGGGAGACCTGGGTTTGATTCCTGGGTCGGGAAGATCCCCTGGAAAAGGCAGTGGCAACCCACTCCAGTACTCTTGCCTGGAAAATCCCATGGACGGAGGAGCCTGATAGGCTACAGTCCATGGGGTCGCAAAGAATCGGACACGACTGAGTGACTTCACTTTCACTTAACTTGGAGGGCAGGAAACTCTCCTCATTTAACTTGAGATAATTCATCATTTGTGTAATCCTGTAACTTGTGACCAGATATTTGTAGTTATTGGGACAGCTGACCTTGGTTTATATATTAAGGGACAAGTAAGCTTATAATCTAGTGTTGGGTGGTTAAGTTCTTCTTTAAGAAAATTTAGCTTTGGGGCATTTAAGACCCAGGATCTGCCAGAATCCAGGACTTTGTGCTTCATAGGGATTTGCTATAACCCCATTTTAGAAGTGATGGGGAATTCACTAAACTGTTTGTGTTTGATAAGCCTCCGACTGGCACCTCCAGTGGTGTGTGCATGTTTGCGTGTGCATGCACTCATCTTCTCACTCACCAGCTAGTCTTTTTTTTTTTTTAAGAAAAAGAGCTTTTAACTTGCTGATCTTTATCAGATCCAGTGCTCAGAGAGCTGTGCTGTTTCTGCAGACAGTGCAGATAGAACACTTGTGGTCCAGCACCCAGCCTGTGCTCCACCCAGGTGGAGGAGTAGGGTTCTGGGCTGATCGGGTTCTGGGAGCACTTGTTGAATAATGAGCTTTATCTTGAGGCATTGTCCTACTTTCTGGAAGTAATTTTGATGATCTTTGTGACCCTGGTTTTCCAGGGTTCTCTAGGGCCTGTTGTCATTTGTAGATGTTTTCTACATATAGAGAGCTGCCAGAAATCTGATCCTCAGGGGGGAAAAGTACATTTCATACTTTTAAAATTCCTTTGTGGCTTTATTGTCCTTTGGCTCTGAGTGGAAGCGAATATTTGAGTGTTTCATCCAATGTTGGGGGATCAACAGATTTACACACTGTGTGATCTTCTCACAGACCATTCCTCTTTTCTTCCTAGAGAGTCATTATCGACCTGTCATAATGTGTGTTCATGGTTTCCTGGGCTGGAAGCCAGATGACAATCCTTTTCTATTTAAGACTGTCTGATGTAGCATCAGAGATTGTCTTCTCAAAGCTTCTTCCCTGTGCCTTGATTTGTAGACTCGGATCTCTGTGGAGTGGAGCCTGCATGCCATGTACTAATTAGTAAATGGGGGCATAGCCAGCCCAGGCATGAGCTCCTTGGCAGTTACCAGGATAGCACTGGGACTGAAGGATGTGGACAAAAATGAGACTCATCTGTCAGTCAGCTTGGGACAGCATCAGGAATCAGCTGCTACCCCTGCTCTGCCCTGTCCGTCTGTGGCCTCTAGTCTTAGCTCAGGGCTCTGAGCCTGCGCATCTTCAGGGCTGGTGACTGACTCCTGAGTTCTCTTGGTTTGCTTCTTCTTGCTCTTCAGTCTAGTCCTATAGCCTCACCTTCCCTGAGCCTCATCCAGTGGGGTGGGTGATGTCCTGCTGGTACGCTAAGGCAGTGGTTATCAACCTGGGTGCTTTTATCCTTTAGGGAACATTTGACATTGTCAGGAGGCACTTTTGATTGTCACAGTTGGGGGTGGCAGGTTCTATCTAAAGGTGTCTAGTAGCTAGAGGACGGGGTGCTGTCAAATTCCTATAATCCACAGGACAGCCCCTTATGACAAAGAATGATCTGGCCTCAAATGTAAGTTGTGCCAAGGATGGAGACCCCTTGGATTAAATGGGTTTGTTTCATTTTTCAGGGACCCATGCTTTTTGTTATGGCTTAGTAGACGTTTTCCGAATTCTTGGACTTACTGTGGTTTCATTTTTTGTTGTTGTTGATGATGGGAAATTCTGTCAACTGTGAATAACCTGTGAGCCTGGTAAATGAAACTTACAGAACAAAGATATTATCTGATCCAGAAGTGACAGCTTCCTCTGCATTCCTTTGTCATCTTTCCTTTTTGTCCACTTGCCGGTAATGTGCAAGCCTTCTGCCCAAGAGGGGAAGTCAGAATACAGTCATCACGTGCCTTTCCAAGTGTTTTCCTTGCCCCTCTGCTCCCCCTAGTGGAGATGGCCACATACACCAGAGGATAGTTGGCGGTGGAGATGGGGAAGGGATGGAATAGAGAGGGTGGGAAGGAGGGCCTGTTCTGGATACAGAGTCATTAGCTTTATTACAGTATTTGAAAACTTATTTATTAATTCCAGTTATGGAGCTCTGAACTACACTTAGTCAACAGTGTAACTGCAAGGCAGATCTTGCTTCAAGTGGGCATGGCCGGCCGTTTCCCTTCTGTCTGTCCACATGGAGAATGCAAGTGCCGCCTGATAAATGCAAACCAGGCACAGGGCTGTCTTGGTTTGATCACTTCAGATGTAAAAGGCATGGGTCATATAAAACCTAAACATCAGAACCACCCCCCGCCCCCGTAGCAAAGGTGTGTTGTTTTAGCCGGTGTCTTTGGTTAGTGACTCAAAATAAGACTTGTTTAGCTGGTTCTAAAGAGAACAGTCTGTTTTCACTTCAAATGTGTTTTTCCTGTTTATAAAGGACTAGAACATGTCAGAGGATCCAGTCAAGAAGGTGGACGAAGAGGGCCCTGTCTGTACGTGTTCATCAGTGCCTCCAACACTGTTGGTTCCTGGGCTCCTTTGCTCCACGAATTGGGAGGCGAGCTCATGGTTAGCACAGCTGTCAAGGACTCACACCTCAGACTGGGGGCAGCTGGTGAGTGGGCCCTGGGACTGGCTTCAGGTTGGTGGCACTGAACCATGCAGGCAGTGAGTATCCACCTTTGGGGCATCTTCCTAGGAATTTGGACTTACTTGGGAGGAAAAAATTGTTTTGGTTGTCCTTCCCTCCTGCTCAGCTTCTCCTTTTAACAACAGAAGATACCACATTTAGAGCAAGACTCCCACCCCAGGCCATCTGCCTGCCTTGCACCAGTAATTCCATGAATGTATGTTTTTCTTTTCACCTGCTGATTCTCCCAGCTCCTTGAGCTTGGTACGGTGTCACAGTAGACTCACAGGTCCTTACTGTCACTGGACTGTGGTTTCTGGTTGGTGTTTCATTTGGTAAGTTTCTTCCCCTTTGAGTTTTCTGCAGGCAGCTGGGAGATACAGCTTGGTGTGGAGCAGATCAAATGGGATCAGGAAGCTTGAGTTATGGTTTGATTCTGACTCTCATTGGAAAGCAGAATGTTTTCTGGACCTCAGTGTCCTTCTCTGTGAATGAAGAGTTTGTACTTGGTTATTATTTTCCTAAGCCAGATCTCAGATGTAGTATCCCAGTCTGCATACAGCTATTTTATATGCTTTAATTTATCCTACTTCCTTTTAAAGTAGATGACTAGGCCAGTGAGCTACTCTGGAGAGGCAGAATTAGTGAGATGGTGTGCACTCGTATCTAGTTAGCACACAGTTGATTTCTGTGCTGAATTTTGGCTGTAGAATAGTGGAAGTCCAGATTCACCCTGATAGCAAATGGTAATGGCTACTATTTTTTAACACCGGGCACTCTTAAGTTGCTGTTAATGTAAATTCCTACAGAGGCTGGAAAGAGAAGTGGTGGGGAATTGTTTCAGAGTTGAGTCATTAGCATTCTCTAAAGACTGCTATTATTACTTGTAATGAAGAATGATCAGCCAAAATGTTTCTGAAACATACAATTTATTATGGACCCTCATCTGGCATTTAATCTGGGTCTCCTAGTATTTGGTATCATGCAATCTTACATGAGTAGATATGTGGACCTGAATTTTATAAAACAAATAAGCAAATAAGACCACTGCCAAGCATTAATTTTCCTACCAAATTAGCATAAGAATTCAAAGTTTAAACTCCACATACAGAGGTATGTGGAAGTTTTGTTGAGAATCTATAGTATAAAACTTTTCCTAACCAAATTTTTTAAAGAAAAAAATGTTACACTAAGGTAGACAATTCAAATGAGAACATTTATAGAACCTCAGAAACGTCTCTGGGGACCCTAAGGTCCTTTGGAACACAATTTGAAGACCAGTAACCCCTATTCATCTAGTTTACCAGTGTGTTCTGTGGTTCCACAACTTTCCCTATTTTACTTATGCAGAACCTCAGACAGACTTGTCTACAGTCCCACAGTGCTAATGGGTGGGGCCAGCTGTGGACTTCCAGGCCGTAGATGCAGGAGTTCTTTCAGTTCCCCTTCATCACCCTTTTGATGTCCTGGGATCATCTTGGATACCCAGTGATGGAACCAACAGCCTCTACCTAAGTTCCCCCCAAACTTGTTTCCCCTCCCATCCCTTGTCTTGGACAGCTTTTTGGTGCCAAAGTCACTGCCCCTTCTAGAATTATTTCCTGAAACTTTTGTCCCTTTTTTTCTTTTTGTGCCCATCTACCACCGCATCCCCTTTAGTTTAACCCCCATCTAGTCAAGGGCATAATAATCGTTCACTGCTATGTGACAGATCTAAAAACTTCTAACAGGTGAGGTTAGCTTACATTCTCAGAGTGTCCAGCTTCTTTGTGGTTCACCCCAGGCGGTGGTCCCAGGGGTCACTACTCATTTGTGTTTTTGTCATCCCTGTCATCCCATTCTTTCATCTGACAAACACATAATGACCATCCCCAATGTGCAAGGCAGTCCCATTCCTAGCACTTCCTGTCTCTAGGGAGGTTACAGAACCTGTATGGGAAATGAAAGAAAAGATTATCCAACAGAGAAGTAGTTAAGAAGCTCTTTAGAAGGAGCACATACTTCTAGGGGATGCTCCAAGGAGGATGGGCCCTCCTCAGTCCAGGGATCCAGGGAAGGTTTTAGACAGGATATGGGGTTCATTTGTGAGAAATTGATGGGGTTTCCAAGGCAACATGGATGACTACAGTGGACTCAGGATTTGTGTGTGTGGTTTTTTTTAATAGTTTAATGTATTTTAATAGCAAACTTAAAAACATGTACTTGGCACGTAGGACAACTCAGAGAAGTATAGTGAATGAATGGAATCTACTGTAGAATAAAAATGCTACAAATACCATTTAGTTGCAGTCAGTAAGAAATTTACCTGTTTTTAAAAAAATCCAAATGCTGGCATTGTCCAGAAAATTTTAACAGGTTTATTTATATTGTTATCAACTTGAACTGCTGAAACTTGTTCACTGAAGCATTTTGACTTGCATTAATGCTTTACATCCCCACATTTATATTAAAAATTCACGGAAATAAAAGTGGAAAAATTGCCAATACTGATTCCCCACCCCCACCTCATTTTCCACTTGCAGTTATATACTTAGTTATCTTTTGACCCTCATGGGGGGGAAATAGTTTAACATTCAGAACTACAGTAATAGGAAGACGAGAATTTTTCTTAAATGTTTTTCACCATAGTGGATTCTTTTTTGTTTGTTTGTTTGTTTTTCACCATAGTGGATTCTTAAGCAGGATCTCCAGGGATGTGGTGTGCTAGCTGGATATTTTTTGGCATGATGGTTACACATTTGGCATAGATACAATCCAGGTTGATGTGTTTTAAAAGGCAGCAGGTCTTGCTTGCCTCCTGCAAAGCACCAGTCGCTGCAGTCTGGAAGCACAGAACTGTTTTGCAGTCCTGAGCAGTTTCCAGCACCAGACGCAGGAATGAAAGTTTGTGAATCAGTTTCACCAGGCCTGTAACAGTGAGGTTTCTCTACCCTTCTAATAGAGGGCACACTCTTGTGAGTGGCTTGCGTAGCCAGTTGCTTCTTTGATGCTTTACCGTGGGTGGATTTCCTGGCAGTCTGTGTAGAGACCTCTTTACTTATCTTCTTCTGCCGCTGGAGCTTGGTGGGCTAGAGGGTGCACTGGCTTTGGAGAGCCGGAGAGTGATGGTGGCATGGCAGCAGCCTCTGAGAACACAAATAGGATTTCTTGAATATTACTGCAGAGGGGGAGGCAAGAGGTAGGCCGTGATGGCTGCCATCCAAAGACAGGTGGGAAAATCGGGTGACCCGTGATAGGACAGCAGAGCTGTGGGAATGACTAAGTTCAGGCGGTGCTATCCATGTATATGTGGTACCTACGGGCTGTGTCGGGACTGTCTTGTGGGCCTGAGGAAAAGGTCTCCGTGGCTGGGGCTGGTATTGCTCCTGAAGGGATAGACATTTCTGTCTTCATCCATCCTCCAAAGACACGGGTCCTGATGTGACAAATGGTCTCCCACTAATGTCAGCCTTTGAAGGAGCTTCCTTACTGCTTCTTCAGTCTGGTTCTGTCCAGAACAGGGCTGATTTTGAGAGTTTCTTCAAGTGTGTTGAGAAATTGGCATCTGGCAGGCAAAGCAGGCCTCGCCTTGAAGAGTGAGTGATCCATAGCTGAGAAGGGTTAGCAGTGTCTGGTAAACGGGTGGCAGATTTCCTTGCATAACTTCCTTCTGTTGCAGAGCCTGTGGTCAGCCCTTAGTAAGGGTCCAGCCCTTATCTCGGCTGTGGAAGTAGGGGAAGGGGTGGGTCCTGACTGGGGCCACAGTGCACCTATTAGGCTCCTCTGCCTGTTTTCAATTCAGCTCTCCCTCCTACCCCACCTTTGGAGGTGGGCTTGCTTGCTTTTTGTTTTTTGGGAAAGTTTTATTAAGATATGTTTAACATATCATACAATTTTCCCATTTAAGTATACAATTCAGCGTTTTTCGTATATCCACAGAATTGTGCATCCATCACCACAGTCCATTTTAGAACATTTTCACTACCCCTCAGAATAAACCCTGCAAGACTTAGTTGTCCCCTCCTAATTCCTGCCCCCGCCCCCCGAACCCTAAGCAACTACTGTGTACATTCTACTTCTAGGATTTGCCTATTCTACTAGACAGTTCGTATAAATGGAATCACATAATATGTGGCATTTTGTGACTGCCTTTTTTCACTTAGGATTTCCGGGGATCGTCCATGTTGTAGCATGTATCAGTGCTTCATCTCTTTTTATTGCTGAATAGAACAGATTTGCCCCATTTTGGTCATCCGTTTGTCACTTGGTGACCATTTGGGTTTCACTCTTTGTCTATTTTGAATAACGTTGCTGTGAAAGTTCACGTTTAAGTTTTTGTGTGGACGTACGCTTTCATTTCTCTCAGGAGAATCCCTAGGAGTGGAGTTAGCTGGGACATCTGATAACTCTGCTTAGTCATTTGAGTAAGTGCCAGACAGTTTTCCACATCGGTTGTACCATTGTACAGTCCTGCCCACAGGATATAAGGGTTCTCCTATTCCTACATCCTCACCAACATTTGTTCTTATTTGTCTTGTTTGATTATAGCCATCCTGACAGAGGGGAATTGATATTTCATTGTGCCTCTTATTTGCATTTCCTTAAAGGCTAGTCATTTTGAGTATCTTTTCACATACTTTTGTTTTTTAAATTAAGATGTATTTCCTTGTCAAATGTGATCTTTGATCACATTTCAAAAGGGAAACCATATTTCAGCATGTTGATGAGTGGATGGGAAGGGAGGAAGTGATCACTGTTCTTTTAGGAAGTGATTTTACCACGTCTGGGTTTTCAGACGGTCTTTTTGCCCCTGGCATGTATCACCTGGGTGGGTCCTGACTGTCCCCAAAGCCAAGGCAGAGAAGCACCACCTACTATTGGGTCCTTGCTCAGTTCCTGGGCCTGCTCTTTCCTTTGCTTAAACTTTGCAGCCTTGAGCGGCTTCTTCGGGGGTTCATTAGGGAAAGCAAAGCAGGGCTTCTTGTATGAAAGCTGACAGGTAATTCCTATCTGCTTTGGGGGCTCTCCTAAAATAGCAAAAGAAAATTACCCTAGGCTGTCTTTCTTGGTAAGCATCTTGTTTGCTTGCTCTGGGAAAATCCGTTCAGCCCTGGGGTGACATCAGCTAACTGGCATGGCTTATTGAAAAGGAAGTGCAGCCACTTCCTGGAGGGCGGGGGGGGGGGGGTGGAGAGGGTGGCTTCTGAAGCCTCAGGCCTGAGGATGGGAGTCCTGTCTTATCCCTGTTCAGTCCCCGGAGCCTGATGGCTGCACGTGCTCAGTGCATCCTTGTAGCGGTGAATGCAGGTGCCTCTCAGCTGGCCCACATGAGAAGGGGCTGAGTGAAGTGCCACCGAGCCTGGGTAACCAGCTCATCCAATCTGTAGGGATTTTATTGGTTCCCTGGCAGCATCGTTCTCTAAGAACACAAGTGGGGAGTCTCTTAAAGGTGTCATGGATCCCATACAGAAACTGGTTAATAGTCCAGGTAGACAGTGTTTTACAAACTTCAGACTAGGAGGGAGCATCATGCCCTGGAGGGAGGGGAGGAGTCTGAAGCGAAAGGAGCTGGTTGGGGGTGAGGAGGGGGAGACAGGCTTGGTTTGGATGATCCGTGTGATGTGGGGCAGGGTCAGCCAAGTCTGGGGAGCAGCTTGAGGGAAGACAGGGAGACCCTGGGGGTTAAGGGGCTAGTAGACTGGCGGATGTGGAGGGTATGGTGGACCAGAGAAACTTACGGGATGAGAAAAGGGAGATACCGCCACACGGACTGGCAGCACCATGGTGAGGCATTGTGAGGGCATCTGCCTGTGTTCAGGGCTCTCAAATTTGAGCGGGCATCAGAATTGCCTATTGAAGTACAGGTTGCTGGTTGCTATTGCTATTGAAGCATAGGTCCACCCGTCCTACCACTTTCTGGCCGCCTCCAGTTGCTGCTTCAGTAGGTCTGAAGTGGGCCCTGAGAATTTGGTTTTCTCACTGATGCTCCTGCCGCTGCTGAGTTGGGGACCACACTCTGGGAACCACTGGCTTAGAATTCAGCAGTTGGTAAACTTTTTCTGTTAAGGGCCAAGAGTGAATGTTCTAGGCTTTTGAACTACGTAGGATTTCAGGTACATATTCTTCATTGCTTTTCACAACCCTTTAAGCCTGTTCAGACCATTCTTGGCCATAAACAGATGGGCAGGGAAGAGGAATGATCTAGGGAAGGCAGGGCCTGCTTTGGTGCCTCCCGGGCTGGATGTCTGTAGATTCTCTCTTCTCTGCCATGTAGGTGATCTCCATGTTGTTTTTTTGTCTGTAAAACAGACATAACATTAATAGTTCTTACCGTATAGGACTGTTTTAAGAATTCAATGAGCTAAGGCATAAAAAGCATCTATCACAGTGCCTGGGACATCACTAGAATTTATTTATCATTTACTATCAGTATCAGTAGAGGTGTTACCAGCTACTGATGATGGTTGACAGGCGAGGAAAAGAGAGAGGAAGACCAGCACAGATCTGGTTCATTATAGACCCTGAAAGCTAACTGCTCCAGGGTCCCCTATCATTTCTTCTTACGCTGCTCAGGAAGAGGAATCCTTTGACTCACAACATAGGCACACTCAGAATACATCCCGGGTCAGTCCCTCGAAGGAGGGGATGCTCAGCTTCTGCTTTCACACGCCTAAAGAATCGTGCCATTTGTGGGCTGGCTGGTTGGTGAGCCCAGGACTCTGAAAAGGGGGCCCATCTGTGCCACTGCAATGCATTTGTAACCCAGGCTTCAGCCTCATTTGTTGGGAAGGCTTGATTCAGGACCACAGTGCAGCCTGTGCTGATACCAGATAGCTTCTGCTGCATTGGTATTGAGAGGATGCCTTGTAACCTCTCATTTTGCCCCATGGTGTGATTAAAAATGAGAACCACAAAAAAGCAGGCTGTCGTGTGCCCCACATTTCCTGTGCTGAAGTGTGCAAGTGAGAAGTATGGTGCAGCTTTCACTTGTATAGCTGGCATGAAAAGATAGTCGGGTACCCCTTGCACAGCCTCTCTGTACTGCTGTCTGGGGAGAGGCCACCTGGTGGCCCTGAGAACTTCAGCTCGGCTCTAGACACTGCTACTGAAAGCTGACCATGCTCAAATAATACCGGTTGTGGGGGGTTGCAGGGGGCTCTCTCTTTTTTCCTTGTCTGATTACCCCCTAGGGGGCATCCACTTTCTGGCTCACCTCTCCAGCTGCGGGCTCTAATCCTTGCCAGAGCACACAATCTTGACTTGGTAAGTTCAAGTTTCACAGGCACAGAAGTGCCTGCTGGTGATACGACTTCACCCTCCTCTTGGGTTTTTGCTGACATTCAGTGAAATATCCTTCTCTCTCCTCCCCACCTTGCAAAACAAACTTCCTGTTTTGAACTTGGTCCAGACTGGAACAGCCCTGCTACTACACCTGTGAACACGCGCAGACACACATTCCTCCCCTCCGTATTTGTACAGCTTTCTGTCGACCAGCCAGATTTCCCCTCTCGGCTTACAGATCCTAAATCATAACACGAGATAGGCTACCGGCAGATGAAGAAAAAAGGAAGTGCACATTTCAGAGCTGTTTGAATGAAAACAAGGCTCTGGTTTATTTCGCCGTGTTTTGCCACGAGGACTCTGCTAACTTTCCCCCTTCTTCACAGCAGGATGGAAACAAGGCAAGGAAATCAGCTGATGCAGGAGCCAGAGTGAGTCGAGGAAACCCGCAAACCCAGCCAGTACCATGAGCTTGCGTCTCCCCTCTGCGCTGTAGGAACCCGGGGCAGGCGAAGTCGGCAGAAAGCAATGGCTTTCTTCACTCCGTGGAAGCTGTCCTCTCAGAAGCTGGGCTTCTTCCTCGTGACTTTTGGCTTTATTTGGGGTATGATGCTCTTGCATTTTACCATCCAGCAGCGAACTCAGCCTGAGAGCAGCTCCATGCTCCGGGAGCAGATCCTGGACCTCAGCAAGAGGTACATAAAGGCGCTGGCTGAAGAAAATAGAAACGTGGTGGATGGACCCTATGCGGGGGTCATGACGGCCTATGGTAAGTTCTGCACTGCCGGGGCACCTCCATCCAATTCTGCTTTGCCTCCGAGGGACCCCAGAGGCTCTCACACTTGGTCATGGATTGAGTCTACCTCTTGCCACTCCCTTCCTGGCGACACATTGCACACAAAGGGACACCTTGAGAAAGTTAAAGCAGTGCCCTTTGGGAGCTTCTGACCTCTTAGACACACTGATGCTTAGTGCCTGGAGCAGTGGGGCTTCCCTCTTGGAGCTCTGTTGGTTGTGTTTGCAGCTGGCTCCTCTTCGCTGGACACATGGCTGGATTGCATGGTCTCATCTGGGAGGATGTTCAGGGAATGTAGAAAAATAGTCTCATTATTGTTCCCTAAACAAAACTTAATTAGGATGGGTAGGGGCGAGGTAAGGAGGGTGAGGAGGAATGTTCTAGGCCTGCCAGAAAACTCAGAGCCAAATGTGTGCCTCCCTCCGGCCAGTACGCACGTCATCAGAGCCTACATGCTGATCAGTAGTTTTAACCTTGGGTTTCCTCACAGTTTATGGCTCTCTCGTTTCTTGCTCTTGTCTCTGATTGCTCTCACTTTGAAAGAGGTCTTTTGGTACTCGTTGCTTTTTTTGTCAGGTGCTCGAAATCCTTTTTGAAATGAGGTTGAGTGAAAAGATATGCATATGGAATATTATTTTTCTTTCGGCAAAAGTTAGGCTTAATATAGAAAAGTTGGAAGCTGTAGACAAACCAAAAAAAAAAAACAAGATTAAGGAAAATCACATATAAATCTACAACTGTGGGAAATAGCCACAATTAACATTTCAGTGTATATCTTTCTGATATATATGTATATACATACACACTCACACACAAATATATACGGACACAAAATATTTACCAAAGCATACACAAATACAATATGGGGGCTTCCCTCATAGCTCAGTCGGTAGAGAATCTGCCTGCAATGCAGGAGACCAGGTTTGGTTCCTATGGTCAGGAAGATCCTCTGGAGAAGGAAATGGCAACCCACTCCAGTATTCTTGCCTGAGGAATCCCATGGACAGAGGAGCCTGGCAGCCTACAGTCCAGGAGTTCCAGGAGTCAGACACGACTTAGAGACTAAACCACCACACACATAAAAAACAAAAACTGCAAATGAAATTTGGATCAGACCGTGTTTCGGAGAATCCAAGTTGCAGCCCTCCCATGGTCACTGAGTATTAGAGTGGACTTGATTCGCAGTGGATGACCTTTGTGAAGTCGTGCAGTGACAGTTCTGGCCATTGAATGGAGACTTCAGTGGCCTCAAGGTTTGGAACCCGAGGTATAATATAAATCAGATACAAGGGTGGGGTTGGTTGAGGTGGGAAACATTGATGGACTACTTTAGCGTTCAGATGACGATTCCTGAAAGTGTGCAGCAACAGGTGTTGAACTTTGAGTTCAAACACAGGAGCTGTTGTTGTTTAGTCACTGAGTCATCACCAACTCTTTTGAGACCCTGTAGACTGTGGCCCTCCAGGCCCCTCTGTCCATGGGATTTCCCAGGCAAGAATACTGGAGTGGGCTGCCATTTCCTTCTCCAGGGGATCTTCCCAACCCAGGGATCAAATCCATAGGAGGATTCTGTGCTGCTAAGCCACTTCAGAAATCATACTCAATTGTACATATATGTTTTTTTCTTTTTAAAAGAAATCCAAGAAATATGGTTACTTTTTAATTATATATATACATATTTTTTTTGGTAAGGAGGAAATGGTTGTTTTTCATATACAATGTGGACTTTCTTTTTCAGTGCCCACTATTTGAATGATCACACAATCTGCTTTTAATCCAGTCTTTGAGGATTTGGCAGTGTCGCAGTGTCTGTTGGCACTTTTTTTTAATACATCTAAATGTCACCTTTCTTTGATCTGATGGATCAAAAACTGAGACTAGTTTGAGAGCTGATGTTGAAAAACCACTAGGTAATTTTTTGGAGGGTGGATTTTAAATTATGTGTTGACTTGGACCTTCTGTATTAATACCCAAATATTATAGATAAACCATCAGAAAAAGATAAATAAAGCAAATTTTCACTGTTGGTGTTTTTATTGTGTTACAAGTAAATGTCATGAGTAAAACAGGTACGGCTTTCCAATTTCTGGTTCCATGCATTCCATGTTACACATTTGGAGAGAAAGGGGTCTAGTCCTGTAGTAATTTCCTCCTGTTTCTCTCTCTCAAATCTTTATCATGGAAAGGAAAAACCACTTGAATGGCAAATGCATAGACTTTTTTTCCCCTAGTTGTTGGCAGTGGTTTTATTTCTTGTGTACTGCTAAACATCTCATAGCGTGAGTTTCCTCCACACTAAAGAGCAATGATCTGGTCTTAGCTTTTTAGCCTCACAGAGACAGTATATTTTTTTTAGAAAGTTATTGAAAACTTCCGAGTAGCCTAGATAGAATATCAACCACCTTGTATGTTTATAATCATAAGACTTTGGAGCTCAAAGAAACTATAGAAATTTATTTCAACTTTCTCCCTTTACAGAGGAATTTTAGCAGAATAATTCTGTTCCTCAGAAACAACAGAGAAACAACCAAACAGCAAGTCTAACCTGTTTTTCTCTTTCATCTAATCAACTCAGCCTGCCAATCAAAGTGGTCCTTGGAGCTGAGGTTCAAGAATTTAATTGGACTGTGCATTTGTGCTTGAGGTTTGGGGATCATCATGAGATGAAATCTTACCAAGACACAGGCTTTCTTCTCAGCACCATTGACATCTAGAGCCAGATAATTCTGTGCATGGTGTATCTTGTAGGATGCTTAGCAGCATCTCTGGTGTGTCTATCCACTAGCATCAAAAATATCTCCAGGCTTGGGGGGCAAATGTTCCCCTCTCCCCACCTTAGAGAACCACTGAACTAAGACTGAAAACAACAAACCCGTCTAACAGCATCTTCTCATGGAAGTCCTCAAGCAGATAATTGAATTTTGTTATTTAAATCTTGCCAGCTTGGTTCTCCCTGGTTCTCATTTCTGGGCACCAGCAACTGGGATTGAGCCCCGTGGTGCAATCCAGGCCCAGTCCTGAAGCTGGAGAGCCACTGTGAGGGTATGCGATCCCCTGGAGTCCATCACTAGCAGCTGTGGGCATGTCGGTTGCTGGGCAGCTCTGGTGGGTGAGGTTATATGTTAGCTGGAGATACAGAGACTGCTGGACATTCAGCGGTGTAGCTGGGCTGGAGGCGTGGGGATGAGGATGCATGAGCCATTGGTTTGCCATGTTTTTCTGCCACAAATGCAGCCCATGCACAGAGCATCTCCTGGACGTCTGCTCTGGGACAGTGAAGAGCTGACCCTCAGTGGCTGGGACCCGTGTCTGATTTGAATGAATCCAATTGATAGACCACCTCCCCCTCAAAAAAAAAATCCCTCCCTTCTCTCGTCCTGTATTGGTATAATCAGAGGCTCTTAATGTGTCTTCAGGAGCTGCAGCAGGTGTTTGAAGAACTGTAGTAGATGATTTGGGGGCTTCCTAGGTGTCACTAGGGGTAAAGAATCTGCCTGCCAAAGCAGGAGACACAAGAGACGTGGGTTTAATCCCTGGGTCAGGAAAATCCCCTGGAGTAGGAAATGGCAACCCACTCCAGTAGTCTTGCCTGGAAGTTTCCATGGACAGAGGAGCCTCATAGGCTACATAAGTCCATGGGGTCACAAAGAGCTGGACACGACCGAGCACACACGCACACAGCAGATGACTTTAGATTATTACTGACTTATTAAAATTTCTGACTTGAGATGCTGGAGCAGAAGTGTTCAGCAAACTATGACCTGTGGGTCCCATTTGGAACTCTGCCTGTCTGTGTAAATAAAGTTTGACTGAAACACAAACACTGTCATTTGTTTATAGCAACTAATAACAGACAAACGTGACAATACCAGGATTTATTTCACATAACATCTAAAGTGTGCTGACTCTATCTTTCAGGAGGCTTCATAGTTCATTCTGCAATGCTCATCTGATCATATCCCTCCTGTGTCAACAATTTCCCAGGAATCCCATGGCCTTGGGCCAGACCTTCTTGTTTTCATATGGCTTTGAAAGGATTTGGAACCCAGCATTCCATTGTTCTGTATTGTCTGTGGCTGTTTGCTGCGATAGTTGGAAAGCTGAGTAGTTGCTGCAGAGAGTACAAAGTCTAAGATGTTTACTCTCTGGTCCTTTGCCAAAAATGTTTGTCAGTCTCCAACAAGATTGCAGTTGGTTGTTCATTTGACTAATCCTCAGACAACAGTAGAAGAACTTCCAAATGATATCTCCTCCTCCCCCAACCCTGGTCTGGTGATACAAAAAGAGATTTCTGACTTTCTTTTGGGATTTGGTCACTCAGGAGCAGTGCCTGGAAGATGTCCCTGGCAGCCTGTGTGGAACAGTTGGAGCGTTCATCCCTGGGGTGTGGAGGGCATTTCTGAGTGCTCCCCTGTCACTGTGGAGAGGAGTGTGTAAAGCCAGCGCCATCCGCAGCTCAGCCTCCAGCATGACTGGCAGGGCCATGCCTGTCTGTGATTTCTCAGGAATTGCATCACAAATGGTGTCATTCGCTCTAGTCAGTGCCGGGCTTGTTCTGAGGTGAACTGATGTCTGTCTCCAATGGCCTGACCCAAATTCTGATGTTCTTTTCTAGTAGGCCAGGCATGGTCCATCCTGTTCTCAAAGTAATAGAAACCTGGGCTGATGAGACACACCTCTCCCCAACCAAGGGGTCCATCCTCACCCTATTAACCTTGACTCTTCTCACTTGATTCTCTGTATACTGGGATGCTCTGACCGGGATAGGTCACCAGCTCAGGCTGAAGCAGTCGAGAGCCCCAGCTTCTCGGCCAGCCCCCCACCAATATCCTGTTTCCGTGCTGCCTGCTTCCTCTTGGCTTCCAGGTCTGTACACATGCTCTGCCTAACCTCCTGTCTCCTGGTTCCCTGAACTCCTTGGGCCTAGACTGTCCCCTAGATTGGCTGTTACCCTTCTAGCCTGCCACTCTGGACCATGTCTGTGCTGTGGGCCAGTATCTGTCAATGCCATCGAAGCTTCATATGCACAGCTGGGAAAACACCGTCAGGGTTCCTGCTCTCATAGAAGTTACACTTACTTGGAGGGAGAAGTAATATCCAAGAGAATGACAGATAACAGTAAATTCCAGGAAGAAAAATGATTAGAGTGGAATTTTTTTTAAGTACTTGTGGAGCTGTTGATACTTTGGAAGAGAAGGTCAAAGAAGGCTTCTCCTGGGAGGTGTCTTTTAGCCCAAAGGATGCCGAGGAGCTACTGGGCGTGGTGGGAGATGGAGGCAGATCAGGCCAGGCAAGAAGCATGGTGTATGCCAGGTCCTAAGGCCTTGGGCAAATTCTGGGAGATAGTGAAGGGACAGGGAAGTCTGGTGTGCTGCAGTCCATGGGGACGCAAAGAGTCAGGCACGACTCAGCTACTGAACAGCAGCAGCAGCAAAGCCTCATGTGCACTCCTAGGGCAGAACAGAGGCCACTGCAGCTAGAAGAAAGTGAGCACGGAGTAGCTTGGCTGGTGCTGATGTGGAAGAAGCAGGCAGAGGGCGTGGGTGCCGTGGCTTTGCAGGCTGTGGTCTCGGTGAGATGGGAGTGGTGGGGGTGAGATGGG
>NW_011494902.1:2903567-2903864 GCF_000754665.1 Bison bison bison
AGAGCTCAGGCTGTCTTGCCCCTGCCCTCCTGTCCACTGTCATTTCCACAGCGGGGTAGGGAAGTAAGAAGGAAGGGAGTTCTTTCTGTTTCCTTAGGGACGTGGGGGTGGAGAACTAGGGTGGAGTTTTGGTTGCTGGCCAGCGGGCAGTGGAGCAGTAGCAGCTTTGGGCTTCTGTGGCCCCCGTTGGCCTGGGGATGTACATTTCCAAGACTAACACCATTTAGTGTTAGGAAAAAAAAAATGAACTTGGATTTCATTGGCTAGGCCTGTGAAGATTTGTGTTTTGTTTTTTTT
>NW_011494902.1:2903964-2907801 GCF_000754665.1 Bison bison bison
TTTAATTTTTTCTTTTTGCCTCTGTTCCTCCAAATTTGATCAAGGGACATTTTTTGGAGGGCTGGGTGATATGGGAAAACCACCATTGCCCTTGAGGGAAATATATTCTTCTTGGAGTGAACCAGGTATGGGGTTAAAAAAAAAAGAGAGAGAGAGAGATGGGCCATTTGGTTGTCTGAGGAGGCCCTGGTTACTCTACAGTGATATGGCTGGTATGATTCAAGAAAGGGCTCTGCTTTAAAAGCTTGGAACCTGAAAACAGGCCTCTCTGGGGCTTGGGGCTTTGCCACGGAGCCTGTGGTAGAGGCCTGGCCCCCACAGTGTGCCCGTCTGAGCTAGGCCAAGTTCACGGGCACACCCGCCCAGTCTGGATGTCTGAGGAGGACCTCGGGTGTGTAATCAGCTCTGTAATCAGAATCTGGGTCTCCAGGAGGCACTGGAGACTCTTTCTTGTTTTCCCTTTGTTCTCAAGCTCTTTTCTTCACACCACACTGCTGCTTCTGGTCCTGGCTGGAGAAGGGAACACAGGTGTTGAAGGGATTGGCCTCAGACTCAGATCCCTCCCTGAACTGTAGGTCCTTCAGCTTCCCTGGGGGCCATAGCTCCTCCCGTTTCCAGCTGTGTCCCTGGGCTCTTTCGGTCAGAACTGCTCGGACAGAGCTCCCGGCCACCCTGAAGAGCTGTCCACCCCGCTCATGCTGCCTCATGGCGCAGCCATCTTCCAGGACCAGCTGTTGGGTGATGGCCGTGCATCTTCCTGCCTCTGAACCTCAGCGATTGCTCTTCCCTCCACCTGCACAGAGATGGCTCCCGCCTCTCCTTCCGGACCCTTTCAGAAGCAGAGCCCCACACCTGCTTCCTTCTCGTTCTTCCTGGCACTTAAACCACCTGTCATGACACAGTCATGTCTGTTTATCATCACCTCTCTCCCCCACTTAGATTGTAAGCTCCCAGAGAGCAGGGAGTTGTATCTCTTTTGTTCCCCACAGTATTCTGGGGCCTCAGCACCTGCCTAGCACATAGTGGGACCCACGGGTGAATAGTAGCAGCATCCCCTCCACTCTGACTCTGTGTAGTATGGCTCCAGCTGAGGCTAATTTGAAAATCACAGTGACTCAGTCATGTTTTCAGTGAGACAGGAAATGAGAAGAGATTCCCTATGAACTGGGTGTCCAGGTGCCTCCAAGTAGCTATTTATGCAGGATCCGGATATGGGAACCATTGTGTATTCTGGAAGGCATTGGGAATGTGTTTATTTGTGACTTGTGGAAGGATTCTTTACTAGATGTGTGACCTTGGGCAAGTCACTGATGTTTTAAAAACCCGCCTTCTCTTTTAAGAAACAGCAGATTAAGTATCACTGACCTGATAGGCTTGCTGTAAGGATTGCAAGCGACCAAGCTTATCAAAGCACTTAGATCAGTAACGTGTGTTTGTTATGAGTTATTGCTCACTTTGGCCTGCACCGACCTGCAGTAGCTATGAGCCAACAAGAATTGTCCATGTAGACCTGATGTTGTTTATTCACTTGAATATGGGGCTTCAGGAGCTTGTTTATGCGGCTGTTCTTAGGGTTTACAGAGGACAGGACCCAACCAGACAAGAGAGGAAATAAGCTGTGGTGTGGAGGAAGCAGGCTTGCCACTCCCTCCTAAACAAGATTGGCAAGGCGTGCCCACCAGGATCCCCAGGGCTGCTGTGACAACACAGATGCTGGGCTCCATCCCAGGGTTGAGGCCCGCTGCTCTGGACTCTATGGAGAGTTTGGCGCTGCCCTGGGTCCCTTTTTAAAGGTGTGTTAGCACCACTGAGTGACTTTGGCATCTTAGAAACAGAATGTGTGATTGTCATTGTCCTCTTATTCAAAGATAAGTCTTTCTCTGATGGGTGTGGGATGGACCAGTGCAGCCTCTCTCGCTTTGTCTATGAAGTGGGCACCTTTGGAGCAGTTTCTGGGGGTGGATGGTGAGTGGGGAGGGCTATGCTGTGGCTCCTCTTTCTCGACAAGGAAGATGCCCTGGAGTCATTGGGGACTTCGGATGACAGTGGACTTGACCTTTCAGAGCCTGTGGACTTTTCTATACTGATTGCTAAGTTGCTTGAGTCCTTTTCCATGCAGCTGGCAAAGTGTTAGGAAAAGGGAGAAAGCAGCCCAAGAACTCCATCCTGGCTGTTTACAGATTCCATAAAGCACTAACTACTGTCCACAGGCCTAGATAAGATACGGTCTCAGATTGTGCTGCCTCAAAATTCCTTGAAATCCTCACGACCCTCCCCACAGCACAGGAATAGGTGCAAGTTCAAGTCACAGCTTGATTGCCTCCAGCTAACCCAGGAGAGCTTGCAGTCAGTGATGCTGAGCCTCCGAAGCTGTTCTTCACTGGGTGGTAATTGTTCCCTTTGTGACCTGGTCTGGCTGCCTGTGACAACTGCAGGGTGAAGGGCTCACTGGTGAGTTTAGATGTGGGTGAGTTGTCCTCTGAATGGCTTGAAGAACTCAGATGAGCTGGAGCTTGATCAGTGACCGAGATGCTTCTCGGAAGGGTAGGGGATGTCAGGGTACCTGTGGCCAGTGTTTTGGAGTTCTGAGGTAGAATACATGGTTCTGACTGCATTTCCAGAGAGCATTTCATACCTTTGTGATGGTCAGAGTGATATGAACATTGATAGAAAATTCAGAGCATCTGGAACATGAGACTGACAAAACCTGGGACCCTCCAGGCACTTTTCCTAGGTCAGCTTCTTTTTTCTTCAACTGTGAAAGGAAAAAAAAATCATTTTCAATTCCAGCAGCCATGTGAGTCACTATTTCAAAGCTGTTCAACACAAGATAAAAGATACTATTCCATAAAACACACAAGGGCAGAGGTAGTCCCAAGTCTATCATCGCATTCTTATAAATAAAGAATAAGGAAGAAAATACTTCTTACCCCCAAACCCAGATAAATTTGATTTCTCTCTAGTCCTTTATTTAAATGCAGATGGATATATGTATGCTTATTTTTTAAAATTGGAATATTTTATACCGAGCTTTTAAAGCTCATCTTTGTTGTATTTCCTCATCCATTAGGTCTTTTTAATGACCGTACACTTTTCCTTTTTCATCAAAACGTTTCATTCAATAAATGTTTATTGAGTTCTTGGGGTCAATAGCTTGTGGCAATAAACAGAGATGACAGGATGGACCTGCTCTCTGCCCTCCCCAGGCTCCAACCTAGTGATTTATTCCATTTTAGGAATAGTTGGACATCATATAATGCAACCTTTTTGCTGGTGTTTGGGTAGTGTCCACAGCTTATCTGTAATAAATAACACTGTTCTCTTTTATAACTAACACTGCTTCGAATGTCCTTGTACATAATGAATGGACTGTATTTTGGTCATTGCTCTAACCGTATTATCTTTCTGTGGAAAGGTCACTTTCAAATTAATTTTCAAACATGTAACTGATGAAACCTGACATTCCTGGCAGTCAGTGGGAATGGGAGGTTGGGGTTAATTCATTTTTCATTAGCACCTTCCTTTCTCATTATCGCCCTGTCTTTTGCTGGCTTCTCCAGAGCAGTGAATGAATCTGCTCTGTGGTCCTCTGGTTCGAGCTCTGCCCTTGAGGGTGGCCATGGTAGAGAGGGATTTGCGTTAGAAGCAAGCCCAGATATAAATGATTTTTGGCAGTTCTGATGTAAGTCCTTGCTCATTGCACAGTTGGTTCTGTGCCAGTGAATCATGGCAGCCACCTTAAATGTAGTTCTCGATTGTGGCTGGGCCCAGAATCTTTGACGTGTGGGTTGTGCAGGTTCCAACAGAGTGGCTTGAGGATGGAACCTGGTACCTCTG
>NW_011494902.1:2907901-2922711 GCF_000754665.1 Bison bison bison
TGGTACCTCTGACTCCACAACTGAGCCTGATGGACTGCAGGCTGGAGAACTCCTGCTTGGAAAGCATGTTGCAGGGGAATGGGGTGGGGTCAGCACATCCTTGCTTAACTGACTTGCCGATCTGGGCAGTCTCACAGCTTTAGCCAGTAGACCTATAAACCGATAGATCTTCTTCCACCAGCAGGACCCCCTTTCTTTAGTTTCCATCTCCTTGGACCCCAGCTATGGGAGAAGGTATAGCTGGCAGTGATAAATCCTTGACTGTTCTGCTCAAGGATATGAAAACCTCTTCCGGCCTCTCTTACCATTACTGTCATGGCTTTCCAGAAAGGAAAGATTTTGTTGATCTCCTTCTTTATCAAAGAACTCCTGGCCTGATAGAAACCAAAGCTTTCTTTCCCCAGAGGGACATTTAAAATGTTTTCACTTACTTTGATCTCTTCTTTATCACGTTCAATAAGTTTTCAGAACACAGAATTGCAATAGTAATGTTGGGATTAAATTTTTATTACTGAGGCTTTGAAGCACAAACAAAATTTTAAAAGTCTGTTAGTAATTGGAAACTGTAATCCTGCTGAGGATACAGTTTATGGCTGTAATAAGTATAAAACACAATGATAAATATGAAGATATTATACTGGAATTTGGAAGAATATTTTCCTTTCATTTCTTTATTAAACTATATGAAATTAGTCTTGAGTGTTCAGTCTTATCAAATATATGGGTTAACATTAAGACTAAGAATGCATACAAAAATACTCTGTATTAAGTTTAAAATTGCAATAAAACTCTTTAACAGTTCTTGCAGATTTAGCTGTGAAATACAAAGGTGAGAAACAATTGCATCACCTAGAAAGGTATCGCTTATTCAGCCTTATTTGTGGGAAGACTGTAGTTCATTTATTTGTTGGTTCATTCATTTACTTATCCACTTAGGTAACACACACTTACTGATTACTGTAATGTGCCAGGCACCATGCCAGTTTGTAAGGACTCAGAGATGAACTTGGGATCATCTTTGCCCTTGTGTATTTTATTGACACAAGTATCTTTTATCTTGTGTTGGAGTGTCTCAAAATAGTAACTCAAATAGCTGCTTGAATTGAAAATGAACTTTTTTCTTTTTTTCCACATTGGGAGAAAAAACATGCCTACTCAGGAAAAGTGTCTAGAGAGGCCAAGGTTTTTAATAGCCTTGTATTCAATTCATGGAATTTAAGGGAGAAGACACAGAAAAACAAGTTCTTCATTATGTTTAAGTGTTGGAGTTGCTCACAGAACTGCCCCATCAGTGAGTCTTGAGGGAGGTTGGGGTGTGATTTAACAGGGACACACGGCAGAAGCCCAGGACTTAATCCCTACTAAGTAAGTGTGTTCAGAAGCAGCAAGTCAGAGATGCTTGCTGGCTAGAAGGTCCATAAGGTTCCTTAAGAAGCAGTAAAGCATGGTGGGTAAGAACTGTTGGGTCTGGAACCAGGTTGCCTGGGTTTGGACCCTAGATCTGCAGTCACGTGGGACAAATTAGTTAACCTCTAGGTACTGTGGTTTACTCATCTGTATGATGGAGATGGGAATGGCAACATGTTTCTCATATTGTCTTGTGGGACCAAATGAATTAATCCATGTAAAATTCTTAGCCCAGTAACTAACACATGAGGTTCAATAAATGGTATTGCTGGTGCTGGTGGAGGAACAATAGTAGCAGTTGCATCAATATAGTGATAATAGCAGCAGTAGCAACCTTAGCAGTAGTAGTATTGGAGTAGAGTGATGATGGTGAACATCAGCATTCTCATCATCATGAATTCCTTTATACCGTGTCATAGAGTCACAAAAGGTCCATCTATGTAGGTGGGATCAACAAGAGATAGTAAGTCACATTTATTGATGGATTGTGTTTTAAGAATCGAGGAAGAATGTCTTCTTAATGCTGATGTGACCACCGTGTATTGTATCCAGGGTGTGTGTGCCAGCAATAACTATCACCAAAAGCTGTGGTTGGGAGACTCTCTCCAGGAGTCCTGCTGCCTTTTAACACAAGGGCAAAAGGCTGGAAGGGGTTACCAGCTCTTGAGAGGCCTGCAGCATGGGCCTCTGTCAGCTCCCACCTTCTCGTTGTACTTTGCATCACATTTGCAGTAGTGTCACCGTGGAAGTCATACATAATGCAAGTTTAGTGACTATCTTTTCACTCTTCATTCTTTCTCCCATAACCCTTGTGTCCAAGTTCTATCTTGATAGCTCCGCAGAAGGGCAGTGCAGAAGACAAGCGTTGGGAGAATGTGCTTAATTCAGTGGTTCTCGAATGGAGTGCAGTTGTACTCCCCAGAAGGGACATTGGCAATGTCTGAAGACATTTCTGGTTCACACAGGAGGATTGCTACTCTCATTTAGTGGCTAGAGTCCAGGGATGCTACAGACACCTTACAGTACAGGATAGCCTCCTTCCTCCTGCTCCCCACCCTCCTGGCAAGCAAAGAATTATCTGACCGAAGTGTCAATAGCGTAGAAACTGAGAAACCTGAGTAAAGCCAGACTAGCAGATCGGGCCTCTGTGTCTGGCTAACTACTATTGCTGGTAAGAGTTAAATGCCCTTTTTACACGTGGATGCCTTGGCTGACAATTCAGGCTCTGGGCAAAGAGGTTGAGACTGGGGGGCAGGGGAAGGGAGATGGATATCATTTATCTGAGGAGTGGTTTCTTTAGAGTGCACGCAGCCACCTCTGAGCAGCACCATGGCCCCCATCTGTGTGGCTAGCCTCTGGCAGTCTTCAGAGCTCTGGAGAGGCAGTCAGTGCTTCAGAGTCAGTGTAAGACCAGAGCTGGTGGCTGACTCCTGCTGCCTGTGTCAGCTAATGATGTGTCAGGGACAGGCTGTGAGTCACACTGGTTGTCAGGCTGCAGCCCCCGAGGAGCGTGATCTCATGACCCTTTGGATAAAACGATAAAGCTTTGCATCACTCGGGGAGAGATTTCTCTAGGAAGGATGAGAGCGTTTTCCAAAGGTTTTATTTTTTTAACTTACCTATGTAACAGACAGTTATGTAGCACTTATTATGTGCCAGGCAGTGTTCAAAACATTTTACAAATATTAACTCATTACGTCCTCATTATAACGCCAAAGAGGTAGGCTTATTCTTTTCACTCTTGTACAAATAAGGGTACAGAAGTGGAGAGAGAGGACTCAAACCTAGGAAGTGATTAGAGTCTAAGCCCTTAATCACTAGGCTGAAAGTCACTGAATTTCACACTTGGTTTCTTTTCTCAGCCCTGGCTCTTGACTTCTGGCTGGTAGCAGCGAGGCATCAGGGAATTAGGCAGACCTGAGTCAAGTCCCCATTTGTGATTTTGTATGTCTAGAACCACGAGCATATTGCTTCCTGTCTGAACCTCAGTTTTCTCATCTGTAAAATGAAGTCACACCTGCTTCACGGAGAATATGAAGTTATTAATAAATGCAGTTCCTTATATATGTACATGGCACCTGATAGACATTCAGGAACTCTTAGTTCCTTTTTAACCTTCTTTGTTATAATCTTATTTTTGGCCAATTGCTCTTTTGCATGGCCAGCTTATCTTAGTATCTGTGGGTAACATACTCAATGAAGAATAAAAAGTAGACCTGGTCAGATGTTTGTTAGAGAGACTGAATGCACAGACTGCTACAGATCTTAATGCTGTGAAGAAGTCTTACGTTTGGTGTTGGGAGTGGCGGGGAGATTGAGATTATGCTAAGCACAAAGATCCAGACTTCCAGGATAAAGATGTGGCTTCTGTTTCCAGCCTTTAGTGAGCTTCAGTGATGCTGTCTGTAAACCCCGGAAATGCAAACTTGCATGTCAGTTATGTGTCTTGTTTCTGTTCGGATGAGTGTTTCTCTCTTGACTGGAAATAGAAAGCCTGCCTGCTTGTTAGTGGACGGTCATGGGCTGTGCTCTGGGTTGGTGGATTGGTCCAGACTGTGCTGCTTCCCTGGCCAGATCTGAGCACCTGTTCAGTGCAGGTGTGCTCTGTTCTCAGCAGAATGGAAGGTTCCCCTTTGTCTGAATTCAGGATTTTGCTGCACCCTGCTCCCCTGGCCCACTCCCAGCTCATAAGTGAATCTGAATTCTGTTCACATAGCTGCTGCCCTGTGGTCCTCCTGCCTTGCTCACATGTACGAGTCAGACTGTCTTTGAGTTTCCAGAGGAGGGGGGCTAACTTAATCTCTCTCTGTGTGTAGAGTACCTTGTATACAAACTTAATAAATACCTTATGTAGGCCTGAAGATAATGCGTCTGTAATTTATCTGGAGAGAAGTACATTTCTCTGTAACCCATAGCCAGATATGTAAGAAAGAGAATCAACTCGTAAATGTAAGCACCAGAAGAAAATAGTCCCAGCATCTAGAACAATGCTTGGCACATCGTAGTTGTTTAATTAATATCTTTAATGAATAAACTCCTTCCCTGATAGCTCAGTTGGTAAAGAATCCTCCTGGAATGTAGGAGACCCCCACTCGATTCCTGGGTTGGGAAGATCCACTGGAGAAGAGATAGGCTACCCACTCCAGTATTCTTGGGCTTCCCTTGTGGTTTAGCTGGTAAAGAATCTGCCTGCCATGCAGGAGACCTGTGTTTGATCCCTGGGTTGAGAAGATCCCCTGGAGAAGGGAAAGTCTACCCATTCCAGTATTCTGGCCTGGAGAATTCCATGGACTGTATAATCCATGGGGTTGCAAACAGTCGGACATGACTGAGCGACTTTCACTTTGAATCAATGAATGAATCTGGTGTGCTTCTAAATTGCATTATAGTTAACTTTGGATTATCCAGCATATCTGAAATCTGAAACTGTAGCTTTTATCTTGTTGTTGTTATTTAGTCGCTGAGTTGTGTCTGACTCTTTTGTGATTCCATGGACTGTAGCCTTCCAGGCTTCTCTGTCCATGGGATTTCCCGGGCAAGAATACTAGAGTAGGTTGCCATTCTCTTCTCCAGGGTATCTTCCCAACTCAGGGATTGAACCTGCATCTCCTACATTAGAAGGTGTATTCTTTACCACTGAGCCACCAAGAAAGCCCATAACTTTTTATTAAGTATTACCATATGTAACCAACGGCAGTAAAGACTTTTCAAAAAATTGGGACTTGCAAGAGTATACAGCACTAAAAAACAAACAACAACAACAATGAACTTGATCTGGAAGTTTTCAAGGCCTTGCATTTGGGGCTTGTCATTCTGTGTGTTAGTAACCACCATGCGAGAGGAGGAAGAGTTGAATGCTTTGGTAGGATGCTAAATAACAGCATCTCTCAACCTACTAGCCGAACAGTTTTATGTCACTTACTGTGAAGCTTGTGTTACAGAGCGAACTGATGTGTTTTGGACTCTCTGGGCCCCTTGAATGTGGCCTCTGTTGCCTTTCAGGTGGAGTTTGTTAGGACAGGTCTTCATGTGGTGCTTTTTGATTTGCCACATTTTGTTCTTCACATCAGAGGGAGGGAAAGAGAGAACGAGCGTGAGTGTGCATGTGTGTGCCAGGCCGATATGGGGGGTACCGGAGGACATCTAAGCTGTTGTACTTAAACACTGTGTATATTTTCTGTTGCAGATCTGAAGAAGACTCTTGCTGTGTTGCTGGATAACATTTTGCAGCGCATTGGCAAGTTGGAGTCAAAGGTGGACAACCTCGTAAGCAATGGCACAGGGACAAACTTGACCAACTCCACCACACCTGTTCCCAGCTTACTTGAGAAAATTAATGTGGCAGGTAAGGACCACGAGTCTATGCCCAGATGTGGAGTCAAGGCCTGCTCTGAACTAGGAAGAGAACCACAGGGGCACAGTGGTTCTTATTGGTATAAGATAAATCCCATCAACTTAGTATGGTCCCTGTAACCCTAACTTTAAATTTATTTTTGAATAATGTGTTCAAAGGCTTTTACAGTCTCATCATGATGTGTAATATTGGGTGGTTTCTGTGATATGTTTCCCATAATGAGCTCCTGGAATTACTTTTAATGAGAAGATTCATAGCAGGGATAAAGGAAATACAGAGGTGATCTGGGAGGCTCACACCAGGTAGAGGTTCCTTCCCCTCCCCATTTTCATCAAACAATTTCAAAGTCTGTTCCACATAATAGATTCTTTCCTCCCTGCTGTTAAAGAAGAGCCATGGCAAACTTGCCTCCTTTGTGGATCCAGGGAAATAGGCGTTCTAGAAATGGCATTTGGGGAATAAATGGCCCCTGCCTGATCTTGGCCTGATTCTGTAGCCCCTTGTGGACACCTGGATGTGTGTGTCTGACCCCCTTCTTGAAACTGGACTCTTGGATAAAAGAATAGAAATGGATTTAAAACAATCCCCATATCATACATAATGTGTATTGTCTACAGCTCACATTTGGACCCACCCACCCACTCCCCCACCTCCCCCACATCGCTCTGCCCTGACGTTGGCCTCTTGGCCTTTGTGGTTAAGCTAGGCCTTGCCCTTGTTAGGTGACCACTGTCATTTCCTGGGGACCCAGGACAAAGCAAAGAGCTTTGATGAGGATAAGGATTAGGTGCTTTGAGTGAATGGCTGTGAATAAGTTGTCTATACTCCTGGTGGGTGGTATACAAGCTCTAGCTAATGGATAAAATAAATAGCTGGGTTACTTTTGAAATTTTAAAAATCTACTTTAGTACCCTCTCTGGCTTGTTTTTCTCTCCCTTTCTTATAGGAAACTCACAGCCTTAAGTGGAACGAGATTCTTTTCCTTTCCCACCTCCCAGTGTCAAAACATTTAACTGTTTCACATTATGCAAGCTTGTTGTATTACCTTTCTGCTGTGTTCTCTGCCCTTTAGCAAGTTTTAAATTGCAAACTATATTTCTAATAATCCAAAGTATCTGACCAAACAGAGGCATTAAAAATAACTTTTAATTACAACACAGAGGCAGTGTCATCTGGGCCATAAATCCTGTCTTCCTTGCAGTTTCCAGCAGCTTATGTAATTAGACAAGAAAACCTCCCACTGTGTTGAGCTGCTTATTAATAAATGGAACCCAGGCCTCTCCAGCCTCCACTCCTCCACCCCTGTTCCCAGTAGGAAGTGCTGTTGAGAAGGTCCTCTCTGATTTCCTGGCAGTTCTGTAGGTTCCTGTTTCAGAGGGTTGTGTGTGTAGGGGGGTGGTGGTGTTCTGTCTCTGGCATTGCTGCCTCCCACTGCCTCTGTCCTGGAGGGCCCATGTCCATGTGTCTACCATCATTCTTTTCCCTGATAAGGGACCTCACTGCCTCTGATTGTCTTGTTTGTGTGCCAGGCTCACAGGGAGATTTCCTGCCTGAGTTTCAAGTCCCAGGGTACACAATTGTGGAATGAAATGTGATGGAGGCAGTGACTACTCTTTTCAAATGGAGTCCCTGGCCCATGCATGGAGCTAGTACACTTGGTTAACAAATATCTCTGAGCACATTCTCTAAGTCAGGGGTCCCCAACCTCCAGGATCGAATGCCTGATGATCTGAGGTGGAGCTGATAACAATAGTCATAGAAATAAAGTCCAAATAAATGTAATGCACTTGAGTTACCCTGAAACCACCCCCCTTTCCTGTCCATGGAGAAATTGTCTTACACTGAATCGATTCCTGGTGCCAAAAAGATTGGGGACCTCTGCACAAAGTCCTTGGATTTGAAAAGGGCTTCTTTAAAAGTGCCACTGGTGCTGTTGCTTTTACTAATATTTATAGAACCAGAGAATTTGGTTTTTTATCTTTCCTTTTTGGGAAAAGGGAGCTAATTTAAAGTTCTGCCTTTGATAACTAACCTCATTCTTACTTGTTTTCATCTTTCGTGTGTGACACGCCCCATACCTTTGAGATTTTTACTGGCCAATTAGAAAAATAATACACATGCACGGAATAAAGCAAACTATGGTCACTGTAAGAGGGGCTGTCTTTGGAAGGCTTCTGATAGGAAGGTAAACTTAGAAGGTGGTTAGGACGGAGGCAACTGGGGATTGAGGAGGAGATACAGACTAGAGATGGATTGCTACCCAGGTAAGATGTTAGAAGGAAGGAGAGGAAACTCGCCATTCTCTGCCATTAAACTGTTTCCAGTTCCTGAGCCTTGGAGGAACTTGGAGCCTTGCTTTTGTTTATTCTTCTCAGCATCTCAGAAGTAAGTGCTTTCGCAGGTTTTATGAGTTTAAGTATGTGGGAGGGGGTGGGGCTGAGGTGAAGACCTCCTCATGCCAAGCAGAGAAGAGATTGTTTTCCCCGCTCCTTGCTTTCCATTTTGTGAATCATCTCAAACAGTGAGTCTAGAAAAATGTGCTCCCATTTTCTTCGAGGTTCCTAGAGAGCTGTCAGTTTCCTGGACTACTTAATATCCTGTCTAAAATGGAAGTTTTTTCTGTCCGAGGGTCTGTTTCTTTGGCTGACCTGTGTGTTAAGCAACAACAAAAAGAAATGTCATCCTCTGTGAGTGCGTGCATGCATATGCACCCCTGCCAGACACGGCACTAGCCACAGTGACTATAGATGTGATGTGAAGAATGCAGGCATCCGCCTTTATTTCCTCCAAAGGTCGGAGGGGCCATTGTGTCCTGCAAAGAACACACATGTATTTTTATTTGCCAGGTCTGTGGGTTAGTGTGCCATAAAGAGGGCCAAAGCGCTTGAGTTCCCAGTCCTAGCTCATGGTCAACCCCTCATGGCTTTTTTGCCCTCTTCCCTGGTCCATGGCCAGGCTAGCAGTTCTCACATCCCTCCTGTCATAGCAGGGGTGGCTTTTGAGCTATGAGAGTTCATTTTTTATTGGGTTCCAATACTAGTTGAGTGAAGTGGTTCTTCCTCCCTCGCTGCATTAAGACATGTGGTAATTGCTCAGAAATGTTCTCCCTGGTGTGTCTTTACTGCTTACTCTGGTGTCTTATTGCTAACGGATGTTTCTGATTGCTTACTGTTGTGTCTTATTGCTCGCTGATATATCTTCTGGTTGACTATAAACTGTATCTAAATTGGATACCATAGCAGTTGAAGAAGAATTCTCTAAATTTATTTTCTTTTTAGGGATATGTGTGTGTGTGTCTCCCCTTGCCTTGCTCTGTTTAACTATGTTGTATGTGATTTTTATCCAAAATGGCTTGTCTTACCAAATTTATTACTCTAGGGCTTTTTTATTATGTGAAAATGAATGTTCCCCTAGAGAAACTGTGGTGGAAATGGACTTTAGGAAAGTAAAGAACCAGATTTGAACTGCATTTTTGAGCAATCTTTATCTTACTGAAGAGGAAGGTGAATCAAAGAAATGAAAAAATAGGTTGAAAAAAACCCCAAACCTACCTTTCAACCAATCATGATTTCTTCAGGTTTAATCACTGATAGAACTTGTATATTTCCTTGTCAAAATTACTTATTTTAGGAATGATACTTGGGTGTTTTTTTTTTTTTTGAAAGACCAATTCTGCTTTTCTCTGGATTTGTGATTTTAAATTCTGAAGGGGAGAGAATAGGGTAGGGTTGGTGGTTCTTGGTCATGTACTGACATGGGGAGAGGTAAAGAGCTACAGGTGTGTAATGTGAAAATGCTGGCCTGCTGAGGACTGTCATTGTCTGCTTCTATCCTTGTTTGGCCATCTGTGTCTGGTTCAAAGCCTGGCTGTTGAAGGTGTTTAGTAAGTACTGTCCACATTGATTGGATTATGCTGGAGGGGAGAGCATTTCACTTCTGCAAGGAATTCCTCCCTGTAGCTCCCCTTCTCCACTTACATGTACAGGGATTTGCTTACAAGTGGGACTTGGCTTCTCATTTTCCTGTTTTAGACAACAGTGGCAGACACCATCTAATAAATACAACTCCGTGTTTCTCGACCATGACAGAACTTCCTGTGGGTGATTTGGTGCTGTGGAGCCCTGATAGTATGTGATGGTTCCCACTCTAGGCTGTAATATTTGCAGGGAGTGGAGATATTGTGCAGCTCTCTGGTGAGGGGAGGGGAAGCAGTAGTGTGGGCACTTGTGTGTACAAATTTATTCATTTATACTCTCAAGGGCTTGTTGTCATTCAACATCAGCTGAATAACTGGCCAATGCTAACAGTTGACTAGAAGACAGAACATCATGACCACATCCATCCCCTTGTGCTGTGATCGCTTACAGTTGCAAGGTGAATGAATTGGGAAACATTCGCAAAATCGAAAATACAGGCACAGCTTAAGAGGATGCTTTCTGATACTGAGTCTAAATTGAACATTAGGCAGCCCTGCGTTTTCCAAATGTAAGTTTCAGCATGCAACATATTCTAGTATTTGGAGTTGAAGTGTGGTGTATTTGAACTGGGATGTTGTTCTCAAGAAAAGAACCATAATTGTTATTCTTAGCATTCGAAAATTGAAAAATGTTCCTGCTGAGTTCCAGGGACTGTGTTTGGAAGTGCAGCTTCCCCCCTCTTGGTGCTGCTAATGGACCTTGAGATGAAGTCGAACCTGTGCTGTTTCCTTGTTTGTGTCCCTGTGACATCAGATATGCTGGCCTAGCACCTGGAGTGTCCCAGCCCCGCCCAGAAACCAGCACAGCGGATGACTTTCCCAGGATCAGGTTTTAGCCTGTCAGTGGCACTCCAGGCTCTGCCTGAGAGAAAGGAGAGAGAAAAGACTGATTTTTATTAATTAAAGAAAGATTTTTTATTAATCTGAGCAAGAAGCCAGTATGTTCCTTCTGTCTATCTACCTGTCCTTGTCTGTGTCATTCTTTGCACAGGGGGCAGTCAGTATTTGGCTACTTGTCAGAAACAATCCCTTTAGTACCATCACAGAGAATGTATGTCTTTGTTGGTCTGGTTTTCACTTTATGTGGTCAAGGGCACTTTGATTTTTATCACAAGGAAGGAGGAAAAGGAAGAAAATACAGTTCAGGAGGAGTGGTGCTGACCTGTGTGCCTGGGTATTTTTCTTTTTTCTTTTTAGCTTCTTATTTTGTATTAGGGTATAGCCTTGTGATAGTTTCAGGTCAACAGTGAAGGGACTCAGCCATACATATACGTGTATCCATTCTCCCCCAAACTCCCCTCCCATCCCTGCTGCCACACAACATTGAGCAGAGTTCCATGTGCTATACAGAAGGTCTTTGTTGGTAATCCATTTTAAATATAGCAGTGTGTGCATGTCCATCCAAACTCCCCAACTGTCCCTTCCACCCATCCTGCCCCCTGGCAACCGTAAGTTTACTGTCTAAGTTTGTGCGTCTCTTTCTGTTTTGTAAGTTCATTTGTATCCTTTCTTTTTAGATTCCACATGTAAGGAATGTCATAGGATATTTCTCCTTCTCTGTCTGACTTGCTTCACTCAGTGTGACATTCTCTGGGTCAATCCGTGTTGCTGCACATGGCATTATTTCATCCTTTTTAATGGCTGAGTAGGATTCCATTACATATGTGTACCACATCTTCTTTATCCATTTCTCCATCAGTGGACATTTAGATTGCTTCCATTCTTGGCTCTTGTAAACTGTGCTGCAGTGAACATTGGGGTGCACCTTTCAGTTCATGTTTTTCTCTGGATATGTGCCCAGGAGTGGGATTGCAAGGTCATATGGTAGCTCTATTTTTAGTTTTTTAAGGAACCTCCATACTGTTCTCTATAGTGGCTGCACCAATGTACATTCCCACCAACAGTCTAGGAGGATTCCCTTCTCTCCACGTGCTCTCCAGCATTTATTGTTTGTGGATTTTTTGAGGATAGCTCTTCTGGCTGGTGTGAAGTGATATCTCATTGTAGTTTTGATTTCTCTGTGCCTGGATATTAATATCATTGGTTCTCAACTGCCTGGGGTTTTTTCCCCCCAGGCAGTTTTGGTTGTCACAACGGAGAATGTTGTGATGTCTAGTAGACAGAAGCCAGGGGTGCTGCTGAACAGCCTGTGGTGTACAGGCTGGCCCACAGCAGAGAATTATCTAGCCCCAAATGTCAATTGTGTGGTAGTTCAGAAACCCTCATCTATAAGGCATTGTTAAAAATTGGTTTTCCCACTTATGACCCGTGGAGAAAGATGTTTGAGACATTGAGGTTTCCTGATCACCAGCTGAAACCTTTAGTCTCCTTCCCCATTCATACAAGGCAGTTTGCAAGCCTCACCACTTTTTGCTTTGCAACTGGTCTTTGAAACCTTTAAAAAAAATGTTATACACTCCCAGAAGACTGTTCTAGGATTCTGACCTTAAGAAGCCTCTTTCCTGGACCCAAACCGTACAATTTTGGCAATTTGCATTTTACTCTGGCTTATATAGAATATAATTATTTCTTTTCATAAAAGAGCCACTAATTCAGAATAATGATGGCAAAGTAGTTGGAGAGAGTGGATTTAAATTACCAGGATGTTTTAGAAGAAATTCCATTTTATTAATTTTAACTAGAGTATATAATTATCTAGATATGAGCGAGTAAATTAACTAAGTTAAGGGAAGCAAGAGAGGTCCCTAAAGATCTACTTCACAGCATGAAATACCCTCCAGACCTTAACTGGAGCAACATAAAAGAAGATGAGACAGGAAAGGTAGGTTGGGGGATCTGTGAAGAGTTTTTAATGTAGTACTAAGGAGTTTCTGTCTTATTCTGTATGCAGTGACAGCTGATGAAGGTTTAAAGCAGACAGATGATTAGATGAGGTCTGTATTTTCAGAGAAAAATGTGGATGCAGAATGCTTTCAAAGGGGGTCATAGAGAAGCCAGGTGAAAGTTTAGTTGACGCGTGTAGAAGGATTGAAAGAGGTGTGTGAGGGAGGCTAGGGAGAAGGAGAGGATTTGAGATCCACGTCGGGTGGAGCCCACCTGATGGGGTTGCTGGTGGACCATGGGAGGGGTCGAGGGAAGAGGCATCATAACCGATTCTCAAGGATGGAGCTTACATGATGGAACACGGGGGTGGTGCATTTATGGAGGAAAGAAGCCAGCAAAGGCAAGATTTGGGAAAGACAGTTGCCATGTGTTAATGTGGACTTTGGAGTATAAATTGCTTTGCTACAAGCCATTTGTTTAGAAATACCAGTTTAAAGGAAGTTGGAGCATTAGTTCTCAGGGGATGAGGGACAATGAAAGGCAGTGTTTGTTCCATGCTGTTGCTGCTGCTAAGTCACTTCAGTCGTGTCTGACCCCGTGCGACCCCATAGACGGCAGCCCACCAGGCTCCCCCGTCTCTGGGATTCTCCAGGCAAGAACACTGGAGTGGGTTGCCATTTCCTCCTCCAATGCATGAAAGTGAAGGATACGCTCGGTCATATCCGACTCTTAGCGACCCCATGGACTGCAGCCCACCAGGCTCCTCCATCCATGGGATTTTCCAGGCAAGAGTACTGGAGTGGGGTGCCATTGCCTTCTCCGTGTTCCATGCTACCCAGGCTCACACCCTTCTCTACTTTGTGACAATGGGTCTGTTTCTTAATGTTTCTCTCTTTTTTATATTTATTTATTTGGCTGTGTCGGGTCTTAGTTGTGGCACATGGAATCCTCACTGCAGCGTGTGGAGTCTTGTGTTGTGGCACGTGGGCATCTGTAGTTGTGGTGTACAGGCTCAGTGGTTGCGGCACCCAGGCTTAGCTGCCCCACAGCATGTAGGATCTTAGTTCCCCAACTAGGGATGGAACCTGAGTCCCTTGCATTGAAAGGTGGAATCTTAACCCCTTGAGCACCAGGGAGTCTCTCTTAATCTTTCAAGGCTTACAATTCCTCTTCTATAAAATTGGGAAGATAATAATAGTGCCCAATAGTCCCCCAATAATAATAATGGGGGTTGTTTATGAGGGTTAAGTGAGATCAGCAAACTACATAGAAACATACCTGGTGCAAAGTCAGCACTAAATAAACATTGTTAGTTACAGTTTAAAGGCTACGCATTTGGAATATTGATATAAGAATGAAGGCCATATTGACTAATTATTAGTTGTTAATGTTTATATGTAATATAATACTGACTAATTGTTAATATTACCACAGTGAAACTAATAACTGATATTTGGATAGTGTTTTATGGATAAGAAAATATTTTCATACACGTATATTACTTCCTTGAGTACTTTAAACTTGAAGTTCCCCAGTTGACCTTTTTGTCCGTTCTTAGAGACTTTTGTTTGGAGAAGGCAATGGCACCCCACTCCAGTACTCTTGCCTGGAAAATCCCATGGATGGAGGACCCTGGCAGGCTACAGTTCATGGGGTTGCTACAAGTTGGATACAACTGAGCGACTTCACTTTGACTTTTCACTTTCATGCATTGGAGAAGGAAATGGCAACCCACTCCAGTGTTCTTGCCTGGAGAATCGCAGGGACAGGGGAGCCTGGTGGGCTGCAGTCTATGGGGTCGCACAGAGTCAGACACAACTGAAGCGACCTAGCAGCAGCAGCAGCAGAGACTTTTGTTATCAATACTGAGAGGAAATCCACATATTTATCAGTAATCAAACAGAAATAGAATTGGGGGCCCATGTAGTTGGCGGGTTCAGAAGATGAGGCCGAGATCACACTGCTGGATGCAGGCAGGCTTGGGACCATTTCCAGGAACCTCAGCGGTACTGCTGTGAGCATGGGCGTCACTCTTTGGCCATCCTCACAGGGTGGTGGCAGAAAAGTCACCGGAGACTCTAGGTTTCTGGCAATAGTATTTGGGAACAGCTTGGGTTGCAGTGTATGCCTCTCCATGACCCAGTGACACTGCAGTAACCTCCTGACTGACTCGGCCTACATCACGTAGGTCACCCCGAGGTTTCATGACGGGAGAGTGTCCCTAAAAAGATTCCAAGCAAGCAGATAGAACATAGACAATGACCACAGACTCCTATCATGTTATGGTTT
>NW_011494902.1:2922811-2962833 GCF_000754665.1 Bison bison bison
TGGATTTCCAGAGTCATCATAAGCCCAGCTCAGGCTTTTCTTTCCAGCAGGGTTCAGAGGACAAGGCTTCTGGAATGCTAGCCTTTCTGCTCCCCCAGTTTATTTTAAAGTCATTATTGAATTGTTACAATATTGCTTCTGTTTTATGTTTTTGGATTTGGGGTCGGGAGGCATGTGGGATCTTGGCTCTCTGATGAGGGATCAAACCTTCGCCCCCTGCATTGGAAGGCGAAGTCTTAACCGCTGGATCGCCCGAGAAGTCTCCTGCCTCCAATTTAAATGCTGCTGTGGCTGAGTGTGTACCCCAGCCCTTCTGGGAACTGGCCCAGCCTACAATGTGCTCTTTGTGTGTGCCTAAAACGTTGCCTTGTTTTTGTCCTCAACCTGGATGCCCTCCATTTTTCTAGCTTACCCTTATTTATCATATTTTTTCAAGCCTCACCTGAAGCACTGTTTCCCATAAGGCTTCCTTGATGTCCTTCACTCTCAGGGATTTCTTTATGCTTTATGTTCCCCATGACTACTATGTGCATCCCTGGACTTTTCCACAGCCAGGCTCCAAGCTCTTCAAAGGCATCGGCAAAATAGCCTGTGTTTTTCCTTTCAGCCCTGTAAGCCTGGTATATAGCAGTGAGCAAAAGTAGCTCAGTCGTGTCTGACTCTTTGTGACCCCATGGACTGTACAGTCCATGGAATTCTCTAGGCCAGAATACTGGAGTATACAGCCTTTCCCTTCTCCAGGGGATCTTTCCAACCCAGGGATCGAACCCAGTTCTCCCCCATTGCAGGGATCCTGGTAAATAGCAGGATTTCAATGAATGTTTGTCCAACTGAACGCATGCCTCCTGCATCCGGAACGGGAGGAATGTTTGTCCAGCTGAACGCATCCTGGCCACACACCAGGTCAGCCACAGTTCTGAAACTTTTAGCACGACACTGGTGTCCACACTCAGTTCTGAATCACTGTGTCCGCTGCCTTGGCAGTTTCCTGAATATTTTAGGAATTCCTGAAAGTACCTAGAAAGTTGACTGCTAAGTTGCTCAGAAGGAAAAATACTTTTGCTTTCCTGTGCTTTCTGGAAACTATGATTCCGTAATAAGGTAATTTACTTTGTCAGTTCTTCACGGGTAATTATAAAAATGTAAGTAGGATTAAAAAAGAATTCTCACCAGCTACACTGTATTGAAAGTGAAAAATATTAGTCGTTCAGTTGTGTCCGATTCTTTGCAACCCCGTGGACTGTAACCCGCTAGGGTTCTCTGTCCATGGGATTCTCCAGGCAAGAATACTGGAGTGGGTAGCCATTTCCTTCTCCAGAAAATCTTCCCGACCCAGGGACTGAACCTGGGTCTCCAGCATTGCAGGTGGATTCTTTACCATCTGAGCCACCAGGGAAGCCTTATATTAGGGATTTCTCTGAATGAAGAGTTTTTGCAGAAGAGAGGCGGGGACCCACCAATCTTAGTGCTTTGGACTCGTTACTGACACTTCAAAGTGGCTTTTTCCATTTCAGAAAGTGAGAGTGAGTATCCCTTTGGGGGGATGCCATGCTTCCCCAGCCGTTTGAGGGAACGCATCAGGGTGAACAGCAACCCTTAGGAACATGCATGGCGGTATTGGCCTTGGGAACTTGTGCAGGCTTTACTGTGTTTATGAAAATGCCTCCAGGGTGGTTCTGCGGATGGGAGATAGGACATGCCAAAATTAGACGTGTTTGTTTTAATCAGAAGGCGACAGATCCCACTTGCTCTAATTTGGCTTAATGAGGTATGTGTATACAGTTGTGCTATCAGCTTGCATATGGTATTGATTCAAAAGACGTTCCACAGCGACAGCCCCGCATATGCTTTACCCAAGATGTTCCCTTGTCTTTGCCGCCTCATCCTCTCTCTACCTGTTTAACACATTACTTCAATAGAAGCCGTCTAGAGCCTGAGATGTACAAACCCAGCAACATTTTGGAATGAAAGCTGTTTGGATGAAGCAGGGGACTGTCTCTGTCTCCACGTGGTTGAAAAGGATTTTTCCGTTCAGAGGCTTTTGCGGTTTTGAGGGATTTTCTTTTAAGCCATGCTTTTGCTTTGCATATCCCTAGCTTCTAAAATTAGGCAGCCTCAATGAAAATCAGTTGCCAGTTCAGTTTTTCTGTCCTTGTTGGATCTCAGAAAAAGAAGAGATGGAGCCTCTGTGGTAAAGGTGGTCTGAAGTTCTTGGCTGAGTTTAGAAATGAAGGACAAAGGTGTTCAGTTTGAAACGTGAAGAAGAGGATCTGAGTTGCCCCATGGTTCAACCTGCTGACCTCATTTCATGGCGGTCTCCTTTTTCTGTCCCTCCTTGGCCTGTGGACATAGGGCATATCTCATGTGCGTAATCACAGCCTCCCAAGTCCATCCGTACCAGACTGAAGTTCTGTTGCATTGACAGAGTCAGCAGAGGGGCTCCTGTCATGGGTTAATAGAAGGTTTGCAATGCATTTTGATGTGCTTTGAGGTGACCAGCTACACTATGAACTCCTTTAAAAAAAAAATTCTTTTTTATTGAAGTATAGTTGATTTGCAATGTTGTATTAATTTCTGCTGCACAGCAAAGTGACTCAGTTGTACGTATATATACATATATATTCTTTTTTCATATTTTTTTCCGTTATGGTTTACACAGACCTTGTTTATCCATCCTTATGTATAATAGTTTGCCTCTGCTAATCCTGAACTCCCTGTCTACTTCTCCCCACCTTCCTCCCCCTTGGGAACCACGCGTCTTGAACTGCTTTAAAGCTGTCTTGATGTCTCATCTCGGTGAACTTCCCAAGTCAGCATTTACAGTGGAGACTTTCCTCTCTGCTTGGGTGCAGCTGGAAATGGGCTCTTGAAACAGAGTCATTATGAAAGAACCATGGTGAACAGCAAGTGAAGCCCTTGTGGGAGGGGAGGGTGGCCAAACTGCGGTCATAGGATTCTGGTACAGACCCTGAATCCTGACTGCTTGGGTTCACATCCCAGCTCTTCCCCGTCCTAGCCGTGTGTCTTTGGAGAAACCCAGTCAATTTCCTTATCAGTAAAATGGGATTAGAGTACCTGGGCTGTGGTGCTGTTGTGAAGACTGTGACTTACTCCTTGGAAAACACGGAAGGCCACACACAAAATAAGAACTCAGTAATGTTTGGGCACTGGGACGTGCACAGCTTAAGGACGCAGTTCAGGGTTGGACCTGTGGGCCAGGCGGGTAGAAGATGGTCAGTGCTTGGTGAGTGTGTAAACTAGCCAGTTCTCATGCCATTTTTCCTGGAGAAAACTGGACCTGAGGAACAAAATTCCTGGAAGCTTCTGGCACTCACAGACTGTACAGTTGTTATCAAATGATCTTGAGCAGAACTCTCAGTCCCCTTTCTAACCTGCTGTTGGTGATTTCTTACTATTGCAGAGTCTTAGCTTTGTCGAAGGTGCCAGAGACATAGTGATGCCTATGTTCTCCCCATGAGTGGCAAGTGTATGATGAGATAAACGTGTGCTGGGAGCCTGGCATGGCATCTTGTCCCCACTTACCTACAGATCCCACCCTTTGTGGTTAGTGCCCTGTTGGAAGGGAGGAGTCCAAACATAATACAGCAAACACTGATGTGTGTTTTATACCCAGCCCTGTCTGGAGGGTGCTGGGTCTTGTGCCAGGCTTGGGGCGGTAGAGGTGGGGTGTTGGGGGCAGATGGTGGTGCAGCCAGGTCACCAACAGAAGCTAAGGCTGTTGTGGGCAATATAGGGCTCGCCATGTAGCAGAGAAGGAAGAGAGGTTGACGGTGCTCATGGTACCTTTCTTGGCTTTCAGCCTAGAGCTTCTTTCAGGACCTGTTGGCTTTGCCTGGGGAATGACCTTCAAACTCTGTAGCCATCTGGGGATAGGTCTGGGAATGGCCTACAGGGATTGGCATAGAAGGAATGTCCACTGAACGATGGCTGTCATATGGCCTTCGTCACAGCCAAGTCTGGCCTTCTGGAAACTGTGCTGACCCTTCACTGCACCGTCTCACTCCAGAGCAGGGTGGGGAGCTCTCATGCTGTAGAGTTCAGCTCCCAGGGGAAGGCAGTCATTAACCTGTCTAAACTTTATGCTAATATAACTTTCTCAATAATTGCTCTCATTAAGTTTGGTTAATAGGAGCAGTACATGTTATAGCAAGATGAGCTAAAGAACAAAGTAAATATTTAAGACTTTATTTCAGGGTGCAGTTGGGTTGGGGTAAAGAGAAGATTAATAAAAGCTGAGTCTGCTGGTGTCTGACGTGGAAAGACAGTGGAGTTCTTGGATGAGGCTCCAAGGGTTTCTCTTGGGTGGCTCCCCTGTACTGAGCTGGGGGAGGCCAGTGGGTGTCTTCTGGGGGACATTTGTGAGGCCTGTTCTCTCCTTACGTTTCTGGCCCCCATGAGATGGAGTAACATGGCAATGTAGAGAAACTGCCTTCTCTGTACTCCCAGGCACGCCGTGATTAGGAAGGTGGCTGTTGGCGCATGGCTCTGCCATGCAGGGAGGATATTGTTCACTAAAGGCAGAAGGCCATTAGCAGCAGCTGAGTTGGCCAGGGAAGCCCATGATGAGTGCCTGCCCCTGACTGGGTGTGCTGACCTGTCATCTGAGGGCACCAGGGGATTAATTTAACATGGTTTTCATGCCTCTAGGCTACCAGTGACCAAAAGCAGCCATAATCTCTTTGAGTTTATGTAATAATAGGGTACTATTCTCTAAAGGAAAGGCTTTTATAAACAGGACTTTACTTCTGTGTTATAAAAAAGGGGTAAAATTTGACTGCTAAAAATTTAGAAATTGCAGCTAAGCACAAAGATAAAAATACAAAGCAGCAGTTATTCTATAACCCAGAGATTAATTGATTTGCTGCTCTCCTACCAGATACTGTGTGTTCTGTGCTGGGTGCTTCCTAGGCACTGGAGATAGAGGGGTGAGCAAAACCAAGTGTCTTCATTCATGGAGGTAACATCCCAGCAGTGAAGGCAGATGATCAACAAATACAGAAACACACTGTGCCCAGGGGCGATAAATGCTGTAGGAGACAACTAAGCAGGGTGAGAGATGCGGAAGGGGGCTGTTTCAGGCTGGGGGGTTGCCAGGGAAAAATCTCTCTGAAGAATTGGCATGGATGGAAATCCAGATGAACGAGGAAGGGAGCCACGAGGCCACCCGGGGGAGGTTAGTCCATGCACAGGGATCCCTGGCACAGCCTTCCTAGGTGCATTCAAGAAACACTGTGTGCCCTTTAAATCTTTTACTGCAGAAGATGGTTTATTAAAACCCCAAAGAAAACATTTACTATCAACTGTATCACTTGAAGTTTATGCTTCTGCTAGGCTCAGACTGGGTATCTGTGAGATGATAATGGAACCATGGTCAGGTGTTGTGTTAACGCAGGGGTTTGGTAGGTGATGATCTGCATGTGTGTAGAAGCCATGAGTACAGGCCCCATGCTCGAGCTGTTGCAGTTTGAATCTGACTTCCACCAGCTGTGTGGCTTTGGCTAAGTCATTTAGAGAAATCAAGTCTCGGTCCCATCATCTGTACTACAGAAATTAGTTCACTGGGACATTGGGAGGCCCTTGTGAGAAAGTATATACGAAGTAATGGCAAACAGAAAGTGACCAGAAAATACTGGCTATTATGATAATGATCAAAATGAGGTTTTGGCAAATGGTAGGTGACTTTGTGGAGAAGGCAATGGCACCCCACTCCAGTACTCTTGCCTGGAAAATCCCATGGATGGAGGGGCCTGGTGGGCCACAGTCCATGGGGTTGCTAGGAGTTGGACACAACTGAGTAACTTCACTTTATTTTTTCACTTTCATGCATTGGAGAAGGAAATGGCAACCCACTCCAGTGTTCTTGCCTGGAGAATCCCAGGGACGGGGGAGCCTGGTGGGCTGCCGTCTGTGGGGTCGCACAGAGTCGGACACGACTGACGCGACTTAGCAGCAGCAGCAGCAGGTGACTTTGTTCCATAGACAGGTTAACCAAATCTAAAAAACCTGTTGTCCATTGTATTGACAGGTGGGCAAGAGATGGATTGGGAGTTTGGGATTGGCAGATGTAAATTATGATTTATTAGAATGGATGACCAACAAGCTCCTACTATATAGTGCAGGGAGCTATATTCAATATTCTGTGATAAAGTGTAATGGAAAAGAATGTTTTTATGTGGAACTGAATCACTTTGCTGTACAGTAGAAAGTAATACAGCATTGTAAATCAACTATCCTTCAATAAAGTAAAGTTTCAAAAAATTGTATTTAAGGCACCAAAGTGGGGACAAGTTCTATTCATTTGCCAAGTAGGCTTAATATAATCAAAGCTTTAACAGAGGAACATGCATTTGGGGTGGGGTTTGAGCTTTCTGTCATGAAGTAGATGCAGATTTGGTTGCAACAACTTCTCTGTTTTTGCCTGTCTCTTCAGATTTGAAACCATTGTCGAAGAATGTAGTGTTTGTTTTTGTAGAAAGTGTTCTCAGATTTGGGGATGTTGGTGTGTGACAGTGAGTCTTCAGAAGGACACAGTGATGTCATCATTGGTCCTGTGTGGTATTTGTGGCTTGATCTACACTCGGTTCTTAGCTTTCAGCTTATTGCTTCCTGAAAGATGGTACGTAGATGAGAAGTCATCATGGTGTTTCTGGGTCCAAGATGCAGATTTTCTTAGTGTTTCAGTCGCCTCCTCTGCTCTCCTTGACTCAAGATGAATTCTTGGACACATGGAGTCATGAGATGAAGGTCTGCCCCGCATCCCAGCTCCACAAGAATTCCTTCTACACATGATCTCCAGCCTCTGCCCGCTCTGTTCTTAGATCCAAAGGAGAGAATCATGTGCATTCCCCTGGCCACTGGGTTTTCTCTGTGTGACGTCAGGGATGCCAAGATGTGGGCATCAGTGCTGGAAGGTTTCTGAGAATATGTGAGTGGCTCGTGATTGACTGGCTAGCATTTAGAAGATTTCTGAATGTAAGCTGGCCACAAGTTTGAGGAATCCCAGGCCTCTTGTGCAGTGAACTGTGGTGAAGGAGTATAGAACCAGGGACCCAGGAGGTCTGGGTTCTAGACCTGCTGCTGTCAGACTGACTGTGAGATCAGGTTTTCTGTTTCTTCTTTCACAGACAGATTTTCATGGACTTCTAGAAGTAGAGAAGACTTTCTATTTAGAGCACCCTTTCTAGACTAAAGGATACTCTAACCTTTCCCCCAAATTGAGTGACTGCAACCTTCTGAAATCCTTGGTGGGCTGCTCTTCTAGCCTAGATCTTATGAAGCATCAGTGGATCTCTGTCTATGAGGGGTTAACAGATTATGGCCCATTGGTCACATCTGGCCCACCACCTGTTTTTTAAATAAAGCATTGAAATCCATTTGTTTCCATATGTGGCTGCTTTTATGTTACAAATATAGAATTGAGAAGTTGTGGTGGAGACCATATGATCCACAGAGCTGAAAAATATTTACTTCCTGGCTCTTAACAGAAAAAGTTTGCTGCCCCTGGCTCTAAATGAGTGGTGCTCCCTGGAGTGCAGTGCATGGCCTGTGCTTTGTGAGCTATGGCCCTGGTAGGGCTCAGCCAACATAAAAGATAACCATCTGAGTTTGGGGCCATTCTGATCACTCATCTTGGCTTTGCCTTCTAGAATAACTCCTAGTCTTTGGAGACTTGTATCATGTGACTGCAGAGTATTCCTTTTCAGGCATTACATCCTCACCCTCTCAGATCTGTCCCAGTCCATTCCTGCATGATGTGTGGTATCTCCATTCCCCTCCAGACCCCATGCTGTCCTCTGAGCATGCTCCAGTTTGCCAGGACTCTGCACTTACAGTGGGATACCAGAGCTGTGTTCATTCCTCTGGAAACTAGCTGCATGGTCCAGAGCTTGGAAGAAAGGAGGGGCCTTACCTTCCTCTTGATGCTTTAAAGTTTTTATTGTCTTCTGAATTAATAGTTTTTTCTTCCATTTTTTGCTTTCATTTAATCAGTGAAAGAGCAGAGCCACAGTGGTAGCACTAGAGACAACTTCCAGGTTGACAGTGGCCCATTGATCAGTATGGTACTGGTATAATTGCTGGACCAGGTACAATGCAACTAGTTAGCCAGTCACTTTCCCATCTTAATCACAGGGATATCATTAAGAGTGACGTCAAGATGTCATGTCAGAGGACATTTCACCCTTCCCTCCTTTCCCGATCTGGTACCCCTTTAAGAAGGGGGAGGGATGCATTGGTGGATAATGATAGTTTAGTTGGTGTTCTAATTACTCTTAAGTCATTTGTGTAGTAATCTTCTCTAGAATTTTGCCAAGAACGAACAGGAAGCTTATTCTTTTCATAATCTTATCTCCTCTACCACATTTGAGTGGAGGAAACATTTGCCCATCTCTGGTCTTCTCAACAATTTCTAGATAATGGTGCAGGTATTCCCATCCTTCAAATCTATATCATACTTATACTTTGCCACCCTACAGATTTTGGCAATAGAAATTAAAAGCAAAGTCGTTGAAAACACTATTAAAAATGTTTAAAGCCCTGTATGAAATTACTATGAAAATAATCACCTAAGTGTGCCTTGTGTGGCTGTAACACACTGACCTTGGTACAGCGTAGCTTTTATTATTCACCACTGTACATTCCTTGTACCTCTTGAACCTTCATTTGTTATTTGTCAAAAATAAAAAAATAAAAAGAAACTCACAAGTCCTTTGCAAGTTGATCAGATTCCCTTGGAGATAGCTGCTTTCTTAGTAAAGGATGAAGTTGTAAAAATGTGACACAGTGAGCTAGTCACTGCTGTGTAGTTCTTTGAAATAAGTCATCCCTTTTCCCATTCTCAGATCAAGCGCATGTGGCCCATAGTTAAGTTTGGGAGAAGGAGTCGGTGAGTGGATGAGTACACACTTTGTATTAGTGGCTGTGGCTAAACAGATTTGACTTGTGGGGTGTTCATTAAATAAAACACCAACAAAAAAGGCACCATTTATTGATGGATTGCTATGTCCCAGGAACAAATAATCATTTTAAAATACTTTCCTAGTTCTTATCTCAGAGCAAGGCTGCAAAATAATTATCCCAATTTAATAGAGGAGTGGCAGAGTAAGAGTGTATAATCTGCCTAAATTGGTGAAAACCTGAGCTGGGACTCAGATCCTGGTTGGCTCAGAACAAAACTGCACATCCGGAGATACCCACAGCTGAGACAATAGAATTTCATCGCCCCTCAAGCCAAGGTGACATCCAGGGTGTTTTAAAAGATGAGATCAGTTTAAGCTATAACAGTGGAAGATAATGTAAGAGACAGGACCTCTTTTGGTAATTCTGTATTATAAATGTGTCAGGCACCATGCATACTTTATTTTGTGGGTTTTTTATTTTTGGGGGGAGGGGATTTCTTTTTGCTGTTGTGCATTGATTACCCTTTGATTTTCTTCTTAACCATTAAGTGTTTAAATGAGGTCATTTTTCTCTAGAGAAATACCAAAAATTGTTTTCCAATTTTTATATTTTTCCTACTTTGTAAATTAAAATCACTGTAAAAATGCTTGACCAAGTGATACAAATTTACTGTAGGAAATTTGGAAGATACAGAAAAGTGTATAAAAGAAATAAAAATGACCTGTAAACCTACTATTTAGAGCACCTGACTGTTAATATATACTTGCTTGTTTCTTTTTTCTACGCAACTATCCTTGTACTCTGTATAGTCTCTAAGTCCTTATCTTTAAAGGAGCACTCTATTATGTTTTCATTGTTCTTCAAAAGCTTTATTTTTAAAAGAACTACATAATGCTCTCTTATTTTATTACCTAGATCTCTAATTTTTCTATTATGAAATAAATAATATCAATAGATCACCCCTTTTTTTCTATTATGAAGATTGCTACAGTGAACAAAAATCTTTGTATCTCTGATTATTCTCCTGGGAAAGTTTCATGGCTATCAGATGGCTCGGCCTAAAGTATAAGCCTTGTCTTAGATTTAATTTTTGTTTTTATCAAATTAGGACATACACTTAATTAACACCAGGGTTCTACAAAACCAGTCACCTGACCTGTATTTATTCATTCTTCCCTCTCCCTGACAAGTGTACATACCTTTAACTCTATTTAGTTGTTTCTTCCAATATATATCTTTGTATTTCTCATTAACATGTCTGTGCTACTGCTGCTGCTGCTGCTAAGTCGCTTCAGTTGTACCCGACTCTGTGCGATGCCATAGACGGCAGCCCACCAGGCTCCCCTGTCCCTGGGATTCTCCAGGCAAGAACACTGGAGTGGGTTGCCATTTCCTTCTCCAATGCATGAAAGTGAAAAGTGAAAGTAAAGTCGCTCAGTCGTGTCCGACTCCTAGCGACCCCATGGACTGCAGCCTACCAGGCCCCTGTCCATGGGATTTTCCAAGCAAGAGTACTGGAGTGGGGTACCATTGCCTACTTTTCCTTATCTTGTAGTTTGCAGTGTTACCTCCTCGTTTTCTCTTGTTGAAGATGGGAATGTAACTTTCTGACACTACATACCACCATTGTCAGGAACCGTCCCACACATACTTCTCTTCCCATCTGCTAGAATTCTGATATTCTGATTTTCTTCTTTTTAAATTAAAACAGCTGTCATAGTATAAGTATAAAGACATAGACTAGCTCTCTAGTAAAATATTATGATACTGAATATTGCCTTCCTGATGCATCTTTTTGTTTGTCCCAGAGTTAATAATTGACTTTCTATATTTGTTTCATTTTAGTAAGTATAGTAAATGTTTCAGGGTGCCAGGAATAGATCATTGAACAAAACAGAAACAAATTCTTGCCCTCATCAAGCTTCAGTCCTAAACTTTGCATCAGAATTCCTGTTAACTTGGCCAGCAGATCAGATAGTTTCTTGGAGGTGTTTTTATTTAGCAGCTTTCTTCCTGGAAACTTGTGCCCTCCTGTTGCAGCCAGGCCTGGTTGGTTTCTGGCCCTCCTATTCAGTCTGTCCTGGGGCTGCTGCCCTATTTCCAACATTCTAGGAAGACTCTTTCCCTCTCTTTTGCTCCTTTTTAAAATTGTTTTATTACCTCATCTAGGTAAAGCTCATTTTCAGGTAGTTTCCTAAGAGAGGGTACATGGGGAGAAAATGTTTGACTGTTGGAACATATCCTTTTTTAATTGACATGTAATGTTATATTAGTTTTAAGTGTACAGTGTCATGATTTGATATTTGTATATATTGCATAATGCTCATCACAGTAAGTCTCAGTAAATGGAAAGTATCTTTGTTCTGCCTTGAATGGGAAATTGTTATTTAATTGCTAAGTCGTGTCCCACTCTTTTGCAACCATAGACTTTAGCCCACCAGGCTTCTCTGTCCATGAGATTTCCCAAGCAAGAATACTGGAGTGGATTGCCATTTCCTTCTCCAGGGGATCTTCTCGATGCAGGGGTTGAACCTATGTCTCCTACATTGCAGGTGGATTCTTTGCTGCTGAGCCACTTGAATATAAAAGTAGTTGAATATAAGATTTTAACTTCGAAAATTGTTTTTCTTAAAAATTTGAAGACCTGTTCCTTTGTGTTATTTTGAGATACTGGTTGTATTCTCATACCTGGGTGTGAACCTGTGGCCCCCTGGAAGCTGGTGGCCTTTGCTTTCTGCCCTGCGTCTGGTGTGGGCTGTTTCGTCATGATTCTGACCCTTCGTTGGACTCTTTCAATTGGGATATTTATGCTTTTCTGTCTGGGAAGTATTCTTAAACTATTATGTTTGATCTCCCTCTTTCTCTCTGTCCCCGAAACCCCACCCCAGCTCACCATTTCCCCCTACCGTTTCTTCTAAAACATCTGTTGGAATTTGCACTTGTAATTGATTTCCCCTCTCCTCCCTCCTAATTTTTCTCTTCTATTATCCTTCTGTTCATCTTTTTGCTCTGTTTTCTGGAAGATTTCCTCAGCTTTATATTCAGCTCTTCTACTGAATGTGTTAATTCTTCTGTTTTACTTTTCATTTCCAAGACTGCTTGTTCTCTCAGGATTCCTCTTTAAAAAAAAAAAAAAAATAGCATGCTGTTCTTGTTCTGGTTTCCTGAATCTCAGTGTGTTTCTTGGCATCTGTCAGATATTTACTATATTTAAAAATCGTTATTAATAAATCATTTTCTGTTGTCTGTGCTACCTCTGTTTCCTCTGAGTTAATTTTCTTTCCCTTTGTGTTTATGAATTTATTGTGATTTCTTTCACTTTAGAATATTTTCTTAAATGTTTAGTAACCTGTAGGTATTTTTTCCTACTAGAGGGAAAGGTACAGAGACCACAGGGCTTGGCAATAGGTGAGGATTGATAGCTGCTGTGCCAGCTCATAGGAACCATAGGGGACGGTGGACGAAGCCCCCAGGTATCTGATTTTAGGCTTTTCTCTCTCTGGTTAGTTTCCTCAGAGACCCAGGGGACAAAAAGCATCACTTCTAAAACTGTTACAAAGCTGAAGATTGGGACCTTTTAAAGCTTGGAGTAGGGACCTCTCCCACACTTCTCTATCCCTTCTGTTCTAGATCCAGAAACTTTTGGGTCCAGAGAATAAACTGTTACTGTTTCCGACTGGAAATCTCCAGTGTAAGCATCTGAAGTATAGATGTTACAAATGACACTCTTAACCAGTAATGTCTGAATATTCCTGTTTCACATTCTCTGTCTAAATCCTTGATATTTTCCTTATTTTAAAAAGACGTCTTCCGACATAATAAATAGAAAATGATATTTTACATGTGTTTCTTTGATTACTAGAGAGGTTGGATGTTTTCCATATGTTTCATGAGACTCGTATATTTCATAAATATTCTGTTCATGTCCTTTTTTGGTTTTATTCTCCTGAGAAACCAATGAAGTTTGAATCCTGGCATCTGAAAGTGAAGGCCTTCTTTATATTTGCTGGCTTTGTGTCTCCCTGACATGGCACCGGTACCCTCATGTGAGGGCAGAGGCACCTGAATTACTTACTTTGACCCATGATGTACGTTTCTTCTCAGATAGGTCAACACCAGTTCAACTAAAACCTTAAAGGCCATCCGAAATCTGTTTTTGCCTCTTATGAGTTCTATATATAAATTAGACCAGTGGTCGGTAAATGATGGCCCATGGGCCAAAATCGGGCCCACATCCTGGTATGTAAATCAAGTTTTACTGGTCCACAGTCATGCTTGTTTGTTTACATGTTGCCTATGGCTACTTTCTTGCTGCTTTCATGGCAAAAGTTGAGTAGTTGAGACAGAGACCATTAAAGTCTAGAATATTTATGATCTGGCTCTTTTAAAAAAAAAAGAAAGTTCACAAACCTTTGACCTAGATGTTTGTTGGTTGCTTCAAACCATATAGGTATTTGCAAAGGCTCAGCAGAATTGATGCTTCCTTGTTCTTATTAACAAAAACTAATCAGTGTCATTGTCATGCCTTCTGCAAAAACTAACAAGATGACAGTGGCAGTCATCTTTCTTCTAGTGATGTATGTTGGTGTAAGAGCTGATCAGTCCACCCTTCAGTGAACTTCCCAGATAATTGGTTTCCAAGAATATTGCACTTTTTTGTTGTTTTATAAATTGAAGCATAGTTAATTCACAATGTTGTGTTAGTTTCAGGTGTATAGCAAAGTGATTCAGTTATTGATACATATATATATATGTGTGTATATATATAACATATATAGGGCTTCACTGGTGGCTCAGTGTTAAAGAATTAGCCTGCGTTGGGAAGATCCCCTGGAAAGGAAACAGCAACCCACTCCAATATTCTTGCCCAAGAAATCCCATGGACAGAAGAGTCTGGCGAGCGATAGTCCATGGGGTCACAAAAGAGTCAGACATGACATAATGACTATTAAAAATATATATATACACACATATTTTTATATATTCCTGTTCAGATTCTTTTTCATTATAGGTTATTGCAAGATATTAAATATAGTTCCCTGTGCTATACAGTAGGTCCTTGTTTATCTGTTTTATATATAGTAATGTGTGTCTGTTAGTCCCAAACTCCTCATTTAGTCCTTCCCCCTTTTCCCCTTTGGTAACCTTAAGTTTTTCTATGTTTTCTGTGAGTCTGTTTCTGTTTTGTAAATAAGTTCATTGTATCATTTTTTTTTTTTTTAGATGTCACAAGTAAGTGATATCATATGATGTTTGTCTGTCTGACTTACTTCACTTAGTCTGATAATTTCTGGATGCATCCCTGTTGCTACAAATGACATTTCTTTCTTTTTATGGCTGAGTAAAATTTCATTGTATATATGTATCACATCTTCTTTATCCATTTATCTGCGGATGGACACCTGTGGGTTGTTTCCATGTCTTTGCTATTGTAAATTGTGCTCCTGTGAACACTGGGGTTCATGTATCTTTTTAAATTAGAATTTTTATCTTTTCTGGATATATGCCCGGGAGTGGGATTGCTGGATCATATGGTAACTCTTATTTTTAGCCTTTTAAGGAACCTTGTACTGTTCTCCATAGTGGCTACACCAATTTACATTTCCACCAACGTGCAGGAGGGTTCCAGGAATACTGCTTTTGTAGCCACATCCTACCTGCAAACCACACCACTTCTTTTTTCTACTCTTCTCCTCCTCACCTCTTGCCTTGCGGAAATACCAGATGTACAAAATGGGCTTAGCCTTCTCAAACCTTGTTTTGTCTATTTTCAAAGCATTGCACGGGCAGCCGGCAAATGGATGCCAGTGGTTAGCACGTGGAAACTGAATGCCCCTCCATATGTTTGAACCACCAGTCTTTTTTGGATGTCCTTCATCTCACTTTGTCTGTAGTGCCCCAGTGTTCCTCCTGTGGCTTCTGCACACTCGCCTCCACGGCTGTGACCTCCAGCCCCTCAGGAGCCAAACTCTGGCTGTGCTTGCCCTGGGGCATGCATGGGTGGCTCCCATTGGATGGCTTTTGCTGGGTGGGGCTTGTCTTCTGTGGTGTGGCCCTGACTCTCCCTCTCTGACTGTGGAAGGAGAATTACTGCTGGGCTCTGTGCCCTTGGAGACAGCCTCTCTTTTCCTGGTACTCATATCCCCTGCATGGCTGTTCTAGAGTCCCTGCCAACGACAGTACCCCTGGGTAGTGGCCTGGACACAAAGCTGCCAACTGCTGCTTCCTGCCCACTCTCTTGCAGACTACATGAGACACAGCCTCTTGGCAGCAGTGCCCTGTGTGTTGTATGTATGTAGAGGTGACAGACTTGGGTATGGTGTAGGGGTGTCCATGCAGAAAGGGTTCACATTGTGATCCTGAGACCTGTTATCCTTAGACAGGCCTGCGTGAAAGGTTGGCCTGTGACTGGCATCTGGAGGCGCGGAATTCAGGAAGGTCCCTACCATTTCCTGATAGGAGTGGCTCACTATGCCCAAATCACCTGTGCAGACAATGTGGTTCATGCCAGACACCTGCTTTTCTTCTGGGAGTTTCAAGTCTTGGCTCATGCTGGCCAGAGTCCCTATGTGACCAGTCCCCAGTAAAAACACAGAGCATCAAGTCTCTAATAAGCTGGATGACATTTCACTTGTGTGTTCACAACTCGTGGCAGGAGAAATTAACTGCATCTCATGTGACTCCACTGGGAGAGGACTTTTACCTCGTTTCCTTTGACTCAGCCACCTGTACCTTTTCCCTTTGCTGGTTTTACTTTTGCTGAAATAGATCTTAGCTGTGTCTTTGGAATTGCCAAACTTAGGAGCAGTCTTGAATACTGACCCCTGACATGAGGGGGTGTTTTCAGGGCTGGCTGTCAGGATGTCAGGACCCTCACAGGCTATGCAGATTTAAGACAGGCTATCTGGTGTCAGATCATCCTACACACACTTTCTCAGGTTCACCCTGTCTTTCAGAAAGCATACACTTGCACCAATGAGATGAAACTGAGAAGAGCTGCTTCCACTAGCCTTATCTTGGCCACTTGATATATTTTAGTGCATTCTGAACTTTGGCTCTTACCATTTCTACAGTAGCTGTCCCCTTTGGGTTTCTCTGATTGTGTTGCTTTGGCATATTTTCGGGGGTTTGTGGGAGATGAAAACAGATGACAGAGATCAATCCCACTTACAGTACAAGAAATGTGAGACTAGCGGTTCGTTTGCCACCCCGCTCCCCCGCCCCGGTCACACTCTTCCTTCCTGTGTTCATTCCACGCGAATGAGACATCTCTTCCTGTCTTAGTCACGTCATGCAGTTGGGTTTGTACTGATGTTTGACTATATATATATATATATATATATATATATATAGTTTTCTGAAACCTCTTCCAATCACCCTTCAGTTCCCCGCTGGTTTTGCTTTGAAAGGGGTGCCCCCCTGAAAATGCACACCAGCGGGCTGATCACGCATAGTTGATCCCTGTGATGGAGGGGCTTGCTGATTCTGTGACTTTTTCTCTACTTCATATCTGTAGCCAGCAGAGAAAGATATACTGGAGGGAGAAAACCAATTTCTTCAGCACTTTACAGTGGTGGCAGAAAAGCATAGCAGAGAACACTTCATCAGTGGAACCAAGCAGGGCAAGACCAGTTCATGATTAGATTGGGTTCGCAGAGCCTGAAAATTATTTAGATAACTCAGTAGGTGTTTGTGCAGCCTCTTCTAGGTGCTGGGACATAATACAAAATGAAATGGACAAGAACTTACCTTCTGGGAGCCTACATTCTAGTGAGTATAGCAGGCAGTAGATGAACAAGTTTACATATAATATTAATGTCAAGTAAAAACCATACAGCAAGGTTAAGAGAGAGAGAGGCTGGATGAGAGTGCATTTCTGATGGGTGGGAAAGGCCTCTGAGCCAAAAATCTGAATGAAGTGAAGGAGCCACTGTCTGGAGAAGCATTGAAAACAGAGAAAACAGCAGGGAGACAGTCTGGGAGTTGGCACATTCCTTAGCATGTCTGTAGGTCAAAGTGAGGCCAGTGTGGCCACAGAGCAGGGAATAAGGGGGAAAGGGATACAGGCTGAGGTTTGAGAGCCTTGCCGGACACATTAGAATTGTTCATTGGCTGTTGGAAGACTATATTGATAGTTGTGACAGTAGCTGCTATGATTATTACTTCTTCAGTCCATTGTTACTAACAGCTTATAAAACTTGGGCCCTGCTAGAATCTGTGAATGCTCTGTATTTGGTGGTTGCCCAGGCTGGTGGCTCAGTGGTAAAGAATCCACCTGCCAAATACAGGAGATGTGTGGTTGATCTCTGGGTTGGGAAGACCCCCTGGAGAAGGAAGGAAGTGGCAACCCACTCCAGTATCCTTGCCTGAGAAATCCCATTGACAGAGGACCCTGGTGGGTTATAGTCCACGGGGTCACAAAGAATGGAGCATGAGTGAGCAACTGAACAACAACAGGCTTTATGAAGTATGGTACTCTGTCTCTGCCTGTTTACCAGCAGTTGTAGAGTCTGGTCCATTCTGGGACCTTCCATGACTGTTTATCTAGAAGGTGCCCCTCTCAAAGGCATTTACCCAGTCGGCTGGGACTATATACATACATATCATCTTTTTTTTTTTTTTTTTTAATCTGGAGTTTGACATTTTTAACATGTGAAAATGTTGAGCCCCCTTAGAATGAGTGAGTCAAATGGAAACCTTCCAGTACCTTGGCTGGGAAACATGGCCTCATTTAGTGATGAGTTTTCGGATCCTGTGTGTGTCTTCAGAACAGAGTGCCCTGCAGGAAGCAGGCTGAGAATATCCCTCCTAGTTCTCTTTGGCAGGACAGCAGAGAGGAGTGTCCTTTGCTCAAGATCTCCCGTTCTTAACTAGAACATCTGTGACCTGACTCTGAGTTCTTTGAAACAGTCCATCGTATTTGTATCCTGTCACAGGAGACTTTGCTTCTCTTGCCAGTTCTGCTCAGTGGAGTGTTAACCTGAGGATAAACCCAGATTCTGCTTTGTTTATTTTTGGAATTAGAAGATTTGGCTTCTCTCTAAGGTCTTTCAGCTCCAAAATTCTGTGATTTTAATAGAATTTAGGTTTATCTCCCCCCACCCTCCTACCCCAACCAGTCCAGGATCCCAGCCACCACTTAGTATGTCTCCCCCACTATCCGCCTCCCGCCTGCCCGACCCCGAGTTAGGATCTGTCTTCCTCATTATTCTTGGCCTTGGACCATAGCTGGTGGCTAAATTCTGCTTTGGAGATTCCACAGGCAACCCTAGTCCCCAGTGGTTGTGCTGTAGGCTCTCCATGCCATGCAGGGACTCTTTATCAAAGCATGTGACTCCTTGTTCTTGCAGCTCTTTGAAAAGCCACTGCATTTGGCCCAAATACCTAAGTTGATAAGAATAGGTAGGTACCTCAAAGGCCATGTTTCAAGGTGAGATCTCCAAATAGCATTCAGATGAGAAATCATGGGTCTCCACTCACCCCTTCCCAGATGGATTCCAGGCTCAGGGCAAATCCACTGTTGTCACTGGTAAAAGTACAAGCATACATGCCTCCAGGGAACCCAGGTCCTTACCAGACCTTCACACAGGAGAGGTAGCTACTTCTCATTTAATTGCAATTCATTTTGGGTACCACTGTGCACCCTGGCCCCTCCTGCATGTTTTTATAACATGTATATGATAATAAGTGTTACTATTCATTGAGTGGAAAATAATGAAAATTGAAAATTCATGGTAGATTCATTAAATTGCAAATGAATCCATTATCAGCTGGCACTTGGCTCCAAGCGGTAGGCTGGTTACTCATGCTGTGATTTTAGGATAATAAGTATGGGGTGGGGGTGCAGTTATAGAAGCCTGTGGATATTGGTACAAGTAAGTGGGTACTTTTTTGCTCCCTTCTTTTTCTTCCCTCTTCATCTACATATCTACCCCTTTCTTCCTCCTTTCCTTCATCTTCTTATGCCTCCTCTCTCCTCCTTTCAATCAAAGAAGAGCTGAACTGGAAAACTGTCTATTTTGATAGTGGCCAAGCCCCTGGATGCTAGAGTGGGCTGACACGGGGATATGCAGCCTCTCCCAGGTGTGTGATCATGGCTTTGCTAGAATGAGATAAGACCCCTTCTGTCCATACTCTCAGTCTCTTCTTGCACAGGATGCCATGGATGTGAAAGACAGTGGGGAGGTGGGAGAGTGGGCCACATGGGAGAAGTAACTCACTATTTTTCTGCCCCTCCCAGATTCCTGCCTGCTTGTTGGTGTTTTAATGGACAGAAGATACATCTAGCAGGGACTAGTTCTTGGACTGCTTCACACAGAGTTTCCCATCCAACAAAGAGATCTTCTGCATTTTTTTCTGGTGGCCACAATCCTTTTGCTTCTGAGTGAGGGACACACAGAGAGAGGTGAAACTGTGCTCTGCCTTCCTTCATGGTGGCCAGTCTGCATTATTTCAGGCATTAATTAAGGGCCACACCTGCTGTTTTCCTTTGTGGCTCAGCTGGTAAAGAATCTGCCTGCAATGTGGGAGACCTGGGTTCGATCCTTCATTTGGGAAGATCTCCTGGAGAAGGGAAAGGCTAACCACTCCAGTATTCTGGCCTGGAGAATCTGTATAGTCCATGGGTTCGCAAAACTTTCACTTTCACACTTGCAGTCTAGCCCCATAGACCTTGTAAGTAGTGAGAGGGTCTCTTGTAAGTAGTGGCAGTAAAGTATCTGTCTTCAGTTTAAGTTTTTCATTTGTATTTTCATTTGTTTCCAATGCTTAACATAGGATCTCAACGTAAGGATATTTTTGGGATGCTGGGTGACTTTGCTTCAGAAGCCCCTAGGATTAAGTATTCCAAGTATGATGCTCTTATTTCTAAGACCTTAGAAATATGTGGTGTAACAAGGTATTTTTATCCCAGACATGTCTCACTACAGATAAACTTCTGTATAAAGGCCCTGCATGCTGAGGGTTGTGGTTTCATAAAAGGCTAGTCCATATATATACTTTTGGGTGCCCATATATTGACTGACATTGGATGACCCTTAAGGGCTTTGAAGATGTCAGAAAAGAACAAGTAGAGACTTGAAATGGATAAATTATGGGTAAGGTACTGATAAGTTGGATTTAACCATAGTAGATTCAGATTGTGCTAGAAGTATCTGCTGAGGCTGACATTGGGGATGGGGCGGGGAGGAGGCAGGGATGTGGACAGTGAGAGGGAGGTCAGTGGACCCAAGTCCTCTACATGGCTTTCTGCAGTCAGGCAGGGAAGATGCAGTCATTTGAATGTCCTATTTCAGTAATTTTCAAACATTAGCACTATGAAACAGGATGATACTTGAAAAGAAATCTTCTTGATGTTAAAAGTATTTGTTCCCCTGATTGGCCTTCTCTTTTATTCTCACCCTTCTCTGTCTTAATTTTGGCAGGTACTTTTAAGATCATTTTACCAAGAGTATTCATTGTATTTGAACACATCACATAGATTCTCTCCAAGAATTACAAGAACCATGTAGTGGCCTGATAGTGGCATATTGATTATGTCACTGGCTTTAGCCAAATGGGACAGGACTGTTCAGAGTTTCTGTTGGAAGCGTCAGGAGCTGTCTGCAGCTTTGATGCTCAGCAGAGTGGTTTCCGGAAGCTTGAGTTACACCAAGGTGCCGTTCGTCTTTCAGGTCAGTCGCTCAGCCTTAACACAACAGATATTCCTCTGTCTTAATCTAAGTTCTCCTTAAGGATGGGAGGATGGTTAGATGGTTTCACAACGTTCTTTCCGACTCGTAGAAATCTATGGGTTTGTGGTTTGTAGTGGGATCCAAAAATGACTACACGTTTATTTGTGAAGTGGAAAGTAAGGTGAAATCCTTTGGAGGTGAATAGTAGTTCATCTGGTAGTACTTGGCAGCCTCAAGCACATGTGTGTGTTCTTATTTGAATTTTGACCCTTTGGACAAAGAAATACTATGTTCTTGACCATTTAGGCAAAAAGATGGGGTGGAGGGAGAAAAGCGTGGGAAACAGACTAAATTCATTAAATTTTGTGTAGTATGGTTGGCAAAGCCAACTGTATTTGAGTTGCTGTGTTTTCCACACAGCTGCGTTTCCGGCAATTGAGAATGGACACCTGGTACTCAAAAAACCCGACACAGTTTTAAAAGTCACAATGATCGTATATAACTGGCTGAACCTGGAAGTCATTTTCTGGAATTTGTGGGCACTAAATAAATACCAAATATTAAATTACTTGGTTTGGTATGGAGGGAGTGGCTGGCTCCTTCAGTTTTTCTGAACTTCCTATTCTTAATATCTTTGGCTTCAAGTTTTTATTGGTAGGAGTTTAAATATATATATATATATTCCCCCACACACACACTTTGGAGCATAGGACCAGAACTTAAGGTTCTTTTACTTCCTCTTTCTTTTTGTCCTTCATGTTTCTCCATTTTACCCTTTGGAGTTAATTTTAATACTTGAAAGAAAAAAAACACTTTTCTTATTCTTACAGAGTATATGAGAGACAGTCAAAAATAGAGAATCTTTTAAAAATTGACCTTATTCTGCAGAGGTTGTAGTCTATTTCATGTAACCCCTCTTTCTTCTCTTATTTTATGTTGCTAAAATAGACTGAAATAGTTGATAGCCTTTTGCCTGGAGTTGCTGCTGTTTTCCACCCCAACTCAGTCTAGCAGGGAAAGACAGTGTGAGAAAACCAGCAGCTTGATTGATAGAAAGGAGACTGACTTGATTTGGAGCAAAGCAGAGAAAAACTCCATGTCCAGTCAGTAACAGTAGTGATCCTGGCAAATGAATGTGAACACCACTGGCTCAGCTGGATGGAGGTTGCTTCCCGGTTTGGGGCAAGCAGTGAACCAGAAGACTTAGCCAGATATGGAGATCTGGGAAATAAGACAGTCATAAGAAGGTTTTACAAGCTTTCCACAAATCTACTCAGGAGAGACCAAAGAGGGCTCAAGCTGCCTACTCATCCTTAGCTGACCATAAACCTGCATGCACATACAGAGGAAACACAAGGGGCTATGGCAGAATATAAAAGCCAGATGGATTTAAATACTGCTGAATATTGAATGCCCTATCAACAGACAGATTTCTGAACAATGTGCTGATTAAAAAAAATACACAATGTGAGAGTTTCAAGCTAAGTTTTATTGGGGGTAAAATGAGGACTATAGTCTGGGAGACCACATTTCAGATAGCTCTGAGAAACTGCTTCAAAGAAGTAGGGGGAAGATCAGTATATATGTAATTTTGGTGAAGGAGGAATACATGCAATCAAGCATCCTATATTTTGCAGAAGGTTTCTGTTCGTTATGAGGAGCAGTTGTCACCATGAAGGATTTTAGTGTTTTCTAGATATGAGGGGATACAAGAATTGGGCTCACAAAATTGGCTCTTGAAAATATCTATCTGAAGACCTGTTTTGCCAGTTTTTCTCAGAGCACAGAGTGCCTCATTTCTGCTCTCCACCCTGAACTCCTTTCAGAGGGTGTTGAAAATCAGCATGGAAGCACATGATTTAATTCTTACAGAGGTAGATGGCAAGGGCCAATGGCAAAAGCCAGTTTGTAGTGGACAAGTGTTTGGCTGACTACTAAGCTGTGCAGACACAGGGTTGACTCTTAGGATCTGGACTTTAAAAGTAAGAACGAGGAATTAAAAAACAAACAAAAAACTTGAGCAGAAACATCAGCCAAATACCAAGGAGGAAACAGATTTCAGATTTAGTCTAGGCAGATTGCTATACAAACAAAATCTTAGCAACAACAGCTTCCAGCAGGGGTGAGGTGGTGGTGGTGGACAGACTCCAGAGCTGCTGTAATAGATATCCAAAGCATCGAGCTGGGCAAAGAAACAGGAAGGAAAACTATACTAGGAGTCCAAGAGAAGCAGTTAATAGAGGCTCTCTGTGAGTGGGCATAGATCTTAAACTTGCCAGAAAAGCACTTCCAAGCAGTTGTTTTAAGAACTAAAGGAAAGCATGTTTTAAAAATTAAAGGGAAGCATGATGACAATAACTCAACAATGAGAATCACAGCAAAGAGATAAACTATAAAAAAAGGAACCAAATGGAAGTTCTGGAATTCTAACATGAAATAACTGAAATGAAATATTCACCAATGGGACTCATGGCAATATTGGAGATGTCAAAAGAAATCATTAGTGGACCTGAAGATAGGTAAATAGAAATTACCCACTCTGAATTTGTCTTTTGTTTTTGGGAGGAGCACACTGTGTGGCATGCGGGATCTTAGTTCCCTGACCAGGGATCAGACCTACGCCTCCTACAGTAGAATTGTGAAGCTGTAACCACTGGACACCGAGGAAGGCCCTGAAATTATCCAATTTGAAAAGCAAAGTATAAAAGAATGATGAAATGTACACTCAAGAGACTTGTCTGAGTTCAAGCATACTAATATATGTTTCATAGGAATCCCAACAAGAGAGAGAGGAAAAGAGGTCAGAAAAAGACATTTGAAGAAATAATAGCTAAAAACATTCAAAATTTGATAAAGAGCATTAACCTAGCGACCAAGATGCTCAATGAACCCAGAGCAGTATAAACAGAGAGATTCACACATAGGCAAATCATAGGCAAACCATTGGAAGACACAGATAAATTTTTGAAACCAGTAACTGGAAAATAACTCATCACATCGGAAACAATGACTAGAAGACACTGTTAATACACAGTGCTGAAAGGAAAAAAAAACAGCAGTTAATTGTGTTTCCATCAAAACTGTTCTTCAACAGTGAAAGCAAAATTAAGACATCCCCAAAGACTCAGAGAATTTGTTGCTAACTATGACTTGCCTTAAAAGAAAAACTTAAGATGTCCTTTATGCTAAAAGGAAATGATACTACATGATAACTTATATCCACACAAAGAAATGAAGAACACCAGAGAAAGTAAATGTATGGGTAAATATGAAAGATTATATCAGTAGATAGATATAGGTACTTTTTTTTCTTTTATTTAAGATTTAATGAAATATTCTTAGGTTTGTAACATATGTTGGTATGATTTATAAGTTTAAATCTTTATATTAGAAAAGAATAAGGTTCCAATCAATAACTGAAGACTCTCTGCTAAGAAATGAGAAAATGAAGAGCAAAGTAAGCCCACAGCAAGCAGGAATCAAGAAATACTAAGATCAGAGTAAAAGTCAGTGAAGTGGAAATCAAAACACCAGAGGAAATCAGTGAAATTAAAGGTGAATTCTTTGGAAAGATCAAGAAAACTGACAAATCCTTAGCTGCTGCTGCTGCTGCTAAGTTGCTTCAGTCGTGTCCAACTGTGCGACCCCATAGATGGCAGCCCACCAGGCTCTCCCTTAGCTAGGCTATTGAAAAAAGAAAAGAGTAATGTAAATTACTAAAATCCTGAATGAAAAAAGGAACATCACAAATGACCTCACAGAAATTAGAAAGACTATAAGGAAATACTATGAATAAGTTTGTGCCATCAAATATGGCAATTTTGATAAAATTGGGCAAGTTCCTCAGTTCAGTTGCTCAGTCATGTCCGACACTGTGACCCCATGGACTGCAGTACACCATGCTTTCCTGTCCATCACCAACTCCTGAAGCCTACTCAAACTCATGTCCATCGAATTGGTGATGCCATACAACCATCTCATCCTCTGTCATCCCCTTCTCCTCCCTCCTTCGGTCTATCTCATCATCAGGGTCTTTTCCAATGAGTTGGTTCTTCGCATCAGGTGGCCAAAGTATTGGGAGTTTCAGCTTCAGCCTCAGTTCTTCCAATGAATAGTCAGTACTGATTTCCACAAGTTCCCAAAAAGATGCAAATAATCCATCTATCTAATGCTATCTCAAAATTGTCTGAATATCTCAGTAACAAATGAGGAAATTTAATATTTAAACCTCTTCCCACAAAGAGAAATCCACCCTCATATGGCTTCATTGGTAACTTTTATCAAAAGTTTAAAGAGGAAATAATACCAACCCTTCACAAACTATTCCATAAAGTGAAGGAAGAAGGAACGCCTCTCAACACATTCTAGCAGTCCAGTATTATTCCCTAGACACTAAAGATTGGACAGACATCACAAGTAACCCAGCTACAAGCCATGAACTCCTATGAACATAGACACAAAATTTCTTAAAGTACTAGGAAACCAAATCTAGCAATATATAAATAGGATTATATATCATGACTAGTTGAATTTAATCCAAGAATGCAAGGTTGCTTTAGCATTCAGAGATCATTAATATACCATATTAATGAAACAAAGGTCAGAGATTATATATCATTTTAATAGATGAAGAAAACCATTTGAGGAAATCTAACTTTGGAAAAATTCTCAATAAACTAGGAAAAATCCTACAAATAATATCTTAATGTACTTCCCAGGTAGCTCAGTATTAAAGAATCCATCTGCTAATGCAAGAGACACAGCTTCAATCCCTGAGTCAGGAAGAGCCCCTGGAGAAGGAAATGGCAACTTACTCCACTATTCTTGCCCAGGAGATCCCATGGACAGAGGCGCCTGGTGGGCTACAGACCATGGGGTTGCAAGAGAGTTGGACATGACTTAGCAACTAAACAACAACGGCATCCTAAATAGAGAAGAGCTGAATACTTTTCCCCTAAGATCAGCAGAAAGGCAAGATTGTCTGCTCTTGTCACTTCTATTCAACAGTGTATTGTTTACTGTTGAAGCTGAGCAATGGGCAGTAAAGGTTTATTATTTTATTCTACTGTTGGGTATGTTTCACCTTTTTTTCTAATAGAAACTTAGAAAAAATAACCTAGGTAATTTAAAAAACTTCCAAGACCTTAAATCTGTTGTGTTTTGTGTTTGTCCAAATTGTAAGGTCACATAAGCAGTTTTTTTTTCTTTTGAGTGTGAATGTGTACTTCCTTATGTGTTAGCATTGAATTCTTTGTTATAAATAATGTAATTGAAAATTTAGAGTTAGAATATTATTTCTGTTTGTAGTAAGTCATGTCTCTTATTTTTTTCCAGCCCTAAGAATGATCAGATAATTGGAGGAGCTATTTATAGTGGAAACTGGACATCACATAAATCAAATTTTGTTGTTACAAATCCTTGTTTATCAAAAATTAATGTCAACTAAATATAGATTTCCAGTTTCCAGGTGCTGGAAGCTATTTTCAGTATGACCTGTATCAGGACCACAGATAATTTGAGGTAGTCTCTTAGCAGCAGCAACAGCAGCTTAGGGTATCTTACTAGTTGTTATCGAAAGTGTACCAAAAACTGCATCTAGGCTGGGGATAGGGGAAGGGGTAACTTTTCTTGGTGGTGGTGATGGTGGTTGAGTGTATATGTGTGTGTAGGGCACACATACATGTAATTTATGTTGGTGGCCAGGGCCATGGGTTGAAACCGGGGCTGGTTTAGAGTGAATGTATACAGCTGAGGTGATTTCATAACACCAGACATGGATGCAGGTTAAGACTATGACTTCCCTCTGAAAGAAGAAGGCAACAGAAGAATGGAAGAGGAAAGTGACATTTAGAAAATGATTCTTTCTCTGAAAGAGTGATGTCCTCATTTGAGAATAATATTTTTACCTAGGTCTTTCTGACAGCACTTTTCCATCTTGCTCAGAAACACAGGAACTTAACATTTTTGTTCTCCCCTGGGGTTCCTGTCTGACCTTTTCAAGTACAGGCACTGCCAACACCATCTTTAATTCACAAACCTTATCAATGGTGTGAGCCATTGTTGTTCTGTTTTTCTGGGAAATAGAAAAGAAGCTGATTTATATAGTCACTGACCTTGCAGAAGTTAATCTTACTGACTTTGCAGTATTTTGGGGTTGTACACACACAAACACACCTCAATTAGAGGGCAAGATGACGAACACATGACAGAGTTCTAGATCGTGCAGTACAGATTAAAATTTTTACAGATGTTCAGAAGCAGTCCAGGGTATCTGTTTGAGTGGAAGTAATGTTGCCAAGGTTGTAGGTAAGGGAAACTTTGAGCTCTATCTGCAGGCTGGCTAAGATTTTGAAAGCTACTTGCATGACCTTCATTGCATTGAATAAGTGGATACAGGATTTATATTTAAAGTTTTGTGGCTCTTTGATTTTGTTTTAAGTGTGTCTGGATCAGTTCCATTCAATTCAGTCGCTCAGTCGTGTCCTACTCTTTGCAACCCCATGGACTGCAACACGCCAGGCTTCCCTGTCCATCAACAACTCCCGGAGCTTACTCAAACTCATGTCGATTGAGTCAGTGATGGCATCCAATCATCTCATCCTCTGGTTGTCCCCTTCTCCTCCTGCCTTCAATCTTTCCCATCATCAGGGTCTTTTCCATTGAGTCGGTTCTTCACATCCAGTGGCCAAAGTATTGGAGCTTCAGCATCAGTCCTTCCAATGAATATTCAGGACTGATTTCCTTTAGGATTGACTGCTTGGATCTCCTTGCAGTCCAAGGGAGTCTCAAGAGTCTTCTCCAACACCACAGTTCAAAAGCATCAATTCTTTGGCACTCAGCTTTCTTATAGTCCAACTCTCACATCCATACATGACCACTGGAAAAACCATAGCTTTGACTAGACAGACCTTTGTTGGTAAAGCAATGTCTCTGCTTTTTAATATGCTGTCTAGGTTGGTCATAGCTTTTCTTCCAAGGAGCAAGCGTCTTTTAATTTCATGGCTGCTGTCTCAATCTGCATCAAGACCTTCTTTATTTCAGCAAGGTGAACTTCAGGTGTTGGTAAGGGTAGTTGCACCCTGTCTTCTAGTTCCAAGTGGGAAGACTAACACAAACAGGAATATCTGAGGCAACTCCTGGAAATTCTTGCCCTCTCTTATGTAACATTTAGATAATATTTGAATAAATATCAGTTATTTTTCGTATCTCACCTTTGATTCCTCTAGAACTTCAGAGTTAACATGTACAGTCTCCAGAAAAAAAAAATTTTTTTTTCCACTTCAAAGCTGTCTTCCTTTAATCCCAGAGGTCTCCTTGGGCAGTGTCCCATTCCTGTAGCAAACGCTCACCCCTGGAACACATAAACTTTGCTTCTTCCCAATGGACTACTCCCTGGCTTTCTCCTTGCCTTGCCCTAAACTTACTTGGAACTCTTTGAATATCTCCAAGCTCATATCCTGCAGTTTTGTCACATAGATGTAGAAATCATTAATGATTACTCGTCGGTCCGCAGTTCTGAAGCACTGTGCGTAGTCTCTCAGTTGTGTCTGATTCTTTGTGGCCCCATAGACTGTAGCCTGCCAGGCTCCTCGGTCCATGGGATTCTCCAGGCAAGACTACTGGAGTGGGCTGCCGTGCCCTTCTCCAGGGGATTTTCCTAACCCAGGGATCAAATCCAGGTGTCCTGCATTGCAGGTGGATTCTTTACCGTCTGAGCCACCAGGGAAGTCATCTGTGGCACTTGCTACTATTAAGTTCATTTCTGTGTTCTAGTGAACAGAATGGAAGTCAAGTGAGAGTTAGTCCTGACAGTCCTGCTTGGTCACTTTAACTTTTGCAACAAGCCACCGTTCTCTGACCCTTTGGTTTATTATCTTTGTACAGTGCTGAAAAATGAACAATTCCCAATTCTCCTGTCTGCCTCACTTAGATCAGCGGCCCCCAACCTTTTTGGCACCTGGGACCCATTTCATGCAAGTAAATGTTTCTGCAGACCCAGGAGGAGATGGTTTTGGGATGATTCAAGCATGTTACATTTATTGTGCATTTCATTTCTATTATTATTACATCAGCTCCACCTCAGATCATCAAGCATTAGATCCCAGAGGTTGGGGACCCCTGACTTAGACCATCCTCTCCTCTCAGTACTTGTTTAGGAGCTTAGCTTGAAAGGCAGAATACCACATATTACAGATAGACTGAGCAATCAGAGTTGCATATTGCAAATTGAATTCAAGTGATTTCTGTCGCAGGCTGCAGACGGGAGGAGTGAAATCACAGCCTTTCTTCTGTTGAGTGTCTTTTGGGTGATTATTTCCTGGGACTGCTGACTCTTCACTCTGCCTATATGCAGTTACATTTTAGAGTGAAGGATATTATTTAAACACCTCTTTCAGCTTCATGCTGAGCATTATAAATGCACAATTAACTGGTCTACTCTAAATAAGGGACACCTTGATGCAGTCAGTAACCGGAGGGGAGGTGGGGAAGCACTTTCCCAACAGATTGTGCTTAATTCCGAGACTGTAGTTTCTAGCAGAAAAATTAAGCATCATTTCTCTCTGTGCTTGTGTAACCAACCTAAATGAGGGAGCCCCCAGCACAGCCAGCCCAGGGTGAAAAGTGTATTAGAGGCCATTGAAGGCACTGGTGTTGTGAGATGCTTTAAGATGTATGTGAGCTCATTGGAGAATGTATCTTTTCTTCTGAAGATGTTTGGCAAAGCATTAATAAATGGAAATTAGCAAAGGAAAATAGTATTCCTTCATCTATATTCCTAAGCATAGAGAAAGCATACACTTTTTAAAGCAATTTGGCTTATGTGAGAGCCAAATTACATATAATGCAAGACACAGATCTTAAGTGTACCATTTGATGGGATTGCATCCATAAAAGCAATGCTGCAGGCGAGATACCAAACCTATTCTTCACCCTAGAATGTTCCCTCAAGTCTCCTTCCATTTATTCTCCCTCCCCTGTAGGAAACCATTGTCCTGATTTTTATCATCATAGATTAACTTTGCCTGTTCTTGAGCATCATAAAAATGGAATCATACAGTATGTGCCTGGCTTCTTTCTCTCAGGATGGTATTTTTGGATTCATCCGTGGTATTGCATTTATCAGTTTGTTCTTTTTTTTAATCACCAAATAGTATTCTGCTTTATGAGTATAAGCATAATTGATGATATCTGTTTTCCTGATAATGGACATATGAATAATTTCCAGTTTTGGACTGTTAGGAATACTGCCAAAAATACATGAGCCCATCATATTTTTCTAAATTCTAGACTATATTGCCGTAAGTTGTTCCTATTCTTACACTTTGAATATCTGTAGGGTTTGTGGCAACATTCCTCTCTTAATTCCTAATATTGCTCATTTAAATTTTCTTTTTCTCTTGATCACTTTTGCTAGGAATTTTAAATTCTATTCGTCTTTTCAAAGAGTCAACTTCGGCTTTGTTCATTTGTCTGCTAGTCAGGATTAAATCAGAAGCAGAACCACTAGTTCTGTGTATATGTGCAAGCACGTGTTTATTAAGGAATTTGTTTTGACCATACACACTTGGGGGAGTTGGTTTAACAGTTTGTGTAAGGTATTGCTTTTGTGTCTGATGCTGGAACTTGAAATCTGTAAGTCAGACAGCCAGCAAGGGAAGATGAATGTTAAGTAGAGGAAAATAATAGCATGCTGGAATCCACAAGTATGAGCTGGAGCGAATGATGACAGAGTGACACCCTAGTCTTTTATTTTTTTCCTGCCTCTGCCCTTGAGATATGAATGTTCTATAGAAGCTGGGGCTCTTTGTCTTGAAAAAGAAACTTGGTGGAAGCAAATCATTACATCCTACCTCCTAGATAGCCCCCCAAAATCCTCTCAGGACTAAGACTAACCAAAGGATGCTATAGCAAAGGGATTACTGAACTAGTTTTGTAAAACACTAGATAGTAAATATTTTAGCTTTGTGGACATATGATCTAGTGCAGAAGTAGCCATAGCCAATACATAAATGAATGGCATGGCTATATTCCGGTAAAGTTTATTTAGAAAAATAAGCAGTGAACCAGATTTGACCTCTAAGTTGTAGTTTGCTGTTCTCTGTTCTAAAAATTTCAATAGACCTTCTTAACTTACCACAGTCTACTTGGGGGTTAATATTGCAAACATCATGTTTGATTCTGTTAATCCTGCTTGCTTATCCTTTGCACTATTGTTAAATATCTTACATCTACGTATATTTTAAACCTCACTGTACCCTCTTTTGATTATTGTATTAGAAAGTCAATTAATGAAGAAATTAAGGGAAGGAAAAATGATAGTCTTTAATATTTACCTACATATTAACATTTCCAATGACTTCTATTCCTCTGTGTAGTTCCAGGTTTCCATCTTAAGTTATTTCCCTTTCAATGCAAATAACCACTTTTGTTTATTTCTTGCCACAAAGGTCTGCAGGTGGTAAAATTTCTCATTATTCATTTATCTGAAAATGGCTTTTTGGGAACCAGCATTTTTCAGGATTTCTTGTAGAGAATTCTAGATTGATAGTAATTTTCTTTCAGGACTTTAAAAATGCTGTTTCTTTGCTTTTTAAACCTCCATCCTTTGTGGATGAGAAGTCAGGCAACATTTCTGTCTTTGCACTCTGTAATGTGTCTCATTTTTCTCTGGCTACTTTCAAAATCTTCTCTTCATGTTTGGCTTTTGCCATTTTGATGGTGGTAAATGTAATTGTATTTTTCTTACTTGTGATTCATTGAGATATTGAATCTGAGTTTGGAAAGTATTTGGCCATTATTTCTTCAAGTTATTTTTTCCCCCATTTTTCCCCTCTTTTCTACCTTTAGGTATCCATTTTTACAGAGTGTAGCTTATATGATGCCCACAGGTCACTGTAAGGCTCTTCTCAGTTTTTTCCTCCAATCTTCATTGTCACTCTTTTTCAGATTGAAGAATTGTTACTTTCCCTGATAACTCAGTTGGTAAAGAATCCGCCTGCAATGCAGGAGATCTCAGTTCGATTCCTGGGTCAGGAAGATCCCCTGGAGAAGAGATAAGCTACCTACTCCAGTATTCTTGGGCTTCTCTGGTGGCTCAGCTGGTAAAGAATCCGCCTGCAATGCAGGAGGACCCCGGTTCGATCCCTGGGTTAGGAAGATCCCCTGGAGAAGGGAAAGGCTACCCACTCCAGTATTCTGGCCTGGAGAATTCCATGGATTGTATTGTCCATGGGGCTGAAAAGAGTCGGACACGACTGAGCGACTTTGACTTCGAGTCCATTGATCCTTTCTTTTGCCATCTTCAAACTGTTGTTAATTTCATTTGTCAGCTTTTCATTTTTGTCCCAGAATTTCTGGTTTTAAAAACTGTCCATTTCTTTATCTTTATTTATCTTTAGTCATATTTATGGTAATTGCTTTAAATTATTTGTCAATTCCAGCAGTACATCATCTTGGGATATGTTTTTGTTGACTGCTTTTCTTGACCCTGGTCCACATTTTCTGTTTTTCCACAAGTCTAATAATTGTTATATATTTGGCATTATAATATGTTGTTGAGTGTGTGAATTCTGTTGTCATCCTCTGAAGAGTTGATTTTTTCATTCTAGCAGGCCGTTAAATTACTGACCACTTTGAGCCTAAGAGGTCTTGATTTTATGCTTTGTTGGGCATGTCTGTCTCAGTTTTTATCCTAGTCTTAGGAAGTCTTAAGTCCTGGGCCTGATGCAAGGCTTTCTGTGATTTCAATGGAAACCTTGAAATGTTGGCCAAACCCCTCTGACTTATTCAGTTTCAAACTCTGATTCCCCAGCAGCAAGCAGCAGCTGAATCTCTGAGTGCCTTTAGAGCTTTCCTCGGACTCTCCCAGACAAATGCTCAGTGATAGGGTCATTCAAGGATTTTAAGGTAGTTTATATGCTGGTTCGGGGGCTCCCCTTCTTTGGTTCCTTCTTTATGGAAACATCCTACCTCAGTTTCTTTGCTATCCTGATTACCCAAACTTAATCCTAAGACTAACCTTTTGCTTAACCTTCTAGTGATCCCACCACCACCCAGAGTCCCCTCCAGGCAAAGCTGTTGAATGTGGGTTTTATCCAGTGTGCTCAGTTGCTCAGTCATGTCCAGTTCTTTGCAACCCCATGAACTGTAGCCTTCCAGGCTCCTGTGTCTGTGGAATTTTCCAAGCAAGAGTACTGGAATGTGTTGCTGTTTTCTACTCCAGGGTGTCTTCCCAACCCAGGGGTCCAACCCGCATCTACGGCCTCTGCTTCACTGGCAGGCAGATTCTTTACCACTAGTGTCACCTGGGAGTCCCTTTATCCAGTGTAGTCCCTTTCTTTTAAGGTTCAAACTCCTTCTGGTTTTGCCCTTTTTCCTTACTCTTCATTGTTTTATAAATATTATCTGTAGGAAGGTTATTCCTATATAAGCTTCTCTACCATTGCCAATGTATGATTTCTCAGGCTTGCTTTATAAAGAGTCCCAAGTTAAGTTGATCACACAGTTCTTGCACAAGTAGTACAGTTTAGAGTGTGCCTGACCAGCAAATCATCTGAGCTATTTCTTATCATTGCTCTGACTTTCCCCTGCCTTTTGGTATGTATGCCTGCCAGCTCTCTATATTTTGATGCAATAACCTCCATTTCTACGCTGACAAGGAGAATGTGTTTTTAATGAGGATTCTCCCTCTCCTAGACGCCATGACTAGAGAGCGAGTGGGTAAGTGCAGTTTGCTCTATACTGACATGGTGGCATGGGTCCTTAGGTGAAGACGTTCAGGTAATCCCACTGCCAGAGGGTCACCACTGGCAAAGAACTGACTCAAAAACCAACTTTCCTACTTTCTGAAACAGATTCCTAGGCCATTGAAAATCATTTTTCATACTAGAAAGAACTTGTGTTCACGTATTTACTAATGTTTTCTATTGAGTAGATGACTAGCATTTCAGGGTAAGACATAATGTTTAAGTATATGCCCATTAGCCTCGCAATTTCTCAGGCTGAGTACCATTGTCCAAATTTATATGGTCTTAGGCAGACATGTTTCCTTTCCACAAGAAGAAAAACCTATTAAAGGCTAGGAGAGATAGGAATTAGGTTTTAAGACAACTTGGTGTTTGAGAGACAACCCCCTAGCCAAGGACATATCTAGCAGGCATAGCATATATGTGGTGTGCCAGGGGGCTTGCAGATTTCATGCAACTCTGGATAAGTCAAATGGACCTAAAAATTAAGTAGCTCTCAGCCTGTCTTCTAACATGTACTCAAAGGTTTGATGCACTGGAGGGTGTTCTCAATATTGTAAACCTTAAGCTTCTTTTTTTATTGTGTTTTGTTCTCACTCTGCCTCTTTTTGTAGTACCTAAAACTTATTATCAGGGTGTCATCTTGATTCTAAATTAATTTACAATTTATTTTTCCATGCTAAAAAGCGAGGAGAGAGGCTATAACCAAGCAACCAAAACAAAAGGAAAAACTCAGTTCATATGAGTGAATGAAAAAATTTATCTTGATCTCCCATTAAAAGGGTAATCAAAGAACTTGCTCATTGCCTGTAGATGTCTGATGTCCAGTCATACTTCCTGTCTTTACCAACAGCTACAAAAAGGCTTATGACAGGTGGTTCAAAGGGGGCCTTGTGTGAAGGGGGAGAACAGTAGTTTCTAGTAGTTTGTACAATCAAAATAGCCTAGGGATAGGCTTCCCCAGTGGCGTTAGTGGTAAAGAACCTGTCTGCCAGGGCAGGTAGACTTAAGAGATGCAAGTTAGATCCCTGGGTCGGAGGATCCCCTGAAGGAGGGCACGGCAACCCACTCCCGTGTTCTTGCCTGGAGAATCCCATGGACAGAGGAGCCTGGCAGGCTGCAGTCTGTAGAGCAGCACAGAGTCAGACACGACTGAAGCGACTTAACACACATAGCCAATCTTCTCCAATTATTAATTCCATATTGCTTGCTTTTCTTCTTTAGTTTCAACAAAGAATACACACATTCATACACTGTGTGTACATTTCTTTTACTTAGCGAAATCCAAACTCCAAACACTTTGACAGTTTGATACAAATAGTTAGAAATGTGTGAGCTATGCTTAACTGTGTTTTAGAAGAAAAATAGAAGTATTTGTTGTTGGAGGGGAGACGGAAGATTTGTATATTCTTTAAGTGTCAGGGACATGTGGCTGTTACAGTAAGCTGCATGTGAAAAGAGGGACATTATGAAAAGCCCTCTCCTGTTTATTGAAAAAGGAGAATAGGTGTGAAACTTGCCTTAAGGCTCCCAACTTGAGAATTTTGCAAGTCTGGAATTTTTAATGTCTGCCATCTACTTCCCATTTAATCTTTCTTGAATCTAAGTTAACAGCTGAGAAAGCATTAAAATCTGTCAGTAGTATATCTTATTTTTTATTTGAATGTCTGAATTATTTTTTTATTTATTACTTTTTTATTGAGGTGTAGTTGATTTACAACTATATACATTCTTTTTCAGATTCCCTTCCCTTATAGGTTATTAAAAAATATTGAGTAAAGTTTCCAGTGCTCTGCAGTAGGTCCTTATTGTTTATCTATTTTATATATAGTACTACTATACTTAATTGCTTAGTCGTGTCCAACTTTTTGCAACCCCGTGGACTGTAGCCGGCCAGGCTCCTCTGTCTGTAGGGATTCTCCAGGCAAGAATATATTAATCCCAAACTCCTAATTTATCCCTTTCTCCCACTGCCTCCCCCCTCCCACCACCACACCATTCCCCTTTAGTAGCCACAAATGGATTTTCTATGTCCGTGAGTCTCTTTCTGTTTTGGAAATAAGTTCTTTTGAATTTTTTTTTTTTTTTAGATTCCACATATAAATTATATCATATGATATTTATCTTTCTCCATCTGGCTTGCTTCATAGGTCCATCTATGTTGATGCAAACCACATTTATCTTATTTTTTAAAATATTATATATGGAAACTATTTTTTCTGGATATACAATACCGTTATAACTTTTTGTTTTTGATGCATAAAAGTGACATTCTCCCAATTTAGTGACTGTTATGTCCATTTATTATAACTGGATACATAATAGCCACATGGAATATTTTATGTCCCTTACATTGTTACTTAAAATGCCAAAGAACATTTTGTTGCAGAAGAAAAGATAGTGGAAATGAAGTACAAATTTATAGAATATGATACTTCATGGAGATAAATATAGGTAGATTTATGCATGAAAAGAATGCTGATGGCCTAAATCATACTGCACACTCAGTTCTATCTTCCAGTCCCAGAGCTTTTAGAGTATACAGTGTGTCCTTTGTGCTGTTCATTTAAAAAGACTTTGAACTTTTTTCCTTCCATAAATCCAAAGCATTTTAGTCCCTGGCTGTATCTCACACCCCACCAAGCACTGTGACATTAAAATGAATCAGAGACGGGTAACGACACAGAGATATAGGGACAGTAGAACAAGTATATTTTACAAATAGGCGAATTGAGTGAACGAGAGCTAGCATGTGATATTTCAGTGTAACATACACATCTTTCTTTCTTACAGCTCTATCTCCCCTGGCATTTCTTATTTGACTTTGAAGGCTAAGGAGGATGTGAGACAGTAAATGAGTGCCAGGGGCTGTACCTGACACAGTAAAGGTGGTAACTCAGGTGTTAGCAAGTTTTACTGACTCCATCTGTTGCATGAAGAAACAGGCTCAGGAAGGTCCAGTAACCTGCCTAATGGTAAGAAACTGAGTGATAATCCCAGTGGCAATCTCTTAGATACCTCAGTCCTCTCCAGCACAGAATCTCTACTCACCTTTTCTACCATTTCCACTGCTGGGGTGCAATGTGGTCAGGCACTCAAATACCAGGACATGGCGGGCTGCTTTCTCTTGGAACGTTTTGCTGTGTCAGTTCCAGACGCAGGTTGCCTCATAATGAGAAGGCACATAGTATGGTGGTTGGGGTGGGAAGATAGCATTTGATGAGAGGATTGATCTACTAGTTGAAGCATAGACAAGACCGATGTTTTCCTTTGTTTGACTGAGATACAATCGCCATACAGCGCTGTGTCAGTTTAAGGTGTACAGCATGGAGGCCTGACTTACATAATATTGTGAAATGATTGACACAGTAAATTTAGTTAGCATCCATCCATCCTCTCCAATAAGAAAAAAAGGCTGGAGAGGAAAAAAAAAAAGGTGTTTTTTTGTTTCCCCTTGTCATGAGAGCTTTTAGGATCTCCTCCCTTAGCAACTTTGAGATAAACCATACAGCAGTGTTAACTATAGTCAGAAGACAGATATTTATCATTTTACAACTTGAGAGGCTTATGCCACATCATTTTGGAAAACATTTGAAAATTTGAAAAGAATTTACCCCTACCTGCCAAGTAGGCATCAATGAGAATTTCATTAAATGTAAATGGAAGAAGAATGGCATTAGAAATGGCTATAAATCAAAGAAGGGCTTAAACATTCATAATTATCTTTCAAGACCCCGTGTTGGAAAAATAGCATGAGCTTCCTTACCAGCAAAGACAGCTTTCCGCTCCTAGACAGTTTACAACTTTCAAGATAAACTCTACTCAACTATAAAGACCTGATGCTGATGAAGTCCACAGGATCAAATTTTCATCCTGCACATGGCTGTTGCTTTGCTTTTTCCTTGGATTTCACATTTTTCAGGGTGTTGCTTCTCTCCTCAAAGACTGCCTTTCTTCCCCAGTGCCACTGCACGCACGCCCCAAGTGTATGCAGTGTGTTCCCGCAGTGGGAAATTTGTGATTCTGGGAGGTGTGATGCCGGCTTGTCTTTCCAGCCTGTCTCTTCCTGCTCTGAGGTCACTGCTTTAGCCAGACTGATCCCCTTCCCCTCTCCCATACCTCTCAGACATTGATGGTGGATGGATTGCTCTCTTCTACTGAGGGGTGGATTTGCTGTCTCAGTAGGACACTCGGGGTTAAAACAAGAGATAAAAATCTGTTTTCCATTCCTAGCCTTTCCTCTTTTTCTGGGTAACCATCTTACTTCCCTATTTATTCTATTGTTTCTCAACAGTAACTGCCCATCAAAATCACCTTAGGTGAATGGAGCATAAAAAAGCACAGTGACCAAACCATTCTACAGACTATTAGAATCTCTGGAGGATACAGTCCATTTTTCAAAGCCTGCTAAATGATTTTAATATGTGGAAAGGCAGATTTATTCTGTGACCTTGGCCGAGTTAGTCAGTCTTTCTGGGCATCAGTGTCCTCTGCTGTAGAATAGGGGTAGTGTATGTATTACTAGCTCTCAAGTCACTGTGAGGATTAAGTGGGATGCTCACATGCATGGATTTTGGCCAATGCTCAGTCTGTGTTGGTTGTCCTCATCACTGTTTTACGCAGTGGTCATCTTCCTTTTTCCCTCCTGTCTACTCCTACTTCTGCTTTGAAGCTCAACTGAAATCCCACTTGCCTGAGGCTTATTTCAGGAACAAACTAAGCTGCTGTAACGAAGAGACCCAAACACAGTGCTTCGGTGAGACAGAGTGTCTTCTCTCTCACATGATAATCCAGCAGCCGACAGTCAGGCCTCCTGGGTGGCTCTTGTCCACACACTGCCTTTCGAGATTCCCCATCCCTCCCATGTTGCTGAGTCATCACAGATCTATCTTCCAGCCCACAGGGAGGGGATCAGAACTGCAAACTTGGCCTGGCCAACCTCAGGCCAGTCCTATAGCTCTGTAACTCCCTCTCATGTTTCCTTGGCCTGAGCATAGTCTCATGGTCATATCTAGATGCAACAGAGGCCCTACCTGGCCGGCCAGGGGTTCAGCTTAAAACTCTGTTACTGTGACGTAGAGGGAGATGAGACTGGAGGAATGGTGGTTGGCTGCCAAGTCCAGGCCACTGCCGCCTACTGCTCATCTGCGGTCCTTTATTCTCCAGTACACCAGGCTGCCACCTGCCTTTTCTGATGGCCAAGTTTTAGGTGTATTCTAGGCTCCCTCAAGGTAAAGATTACTTTGTGTTCCTCTGTATACGTCTTAAAGTGAAAGTGAAAGTTGCTCAGTCGTTTCTAAATCTTTGCAACCCCATGGACAGTTCATGGAATTCTCCAGGCCAAATTACTGGAGTGAGTAGCCTTTCCCTTTCTCCAGTGGATCTTCCCAACCCAGGAGTCGAACCAGGGTCCTCCTGCATTGCAGGCGGATTCTTTAACAGTTGAGCTACCAGGGAAACCCCAGTATACATCTTAGGATGGGACTAAAAGCATCACAGGTACTCATTTAGGTGCAGTGATTGTTGAATGAGTCAGTGGCAGGAATTTGGGGGTTTTCTTAGCAGCTTTATTGATATATAATTTGTATACCCTACAGGTTGCCTTTTTAAAAGAGTATAATTTAAAGGTTTTAAGTATATTCACAGAGTTGTGCAACCATTGCCACAATTGAGTATAGAACATTTTTATCACCTCAAAAAAGATTCTGTACCAGTTAGTTATCATTACCTACAACCTGCCCCCACACCCCTAACCTCCCTTTCCCCCAGTCTTAAGCAGCCACTAAGCTACTTTCTGTCTCTGTTGATTTGTGTTTTGTGGACCTTTCATGTAATGTGTGGTCGTTTGTGACTGCCTCCTTCACTTAGCTTACTTTTTCAAGGTTCATCCATGTTGTGGGATGAATCGGTGTTTCATTCCCTTTATGCCTGAATGATACCCCGTTGTATGGATACACCGTGTTTTGTCTAAGCATTCATTCATTGGTGAGCATTTGGATTGTTTTGGTGTTTAATTTTTGGCTCTTATGATTAATGCTGCTGTGAACTTTTGTATGGGTCTAAGGTCTTCTTTTGTTTTGGGTATCTATCTACCTGGGAGTGGAATTGCTGGGTCAAATGGTAACTCCATGTTTAACTTGTTAAGGAACTGCTAGACAGCTTTCCAAGATAGTTTACACCATCTGAGATTCCTATCAAAAGTACTTAAGGGGTCTGATTTCTCCTTGCCAACACTTGTTATGACCTGAATTTTTTATTCTACCATCGCAGTGGGTATAGTGATATCTCATTGTGGTTTTGATTGAGTTTCCCTGAAGATTAACAACGATGAGCTTTTTTTTTTTTTTTTTTTTAAAGTCACTGGCAAGTGTTTAACCCTAGCTGTTTTCTGCCCACTATGCATATGGGGTCCTAGGTGTGAATTCCGAGGAATCTGACATGATTTATCAGAAGCAGTACCTAGGGGCATATCAGAATAGGGTGTGTGTGTGCATGAGTGCACACATACAACATTCTTATGAACCCTGCCCCTCCTAGAATCTTTTAATTATTTAAAAAATTTATTTCATTGAAGTGTAGTCAATTTACAATGTTGTGTTACTTTCTGGTACACAGAACAGTGATTTAGGATTCAGTCATATATATGTATGAATATATACATATATATATATATACACATATCAGA
>NW_011494902.1:2962933-2993773 GCF_000754665.1 Bison bison bison
CACATATCAGATTCTTTTCCTTGATAGGTTATTAAAAAATATTCAGTAGAGTCCTTTTGCCCTTCAGTAGGTCCTTGTTGGTTATCTATTTTATATATGGTAGTGTGCACATGCCAATCCAAGTCTCCTAACTTATCTCCCCTACCTTTCACTTTGGTAACCATAAGTTTGTTTTCTATGTTTTTGGGTCTGTTTCTGTTTTGTAAGTAAATTCTTTTTTTTTTTTTTTTTTATTCCACATATAAGCGATCAGTTCAGTTCAGTCGCTCAGTCGTGTCCGACTCTTTGCAACCCCATGAATCGCAGCACGCCAGGCCTCCCTGTCTATCACCAACTCCCGGAGTTCACTCAGACTCACATCCATCGAGTCAGTGATGCCATCCAGCCATCTCATCCTCTGTCATCCCCTTCTCCTCCTGCCCCCAATCCCTCCCAGCATCAGAGTCTTTTCCAATGAGTCAACTCTTCGAATGAGGTGGCCAAAGTACTGGAGTTTCAGCTTTAGCATCATTCCTTCCAAAGAAATCCCAGGGCTGATCTCCTTCAGAATGGACTGGTTGGATCTCCTTGCAGTCCAAGGGACTCTCAAGAGTCTTCTCCAACACCACAGTTCAAAAGCATCAATTCTTTGGCGCTCAGCTTTCTTCACAGTTCAACTCTCACATCCATATATGACCACAGGAAAAACCATAGCCTTGACTAGATGGACCTTTGTTGGCAAAGTAATGTCTCTGCTTTTCAATATGCTTTCTAGGTTGGTCATAACTAGTAGTCCATGAGGCCCTTGGAGAACTTATTCAGAGACAAGTGAAAATTGGTCATTTTATTCTTCAGTGTTGACTGTTCAGATTTCTAGAGTAGAACATGAATATACACAGGGTGTAACAGAAGAAAACATAAATAATATAGGTTTATTTAGCTATTACTATGATTTGAAATTTTGACATTGATTATACTTGGCAATGTATTTTCATAGTCCTCACAATTTCTTTCTTTTTACACATTAATACCATCCTTGAAAAGCTGTGCATAATTGGAAAACTTCATAAAATGTGATTTTCCTATTGACTTCCAGTATGCCTATAGCATTTCTTCATGGGAAGTAGATGGGGAAACAGTGTCAGACTGTAGCTCTGGGTTTTTAGCAAGTCCATGAGGCCCTTGGAGTACTTATTCAGAGACAAGTGAAAATTGGTCATTTTATTCTTCAGTGTTGACTGTTCAGATTTCTAGAGTAGAACATGAATATACTGGTGGTAGTGTGCCTTTTAATACCAAAAGCCAGAAGTGGAAACAATCTTGAGTTAAAAGACAGAGGCCAGGGTTTCAGAATGCATTGTGCATGGGAGGTAATTAGTGAATTTTGTTAAATCACTGAATAAGGAAGGCACTTCATCACTCAGTGCATTCTTGTGAATCAGGAAAAGTCAACAGCTTACTAATATGGCTTCAGAAAGTCCTTTGCAACTCTCAAATTCTTTGGTACAGTGATTGCATTTCTAGCTTCTTGGGCTGAAAACCCAAACAAGACCAACAAAACGCAGACAACCCTTCTCAAGGCGCTCATTGTCCATCCCTGGGAGTCTGAGTGTGTCATGCCCCATTACCCATCATGACTGCCCCAGCTCCTTCAGGGGGCAGAGAGTTTCCTGTTCCTGTGGGCCCTGGGTCTGGAATATGTGTACATGATTCAGTTATAGAAATTAAATCAGTTTTTCATAATGCAGATATAAAGTGGCCCTGAATGAATATTTGCCAAGCTGAGAATGACTGGTGAGGTCACCTTTAATGGGAGATTACATTTCACCATGGCTGATTTCTGTCCGATTTATTGCTATTAACTCCTGACACGAGGCCAGCTGACAGAGGTGCTGGCAAGAGCCTGGTCTCCAGGCTGAGCGCAGAGCTGGAGTCGGCTCCCGGCTGGCGCAGTGCTCACGTGGGCGCCCTGCAGGGGCCATCTGATAACTGGGGCTGTGTGTTCCTATCAGGTGTTCCCAGAGAAGCACTTCCTTGTCTTACACACAAAGCAGATCACTGGAGACCCTTTATCTTTTAAGAGGAAATATGCGTGGGGTACCTTTGGGCGGATCAGGCCCTCACTCATGAAGATGGTTATCTGAGCTGTTGGCAACGGAACTGGACGAGGAGGTTGAACTAGGTTTCCTAAAACTTCCGGAGGTGGACAGATGGTCGTGTTTTTTGAGGTTTCTGAGAGGCTTCTAAAACACTTTTTCTATCTTTTCCCCCCTTTTCTGTTAAAATAGTGATGGTAAGGAAATCAGAAACACTTAACCTATCGATGCCTGTTGAGTTCTAGATTAAAAAATTAATGGCACCGTGTTTTACAAGTTCTTAAAAAGAAATGCCACTTCAAAACACATGTTGCCTTTGCTATAATTAATACTCAGAAAAGTGAGCTTTCACAAAGGAGGCTCTCTTAGGAGGGTCAGCTTTCATTCTGAAATAACTTCTTCTGTGTGGGGCTCACTTACAACCACACCTCTCTTCTTTTCTCCCACCTCCTCCTCAGCCTCCACCTCCCTCCACACACACATCCACTCCCTTCCCCTCCACGTCCTCACTTTATCATCATCAACCAGAAGCTTGTAGCTGACTTTCTTACAGGTGGTACCACCCACAAGCATTGACAGAATCAGATTCAGAGTGACACCTGGCTGCCAGATTCTTGTTACGAGTTTCTTTTTATAACTATATTTCTGGATCACTTTTGTCCTTCAAAATGAGCAATGGTTATCATTAAGTTAATGTGAGTTTGAGTAGGTGAGTGTTCTATGATGCTGCATGGTTGATCGTTTACTTTAAAAACACAACAGCATCTCCATGTATGTGCATTGAACTGCGCAGTTAAAAGATAAAGGTTTCCTTGTGTGGTGCCCAGTGTCTGTGCTTGGTTTGTGACTGCATCAGGACAGTTAGCATAGAACTCATGAAGATCATATCTCACAAAACTATAAGCCTCTCTTTTTAAATACTGATAAGGCATGAATATCAGTAATTCACCCAGGGAATGGGTCCACTTCCTCCCTCTCTGCATAGGAAACAAATCTTTTTTTCACTGCTGCTCCTTCTGTCGTTTTCCTCGTGTGGAACTCAGATTCCTTCAGCTTCTTTAGTGTGTGGTCTGGAACTCAGAGTTTCTGGTTTAGGGATTCCCAGTGAGGAATGCTCACCCCCTTTCTTCTGTGGCTCATTCTCCTTCTCCTCCCTGCACTTCTCTGGAACTGAGGCTCTTGATCCCTTTGTAACGGTAGTTCATTTATTTGTTTAAAAAAAATTCTGCAGAGTTGCCAGGGTGCCCGGCAGTAGGTGGGGGCTAGCCAAAGGGTGGCTGTCCAGCCTTTCAGGAGGTTTATCTGAGGAGGGGTTCCGCTGATGTGTGCCTCACTCTGCTGTATGTGGTTGCTCCTCAAGCCCTGGGGAGCTCCTCGAGGATACAGACCATATCTTTCAAGGATGCGGCTTTGACATCTCAGCACATGGCAAGCCACAGGCTTTGGGGAGAAATTCCAAGTAACTGTGGGCTGAGTTTGGAGGTAGATGCTGAGGATTTTGAAGCCTTTTTCCAAACCATAAGATGAGGTAATTGCCTTCCTTGTTCAGGAGGATGTGGTGAGTGTAAAATGTGACAATATGTGTACCAGCACTTTCAAAAGGCTGGTCATATATCTTGAGAGGTCACAATCATCCACCTTCATTTCCTGAATCACCCTTTTTCTGTTGTCACCATCCCTCTGAGATTGTCTTCACCATTTACTTCCACCCCATTCTCTCCCACTTTCCTTCCTTCCTCGGGCAGAGAAAAGCATGAGTTAAAAACATCTATCTGCCTGGTTCCATATCTCTTGGTCTCTGTCACTTCCAAATGTATAGTTGAAATCCCATTGTGTCTCTCTCAATCTGTATACACATGTTAGGGCTGTCGGGGAGAATCTGTTTCCACGCTTGACAGGAACACCTCGCTCTGGATGTGTTTATGGCATCTTCTGTCACTTCTCCTGCAGTACATGTGCTCTTCCTGAGTTGTGAGCATTTTTGATAATAAAACTGTTCTCTTAGATTCAGCCTAATATTTGATCTCTTACTACTCTGATAAAACAACAGAGTTTTCACACCTAGATATCCTGCGTTTTTTCTAATACCTGGTTGACAGCACCACAGAATCAGTTCAGAGGTGATGTTTTCAGTGCGGGGCACTACTTGGGCTGGTTATGACGGTGAGAAATGAAACTGGATCCTGAACAATAGTAAGAGCTGAGTTTCTTTGCTTGCATTAGCATCTTATTTTACATTTGCATTTTATATTAGTACCTTGCCCTTTCACCGTTAATAAAACAATTTGACAGGTGGGGGAGGGTGGGGAAAACAGCAGGAAGAACCTTCTAGTAACATATCTTGGCAGAATCCTGTCTCCTTTTCTGGAGGGGCCTCATGAGCAGTAAGCTAAATGCCCCTTGAAAAGCAGTCGTGTTAAAAAGCAGAGACATTACTTTGCCGGCAAAGGTCCATCTAGCCAAAGCTATGGTTTTTCTGGTAGTCATGTATGGATTTGAGAGTTGCACCATAAAGGAAGCTGAGCACCGAAGAATTGATGCTTTTGAACTGTGGTGTTGGAAAAGACTCTTGAGAGTCCCTTGGACTGTAAGGAGATCAAACCAGTCCATCCTAAAGGAAATCAGTCATGAATATTCATTGGAAGGACTGATGCTGAAGCTGAAGCTCCAATACTTTGGCCACCCAATGCGAAGAACTGACTCATTTGAAAAGACCCTGATGCTGGGAAAGATCGAAGGCAGGAGGAGAAGGGAGTGACAGAGGATGAGATGGTTGGATGGCATCATGGACTTGATGGACATGAATTTGACCAAGCTCCGGGAGTTGGTGATGGACAGGGAAGCCTGGCATGCTGCAGTCCATGGGGTCACAAAGAGTCAGACGTGACTGAGTGACTGGAATGAACTGAGATTGGAGGCTCTTCCAGAGATAGAAAAGTCTTCTGTTTCTATTAGAAAAATCTAATAAAAACATGATTCATTGGGTTTTTGTCCTCGTGATGGAAGCAAGATGGGGAACTGCCCTGTGAGGTGCTGAGACTCCTCAGGGCTTGGGGGGTAGTGGAGGGTCTTGTTCAGGTTACTTACTGGTGGTTGGATTCTGGGAGCATTTCAACCCCGTGCTCAGAAAAAAGGCTGGCACTTCCTGTGTCTCCCTTTCACAGATCCCACCTACCGCAGAGCCTTCAGCCACGAACTGCACTTCTGGAAGCTGCCATCTATTCAAACCCATCACTGTGTAACAAATAGCGAAAAAAGCCCTCCTAAGATCATGGAAATGCAGAGGAGCCCTGTTGGATTAGCTGACACACTGCTGCTTAGTTAGTTAGTTAAAGTCGCTTAGTCGTGTCTGACTCTTTGCGACCCCATGGACTGTAGCCCACCAGGCTCCTCTGTCCATGGGATTCTCCAGGTAAGAGTATTGGAGTGGGTTGCCATTTCCTTCTCCAGGGGATCTTCCCGACCCAGGGATCGAACCCAGGTCTCCCGCATTAGAGGCAGACGCTTTAACCTCTGAGCCACCAGGGAAGCCCCTGGTGGATTAGCTGACACACTGCTGCTTAGTAGAGAAATAAAAAACACTGAGGTCTCAGCTTAGTCTCCTTCTCCTTGATCCAAAGTGTCAGGTGTCTGTGTATGTGGCAGTGGGGGAGGTGGGGGTCAGGCAGAACATGTGAGTGTTCATTCAGTCCAGCAGCACTTGCTGAATGCCTGGTGATGGTGCAGAAAGACATAACCTTCCCACAATGTTCTCATGTCCTAGGAAAGGGGGTGGACAGATGCAAAAAAGAGAACAGGATTGCTCACTGCCATGGGAGGGCCAGGAGCTGAAGGGGCAGCCCTCAATCCTAACTCAGTCTTGATTGAACATAGGGATAGGGAGGAAGGATCTCAGCTTTCTTCAGGTGGGGATGGATGCTCCAACTCAGTTTTAAAGGAGGAAGGGTGTTAAGTGTGTGGAGGAAGGGCACACCTGGCAGGAGAGTACCTGCAGATGTCCTTTAAAACGTCAGTTCAGCAGGTCTTTGAAGAAGCGAGGATCCTCTTTTGGGGGTTCTCTTAGCATAGCAAAAAGCAGGGTCTGAACCTGTTTTTGTAAATAAAGTTTTATTGGAACACAGCCACACACATCATTCCATTCCCCCTGTTGTGACGGCTACATCCCAGCGACCATGTGGCCTGCCCAGCCTTAAATATTTATTGTCTAGCCCTTTGCAGAAAAAGTTGGCATAACATAGTTTTTTTCCTTGAAACTCTTAGATGATGTGGACCCACACTGCCAGCAACCAGGCTTTGCCTGCACCCTTCATGGACCTGCTGGTTAATTTTATCACCTGGTGGTTTCTCTTTGCCCCACATTAGCATACCTCCACTTCTGGCTCCAAACGTCCAGAACTAGAATAATCCCTATTGTGTGTAACGTAAGAGAGGTACTGACCCCCTAATGCATGCATGCATGATAGGTCGCTCTAGTCTTGTCTGACTCTTTGCAACTCTATGGACTGCAGCCCACCAAGCTCCTCTATCCATGGGATTCTCCAGGCAAGAATACTGGAGTGGGTTGCCATGCCCTTCTCCAGGGGATCTTCCCAACTCAGGGATTGAACCTGAGTCTCTTATGTCTCATGCGTTGGCAGGGGGCTTCTTTACCACTAGCACCACCTGGGAAACCTACTGACCTCTACGGATCCCTTAAATGTTCAGTTACCCGCAAACTTCAGCAGTTCTAGACTCTGCTTAGTTTCTCGGAACCTGTGCTGCCTCTTATTTGCTTGTTGAATGTGAGCAAAATTGGAATTAGTCATTGGAGCAGTAGTCATTGGAAAGTATCTTTCTTTTTTGGTAAGGCAGCCCATCTGTCTGAGGATACTGGAGCTGGCTGTCGCCGTGCGAGTGAGACAGAAGGGGAATTTTCGGGAGATCCACCATTCAAGCCTGCGGTTATTTTAAAAACAAAGAGAATTCATTTCCAGAAGCAGCTGTGCATTTGAAACACTGCTTTCCTGGATATAGTGATTGAAGGTTGTGTGGAATTATACAGCAAATGCCAACTCTTAAGCACCTGCCGTGGTCTCTGATACCAGCCGATAGGAGTGCCAACCAGGCTTTTTACAAATGTTAACTTATTTAATAAGACCTGCATGAAATAGAAGTGCAGCGATTCTGATTTTACAGATGGGAAAACAAAGACTCCAACAAGCTAAGTGTTTTTTATGTTATCAACTAACTGACAGCCTCCAACCTATGATAAGGAAGATACTGATTTTATGCTCTAGTTATCCTTAGCAGGTAGAATGCTCATTGAAAAGGCTCAATCAGGAGGTCTGGGGTTTCTGTTTTAGACTCTCAGATGAACTGAATTTCAAGGAACAGGTACAACTAAAATTTCCCTTTGCACTGACTTCTGTTTTAGCCCTAGCAGCCATCAACATTGTTTAAATACCACTGTCAAATGACATTGTAGTTTGGGATCTAATATCTGACCAGTACTTTGAATTGAAAATGGTCAGCAGTGAGAAATGGGGACATTTTCCAAGTGTGTCTGGAAAATATAGTTGGTCCCAGAAGAGAAGCATGTAGGTTTAGGAGTGTCCTAATTTCCAACTAAAATGATCATTCCTAAACAAAAGCCTGATCATAATTATCTTCTCCTTAAAATTTTCCAGTTCTCCACCAGCCATGCCCTTAGCACAGAGGCTAGAGTCTTCGTGGCCTTTCTGGTTTGGGTCCTGTCTGACTCTCAGTTGTTGTTGTTCAGTCGCTAAGTCATGTCCAACTCCGTGAACTGCAGCACTCGGGGCTCCCCTGTCCTTCACTGTCTCCTGGAGTTTGCTCAGATTTCATGTCCATGGAGTGGGTGATGCTATCTAACCATCTCATCCTCTTCCTTCTCCTTTTGCCTTCAATCTTTCCCAGCATCAGGGTCTTTTCCAGTGAGTCAGCTCTTCGCATCTCAGTACCTCACCCTCATTCACTCTCATCAGATCAGGTCCTCCATGTGGACGTTTCGCTGAACACCGTCTTTACCATGTCCCCCTACCTGGCTCACTCCTGCACCTTCACATCTCAGCCGAGATGTCTCTGGGTGCGGGAAGTCTTCTCTGATGCTTGGAGACTGGTATGGGCATCCTTCCCTGGCCCTCCCTAATATAAGGCCTTTTAAGCTACTGTTCAGTTGTTGACCAGTTTGTCTGCTGTCCATCACTTAACTGTAAGCTTCTGGAGGGCATTCTTTTTAGTTTTGATTCTGTAGTTACAAGGAATAGGAGTCCACTTGAGCTTGCTGATAGAAAGGGAGTTATTGGGAGGAAAGATTGGAAGAATAAGGAGATCTTGGTGGAAATATAAGAACTGGGTCTGTAAGAAGTTGTACCTTGCACAAGCATCTTGGGGCTTTCTGTTCCTCTGCACACCTTCACCTCTCTCTCTCCTGGGCTGCCTCAGCTCAGGCACTTGTGTGTTTTGTTTTATTGAAGTATAGTTGATTTACAGTGTTATATTAGTTTCAGATATACAGGAAAATGATTTCTCTTTTATATATATATATATATATTTTCATATTCCTTCCCCTTACAGGTTATTATAAAATAGTGAATATATTTCCCTGTGCTGTAACAGTAAGACTTTGTTATTTATTTTATATATAGTAGTATGTACCTGTTAATCCCAAACTCCTAAGTTATTCCTCCACTACGCCCCCCACTTTCCCCTGTAGTAACTGTAAGTTTGATTTCTGTATCTGTGAGTCTATTTCTGTTTTGTAAATAAGTTCATCTGTACCACTGTTTTCAGTTCTGTAAGTGACAAGCACATGTGTTCATGAAGCTGCTCGTGGCCTCAGTTTGTCCTCGTGGCCCAGCCTGGCTTGACCCAGGGACCCTCCTAATCTCCTGGCTTCTTTTCCTGCGCCCCTCAGCCCCGCCCACTTGTTTGTTTTCTCGGTTTCACAGTTGCAAGTTTCTAAGTATTCACTATGGTTGGCCTGACTCTTCCTTTCAGACTTGGCCTCACCCGTCACAGGTCTCCGACCACCCTGGAGACTGGCTGTGGTTGGGTCAAGTCCTAACTGCAGACCAGTCAGCATGTCACCAGCTGGAGGGGTCAGAGCCAACGTGGTTCCCAGGATAGACCTCTCTTTTCTGTTTCTCTTTCTGCCCCGCACTTGCCATGAACTTGATGGTATCCTTTGTTCTTTTCCCTCTTTTTCAGATATCATTAATGGAGCTCAAGAAAAATGTGTATTGCCTCCTATGGATGGCTACCCCCATTGCGAGGGGAAAATCAAGGTAAGTCAAGAGTGATATCCATTTACCCCCTCCTCCTCGACCTGCACTGACAGCCCCTGGCTTCCCCTTCCCTCTCTTCTCCTCCCCAGCGATGCAGATGGGTGATCGAACCCTCTTTAAGGAAGTCATGTAGGGGGTGTATCAGCCCTGCCAGTTTGGGGCTGTGGCCGTGACAACCGTTCCCTGCTTATGCCAGCTCCATGGGATTAGTCAACAGTGACTAACTGGTCAGACTGAAAGAGCTGGGGCATTGCAGGCACCTGCTGTGTCTGAAATTGCGTTTCCCTCTTTCCCATACTCCAGCGGGTGATCCTTCAAGAGCCAAAGACAAGGGGCTTCCATGATTTAGTGTCCAGCTCCCTTCTCCCAAGTCCCCAGGCCTCAGCTGTGAGGTCTCCAGATTGTTATTTAAATGTCACATTTGCGTGTGCAGTTGAGTGCCCAGACGCTGTTGGCCACTCTGACTCTTAACGTTTGTTTGTTTGTTTTTCACTGCATTTATGTGGCCAAACCTTGGGGAGACCACTCCCTGCTCAGTAGCTTTCAGAGAAAAGTTTTCTGTTCAGACATCACTTAGGATGGCGAGACGAGCCCCAGAGCATTTTAAATGGCTCCCATATGGGATTTAAGTGCACACTGTGCTCCTGCCTTGATTCCCGTGCTGTTTTCCAGGCTCCGTGCTGGGGCTGGTGTGACTGTAGGTCTCCAGGAGGGCACTCTCATGCCAGGGTCTATGAGGCACTTGCTCTTGAGAAAACATCCCTCCCCACCAGCGCTCCTGGGCTTTACTGCTGGAGGAATCTCACAGCCTCTAGGCAGACGTGCCCGCTCAGTGAATGGCTGCTCACCAGTGCTCTTCCTCCTCTGGTTGTTTCAGTGGATGAAAAATATGTGGCGCTCGGATCCCTGCTACGCAGAATACGGAGTGGATGGGTCCACCTGCTCTTTTTTTATTTACCTCAGTGAGGTGAGAGGCTTCTTGTGTCTTTCGGGGGGTGGAGTCGATGTGTGTGGTTGGTCTGTTCCGTAGCTAAGCCTGGAACTTGAAAAGCTTAAAAATGTATATTGTTTTTATGTGAACAGTTTATGATTTCCTTTTTCATTGCTCTCCTCTGTCCCCAAGTAGCATGATTTTCCCCCCCCCCTTGAGGAAAAAAATAGTCTGAGTTCACTAATTTTTTTTTTTACCAATTAAAAAAAATGTAGTAAAATACACATAACAAAATGTACCAGCTTAATCATAAAGCGTACAGTTCAGTGTCATTAAGTACATTCATGTTGCTGTGTGACCATTGCCACCATCCATCCATCTCCAGAACGCTTCATCTTGCCAACCTGAAACTGTTCCTATCAAACTGTGACTCCAGAGCCTCCTCCTTCTTTCAGCCTCAGCAACCACCATTCTGCTGTGTCTGCCTCAGATTCTGATTACTCCAAGTACTCCTATAAGTGAAATATACAGTATTTGTCTTTTGTGATCTGCTGATCGCACTTAGTATAGTGTACTCAAGGTTCATCCATGTTATAGCAGGTGTCAGAATGCCCTTCCTTTTTGAGACTGAATAATATTCCATTATGTATACAGACTGCATATTGTTACCCATTCATCTGTCACTGGACACTTGGGTTGCCTCCATCTTCCATCAGTTGTGAATGGTACTGCGGTGAGCATGAGTGTACATATAACTCTTTGAGACCCTGATTTCAATTCTTTTGGGTATATATCCAGAAACAGAGTTGCTGGATCATATGGTAATTCTATTTTTAATGTTTTGGGGAACCACCAGACTCTTTTCCATAGCAGCTGTGCCGTTTTACATTCCCACCAACAGTGCACAAGATTCTAACTTCTCCACATTCTTACCAACACTTGTTATTTTCTATTTTTTCTTTTCTAATGGTCATGTGAATGGGTATGAGGGAGTATCTCACTCATTGTATCGCTGGTTGTATTTCCTTACTGATTAATGATGTTCAGCATCTTTTCATATGCTTCTTGGCTGAGTTTGCTATTTATTGTACTTACAGACTGAATTATTAACTTTCTCCCTTTTTTCCACCTTTTTATCTAAACTTCATTTTCATTTGTACCCTTGAATTTAAATAGAAGCTTGTTTTTTAAGAGTCATAGGGCATTTTTACAGACCACATGGAATCTGTTACGTGCTTCAGTGATTCATTTCACCTTTAGAAAGGTTGATGGAGTGGGGTGGGGTTAAGACTTTATTCAGAGCCAGCTACAGGAGAGAACTGAGCAGGGAATGAAAACTCCATTGGCTCTATCCCCCATCCCTTATGGGCAGTGGCAGTAGCCCTCGGAGCTTGTGGAACGGATGCTGGCTAATCTTTAAGGCTGTGCGCTGGGCAGGCTCTTGGCTTCCATCTCCCTAGTTTTGGTACTGTTGTTGTTTATCCAGTACTTAGTAACATCTCCCTGGTGATCCCGTGCAGAGAGGAGAATCCCTCAATTCTGAGGCTAAATGAAATGTTTTTGCCATACTTTTCCTTGTGGGGTTCAGGTGTCTCTCCTCTGTGGCCTAAGATGATGGGGGATGGAAGCCAAACCAGCATTGCTCTAGGGCATGTGGCCCTGGAATCTGTGGGATTTGTCCCTCTTGGCTTCCTCTGTAAGAGTCAGACCTTTTTTTTTTTTGGATGCGGTTGCTCCATGGCCACCCCAGGGCCATCATGGGAACCGTCAGAGTAAATGATAGTTAAAATACCTCTTGGAAATGAAAAAGCTCTGAGACTTGGGTGTGTGATGTACCTTACTAGCAGGCTGCTGACAAGTTGATTCTGTAGTGTGTACTTGAGTGCACTGGGTGCTTGGGTGGCCTGGGGCCCGCCTCCTCACTTTCTTCTCCAGAGGAGTAAGGCCTGGGGCTATGGGTGAACCTTCACTCCAGTGAGAAGTCAGCTAAAGGCACCTTTCCTGCCCTGAGGAAAAGTCCCTCATTTAGTTCAATTTTCAAAAAATTTTTTCCCATTTCCATTTGATAGAATTTAGCCACAGTCTAACTGGGCTCCCTGATTGACAAACTGAGCTAATTTCATGCCTCCCTAACCGTTTGCATCTTGGGGAGGACTGCTGAAGTGAAGAGAGAGGAAGAGGATTTGAGGTGCCCGCTCCAGCCTGGGTCTTCATTTCCTGAGCCAGAGCTCGGGAGGTGCGGGAGAATTCAGATGAAGAGGACCGCGATTACATATGACCTGGTTCCCTTCCTTTGAAACAGCCACCCTACCACTACCAGAAGGGAAGGAAGGATGTAGCTAAGATGAGAGAAGAGGGAACCTCTGTGGAGGTAAATTGAGAGGAGTGTGGGATAGACTGGGCTGCATAAACATGTGATAGATCATGTAGACTTGACGTTGGAGCCTGGGTGTCTTGTTTCAGAACCTTTAACCTTTTTTTTTCTCCTTCCTGGACATGGAATGGTGCTTCGTTTGCCTATTCTACTCTTTTCTTATGCAAATGATCAGACTTTTCTTTTTGTTCCACTGAACTCAGTTCAGTGAGCACTTATTGAACATCTGTTATGTTCATTGATTGTCAACAGTTACTGAGAATTCATTTGCTTGGCACCATGCTATGCATTCATTATCTTTAAAGTCTAATAGAAGAGAAAGCATGGATACAGGTAAATTGAGCCAGGAAGGGGTCCTGGGAAACAACTAGGAACTTCTTCAAAATTTTAATGTGAAAATTATCTTGAAACTCTGGCACTCAAAGAAAATATTTTTTCTTTTTTCGAAGCATCTTAATAGATACCCTGTAAGAGAAGAAAATGTTATCAATATGAGCCTTTCAATAGTACTGTCTTAGAGCCTCACACTTGACTTCAGCTTCTGTTTCTGATGCTTGCTAAACTCTGTGCTCTTGGAAAAGTTGCTCTCTTTGTGCCTCAGGTTCTTCCTTTATAATATAAAAGTTTTAATTTTGTTTTTAAAGAATCTACCTTGTGGATTCCTGAGTCTATATGGGACCATGCTTAGAGTAGAGCCTGATAAATGATAATTATTTTAACTGATGCTTTCATAGTAAGTTTTTTTTTTTTTTTTTACTTTACTTTCGAGGAGGGTATTTAGTTTTTTTATTGAACTATGGCTGATTTACAATGTTGTCTTAGTTTCAGGTCTATGTGTGTGTATATATATAAAATATATATATATATATATATTCTTTTTCAAATTCTTTTCCCAAATACATGCCAAGTTGCTTCAGTTGTGACCGACTCTTTGCGACCCTATGGACTGTAGCCCGCCAGGCTCCTCTGTCCATGGGATACTCCAGGCAAGAGTACTGGAGTTGTTTGCCATGCCCTCCTCCAGGGGATCTTCCCAACCCAGGGATCGAACTTGCATCTCTTCTGTCTCCTGCACTGGCAGGTGGTTTCTTTACCACTAGCGCCAGCTGGGAAGCCCCCTTTTCCTATATAATTACAAAATGTTGAGTATAATTCTCTGTGATATATAGTAGGTCCTTGTGGCTTATCTATTTTATATATAAAATAGTGTGTGTGTGTTACTCCAAAATTCCTAATTTATCCCTCCCCCACACACACCTTTCCCCTTTGGTAACCATAAGTTTGTTTTCTATGTCTGTGCACGATAGATTTTTGATGTTGCCATTATATGAGTACAGTTGTGGAGTGTCATATAGCCCGGGACATTTTCTGTTGGGACCTTGATTTCCTTTTAGAATTAGAATGAATTTCTGGTTCTCATTCACCAATCTCATTTAATTCTAGATCCCTAGACTTCTAGTCGGAGAAGGAAATGGCAACCCACTCCAGTGTTCTTGCCTGGAGAATCCCAGGGACAGGGGAGCCTGGTGGGCTGCCGTCATGGGGTGGCACAGAGTCGGACACAACTGAAGCAACTTAGCAGCAGACTTCTAGTAATATAGAAGAATATAGTTCTCCTTGGCTTCCTTTCTCAGGATGTGATGCTTGTTCACATTAAAATCATGAACTGGATGTGTGTAGCTGCAGTGCACTCTTGCCATTGTTAAAATAAAATTATTAGAAATGATTCCTAAACCCTGTTAATTCTGTTCTAGTAGTCTATAAATCCTGGACAACATCTATGGCTTTGTGGTGCTGTTTTTGTCTATTTTTTTTCCTCTTTCTTCACACTTTCCTTCTTTTGTTACTTCATTTAACCTGTATCGTATGCCAGCTTACTCTTGCAGTTGGGAAGGTGATTGACAGACATCTTCATTTGATTTTTTTTACTTCGTCAGTGAATACACTGGTGACTTTGATTCTTTTCTTAATCCTTATTGAAGAGCAGGAGATGAGATGATTAGCATCACCGACTCAATGGACATGAATCTGAGCAAACTCTGGGAGGTAGTGAAGAGCAGGGGACCCTGGTGTGTTGCAGTCCATGGGGTTGCAAAGAGTCAGACTTGACTTAGGGACTGAACAACAACAAAAATTGAAGAGCCAGTTCTTGTTTCCATGTACGTTTAACTTCAGAGCTTTGACAAATATGAAAGAGGACATGAAGTAAAATATCTCCCATAGTCAGTCACTAGTTGAATTGAGGCATTTAGATTCAGACCAGTCTTAGAAGACGGCACTTTTCCTGCATTTTTCTTCCCCTGAAACTTCTACTCTTCCCCTCACCAACTAGTAGTCTACCAGCCTCTACGGGGACTCTCAGAAGGTAAAGCCATCAGTGTTTACCCTTCGTCATCCCCACAGATGCTTGTACTGTGTCTGACGCTGTGTTAGGGACTGGGTGTGGTGCTAAAAGTCTCAGCATTGCCCTTCCCGGGTGGCAGGCAGAAAGAAGAATGAAGCATGAGTGAGCCTGTGTGTCCCGGACACCTCCAACGCACAGTGCGGTTCCAACCTCTCCCCAGCTCTGAGAGCTGCATCTTAGAGGCTCCGAGAGGTTTAGTTGCTTAGTCCCTCTGCACTCACCATTACTGTTGCCCTTTCACATCGAATGAAAGCTGAGCTCAAATGAAGTCATTTGTCATCGTTGCCTTTGCGTTCAGTTCTATTCTCAAATCCACCTGTGTTTGACATACAGCTCTAAGTTAGCTGGTTTCCATTAATCAGTCTTCATTGCTCGTTTTCAAATACTCATAATTTTAATGATTTACTAGCCCCCTCCCCCACCAAAACAGCACCAATTCTCCTGAAGATACAACTCATGAAAACCAAGTACTCAGGTGGGAGCAAATGAATGATTCGTGTCCGTTAACCAGCTTGCATTTCCAGATCATCGGGCAGTTCATTTTCTGTATCTGTTTTTGTGAGCCACGTAACTACTCCCGTTAGAGACAAGAGCCTATCAAGTAATTACTCTGAATGTCATTGTTTCAGGTATTATTAACTTAGCCCTCCGAAGAGCCTTTTACTGCTATCAGCTTTTACACAATTGAGAATAAATGTCTTTACCCCTATTGATATTATATTGATAGATGGTGCTGATATATTTGATGCCCACACGTTCTTGCTGTCTACACAATTATTATAGCAACTAGCAACCATCACACCCTGCCAGACTTCTTAATTTGTTTGTACTATTTTTTTAAGGACTTATGTTGCCATTCAATTGCTCAGTGATTGATTGCTAGATCTTAGGATGTGTACAAGCTGTTGCTTCAAATGCCAATTTGGACTGGTTGAGTGAGTGACTGTATGTGTCTGTGTGTGTGTCTGTGTCTGTGTGCACACCCACCGGTATGTGTGAGTCCCTCATAAAGGAAGAAAAGAAGCAATTTCATGCCTTACTCATCAGTCTGTTTCTTATGTTTCAGAAAAAAACAGACATAAAGCTCTCTGTGTCTTCCTGTTCTCCCTTGGCAATATGTAAAACTAATATTGGCTGAGCGTGCTATTAACCTTGAGTTTAAATTCAGCGTACTTAATCCGTTGATTAATGCCAAGATTAATGCCCAACAGCAAAGGCTGAAAGCTTAAATGTTTGTGAATGTGAGCATGAAATGAAATCCTAATAACCAGTACAATGATTTGGATTTATGGACTATGTTGGCTGCTAAAGATATCTTGGAAATGGTGTCTCACAGACTAATTTGTCAAAGTGGGCCGTGGTAAAGAATAGACTGTTCAGGTTGCAGGAGAAAACCTGAATGAGAAAATATAACTAACATCTTGGGACAGGTCAGGGAGTACTTTAAAAATACCACTAGACTGTTGCCTGAGATTACCCACACACACCTTTTAAATGTTTAGCCATTTGACACAGGAAATTCTCTTTCTGTGAGATAATATATTTTGGCAACACAGGAGGTGGCAGAGATTTATGATCTTGTTCTTTTCAGTTCTTGAATTCAGCCTTTATTTTATCTTCTTTATCTGTGTGTTTTTTGTGGCTTTTATTACCTGAATTCTAAGACATCTTTAGAAACCACTTTTTTAAAACAATCCTGATTTTACCAAACAGTATTTGTCGTCGGCTTAAATGATCTCTCAGTTTCCCTCAACCTCTACCTCCTTCTGAGTTCGTTCTTTTATGACCACTCCTGTTTGTCAGTTTCACATACTCAACATTTAGTTTTATATCTTTTTTGTTTCTCTTTTTAAATTATTATTATTTTCACAAACTACAACATTTAGATTGAGATTTCTTACTCTGACCTCCACCTTCCAGAAATTAAAAGGGACTTGCCAAACCCCAAACCATTACCTGTTTGCTCTTTAGAAACATGTGGCAGATGGGGGCTTTGATGCAGTCATCTCCAATTTGTGTTTTTACAAACTTTTAAACATTGTCTCTGATCATTCATATTATATACCAGTAAGACATTTGTAAAGTTTTATGTTTTAAACTTTTTTTAATGTGGAAAATGTCAAACCTATGTAAAAGAAACAGATATAAGGAAATTCTGTATGTCTGGGACACAGATTCAATAAGTGTCAGTTTGTGGCCAATCTCATTCATTGACACTTCTCCCAGATGGTTATTTTGAAGCAAATCCCCCAAATCCCATCATCTGTGAATGTTTCACCACATACCTTTAAAAGAGGCTCTTTTTTAAAACTACTAAAACTGTTCCGTATTTTTAAAATCACAGAATTCCATAATATCTTCGAATATCAGATTACTATTCACATTTTGTAGACCATTTTGTAACCTGAAGTTTATTATTTGAATGGAGTTTCAAGCAATAACCATAAATTACAACTGTTGGTGCCCCTTGTAATTTTTCACTGACAAAACTTTACTTGCCTTAGAAGCTGTTGTTGTACTCTGTACTCTTAGAAGAATTTGTTGTACTCTGAGTTTTTATGACTGTATCCCCATGTTGTTGGATAACCTACTTCCCCAACCCTGTATTTCCTGTAAATTGATAGTAGATCTGAGGCTTGATCAGAGTCAGGCTTAATATTTTTTTCAAAATTGTTTCATGGATGATATTAAATGTGCAGGAGACACATAAAATGCCTAGCTTTTTCTCTTTTTGTGATATCAGCAGCCAACGATAATTACTGCCTGGATTCATCAGGATTCGTTCGTAATATATCAGGAATACTCTATATAGAGAAATGAGTCCTCATCTGGTATTTGGTTACCCTGAGGAACAGTTCATAAAGGAAACCTTGATTTCTCTGTTGATTTCCTGCCATCTTCCACTGGTGACCAGTAGTTTGGTTGGTTGCTTGTTTTAATGCTTGTTGTTTCAATCAGCACCTTGTTTCAATCAAGGCTTTGAATGAACTATATTTGATATGTTTGATCCATTCCAATTATTTTCTTTCTAGTTCTCATATTACTCCTTCTTTGACCAGTGGGAGCCAATGCATATTGTCTTCTGAGGCCTTTTGACATAACCCTGGGTGTTTTCTGTAAGTCCCCTTGGTTCCTCTTACTGGGAAATAAGACAATCCATAGTCTGGGTACCAGGGAAATTCATTGCTACTAGGATTTTCTGGATGCTGGGCATATGACAGCGAGCCAAAAGGCAAACACTTCTTAAGGTTATGTTTTATAGGAGGGGACGGGCAACAAAAAGTAAAATATATATCTTTTAGATTACAGTAGAGCTGTGGAGAGAAATAAAACAGATGGAACTCAAAATGCTCATGAGGAGTGATGGTGTCAGTTTTAGATAGCATGTTCAGAAAATGCCCTACTGAAAAAATGGGAGGAGGACGTGTGAGCACCATATTGAAGGAAGTGAGAGAGGAAGAGGTTCAGAAGTCTGATACAGGTATTTAACAGGTTTGGGGAACAGTCAGTGCGAAGGTCTTGGGGTGACCATCAACATCCAGCATTAAGAAAAGGTATATGAAAAGTCATCTCCAGAGAGATTTTTGTCTGTTTTGTTTACAGGAATAATAGTGCCTGACACACATATTTATTGAACGAATGACTATTTAAAGCATTTTTTGAAGTAGTTGATAGCTTTTTTGTCTCTTTGTTCTAAGTGGGTGACTTCACCAGCTATCATCTTTCTAATCTTGAAGAATTGTTTTTGTAAAATTTTAAGATTAAATTCTGCTAAAAACATTAAGTTTGAGACATGAAGCAAGGGCATTTTGAGCACTTATTAGCGGTTTTAATATAATGCTCTTTAATACTTTATCTATAGGGGAATGCAGAGGATCAGGTTAGACTGTTAGATGGAATTAGCCAATTATATTAGAAGGCACAGTTTTCTGGCCCAGCTTTTATTCTTATTGTCACTCAGCATTATTTGCCTAAATGTACGCTTCAGGCAAAATCGCGTACTACTGCCAAAGAAGAGCTGTTTTGCATGTGTGTGTGTTCAGTCGCTTCAGTCCTGTGTGCTCTTTGCCACCCTATGGACTGTAGCCCGCCAGGCTCCTCTGTCCAGGCAAGAATACTTGAGTGTGTTGCCATGCTGTTCTCCAGAGGATCTTCCCGACCCAGGGATCGAACCTGCGTCTCTTCCATCTACCTGCATTGGCAGGTGGGTTCATTACTACCAGCGCCACCTGGGAAGCCCTTTCTTATTGTCACTCAGCGTTATTTGCCTGGATCTACACTTAAGGCTAAATTGCACACTGCCACAAAAGAGGAGCTCTGTCCTTGGTGGCTGGAATGTGACCACTTTTATCAGCTGGGTGACTGTGGCTCTAGTGTCCTCAGTGTGAATGCAGGTCCAGAGGGGCCGAGTTTGCCTGTGTGCAGTGTAAGAAGCATCTCTCTATTATCTGAATAGTTCATGACAGAAGAAGAATTTGTTGCCTCTCCTGTTTAAAGGAAATTGACAGGTCTCTTCCCACAGAGATTTGGGATGAATTTTTGAAACTCAGGAGAAGGCAATGGCACCCCACTCCAGTACTCTTGCCTGGAAAATCCCATGGATGGAGGAGCCTGGTGGGCTGCAGCCCATGGGGTTGCAAAGAGTCGGACACTTTCACTTTTCACTTTCATGCATTGGAGAAGGAAATGGCAACCCACTCCAGTGTTCTTGCCTGGAGAATCCCAGAGTCGGGGGAGCCTGGTGGGCTGCCGTCAGTGGGGTCACACAGAGTCGGACACGACTGAAGTGACAGCAGCAGCAGCAGCAGTTTGAAACTCTGACATCCTCTCATTAGAACCCCACTGGTTTGGGGTGTGTTGAAAACTCACAGCAGTTTCTCTTGAAGTCCTATCCTTCCCTAATATCCTGAGTAGTCCTGTCTCAGGTCTTCCCAGCCCTCGGCTCTCTTGCACATGATTGATTCCATACTTTCTGTTTCTGATATTCCTGCCTTCCCCCGCATGGTCGGGGGCAGCACTGCATATTGCAGAAAATTCATGGATAGCTTGGGAGTTGGGGTTTGATATGTATACACTGCTATGTTTAAAATGCCTTTCCATGAAAAAAAAAAAAAAATGTCTGTCTGGATTCAGCTCCTACCTGTGTGGCCTAGAACATTTCCTCAAGGTAAAGCCTGCCATGCTTGCCTCAGGGTGTTGTTGAAAGATTCTAATACAATGATGAACATACATTGTGCCACTTAAAAGGAAAAGAGTATCCTTATAATGAATATCTGTAACACTCAAGTCACCCACTTTTTCATTCAGTATGTAACAAGTAATGATTGAGGACCTGTTGTGTGCCAGGCCCTGTTCTCCGGATTGAGGAAAGAGCACTGAGCAGGCCAACTGAAGTCCTTAAGGAGCTTACATTCGTTGGGGCAGCAGACAGTAGCCATCCCGTAGGTCAGATAATTTCTGCATGTGGTTTTCGTGCCAAGGAAAAGCAGAGTAAGGAGGTAGAGTGGCCAGGTAAGCAGATCATGGAAGGCTTCTCAGGAAAAGTTGGAGCATAGTGTGTAGGAGGGAAGAGAGGGAGGCATGCGCTCTCTGAGAGGAAGAGTGTTTCAGGTAGAAAGAGCGTGGATGCCGAAGCCTGAGGTGTGGGGTTACCAGGTAAAATACAGGATGACTAATGATCATGAATTTCAGGTAGAGTGTTTTATTTATTGAATTGTGAGTATGTGATAAATGGCGGTTCCCTGGTGGCTTAGATGATAAAAAAAATTGCCCACGATACGGGAGACCCGGGTTTGATCCCTGGGTCGGAAAGATGCCCTGGAGAAGGGACTGGCTACCCACTCCAGTATCCTTGCCTGGAGAATTCCATGGACAGAGGAGTCTGGTGGACTATAGTCCACAGGGTCACAAAGAGTCAGACACTAAGCGACTACACTTTCACTTTCACATATGACAAATACTGCATGCAGCTTACTCAAGAGAAAAATCATCCTTTGTCTGAAATTCGAATTTAACTGAGCATCTTTTCCCCTCTTCTCACAAGTCCGGCAACCCTCCAGAGGCAGGAATGAACCTGGCGGGTGTTTGGATATGGAAGGAGGTTCTTGTTTGGAGGGCAGGAGGGTAAATTCTGGGTTTTATTCTAAGGGTAAGGAGAAGCCCCTGGAGGGTCTGAGTTAGTGTAGGATGTAATCCAGTTTAGGCTTTGAAATGATCACCTCTGCTGCACAGAACAGACAGCAGGGAAGAAGGCTGCAGGCAGCAAGTTGTCATCACTGCCATGGCCCTTCCAGCAGCCCCGCAGTGGGAGTGGAGTGAACCCTTTCTGGAGGATTTTGTGGAGAAGATCTAGGCAGTCCTACTCTGATATTGGAGGCTGGACTGTGCTCGTGGGACTGCAGGAACCACATGTCTGGTTTCGCTGCTAAGTGCCGGCCCTGGACAGGACAGATGGCACTTCCATCCCCAGCCACGGGGCCGCCCTACCCATGGCCTCATCTGTCATGATGAGCGATCTTGCCCGTGTGATTACGTGGAAACCAGAGGATACAATGTGTGTGAAGCGCTTTTCCTAGCGCTTGGCTCTTGGTGCAGTGTCGTTTTTCTTGTTCTTCTCTGTCATCCACCTGCTTCCCCAGGCACAGCCTTTCCTAACAAGCCACTTGGCCAAAATATTCATCAGCTCAGGTATTTGATGGAGAGGATGGGGCCAGGTAGTGGAAACGCTCACATGTGGAGACATCTTTTACCATGTGCATTTCCTTTTTGAATTTTTAGAAAAGGAGAGTAGGCCTGGGAGGAGCGTGGAGTGGGGTAAAGAGATCTTTCTTTTACATTTTTTTTTAAAGCATGTTCTTTAATGAGTTCATTAGATAGGTTATCAGTACAACAAATATGTGTATGCATATACATGTGTGTATCATCAGTTTATCTAATGAATATAATCAATTGTGTTATTTTGATAGGTAACCCACATGGTGGTGTCTAACTATATTTTTTAGGTCTCATAGATAATAGAATTGTTATAGAGTACCCAAGCTGGCACCTTTATGTTGTAGATGAGAAAACTTGAAAGTCAGATGGTTTAAGGTTATACCCCTAGATGTTTGTGGAGTTGGACATAGAATCTGTTTTGGTGGATTCCAGATTCAGCAGCCCTCTTGTCCCTGCCCTTTAAAGTGTCTCTGACACTTCATGTCCTGGTTCAGGGACAGGATCTCAGTCATCACCCAGCCCCGCCACTCACTAGTGAGTGAAAAGTGAAAGTCAAGTCGCTCAATCATCTCCAACTCTTTGTGACCCCATGGACTGTAGCCTACCTAGCCTACCAGGCTCCTCCATCCATGGAATCTCCCAGTCAAGAGTACTGGAGTGGGTTGCCATTTCCTTCTCCAGAGGATCTTCCCGACCCATGGATCGAACCTGGGTCTCTCGCATTGTCGGCAAACTCTTTTACCATCTGAGCCACCAGGGAAGTCACTAGTGAGTGGACCTCTGCAAGTTCTCAGCACCTTCAAGTCTTGCTTTCCTCACGTGTAATCTGGGCATGGTACCCACCTTGTAGGGCACTTCAGGGGATTATATGATGGGATACAGTCAAGTTTATTTGTTTTTTTCCCAGATGCACTGAACTGTAAACCTTCAGTCAATGATTGTATGCTTATATAATGTAATGCCTTTAAAAATTACTCAATAAATGTTCTTTGTAAAAACAAAAAATATGAAAATTTACATAAAGAAGAGAATCCTAAGCGTTCAAGACATCAACCTCTAGAGGTAATCTTAGACTTTTCTTATGCATTTTGCATATTTACTTTTTGACCACACTTAACTCTTGGAAAAATATGGATGAAATTCGGTATGTCAGTGATTCATTAAAAGCAAAACCCTTCACATTATCCATAAGAGAAGAGGCCATATCAGAGCCTGATTATTATTCTTTCCAAAAGAACAGACTATTACTGCAGAGATTAAGTCTAGTTCTGCAGACGTACACGTAGATATACATTAAATCTCCTACTCATTCTTGCTGTAATTTTATTATTTCTTTTCCCTCTTTAAAATCCAATTTGAGCTGTAGGCATCTCTGTTGGTAGTTTCTCTTTTCTTAAATGTAAGAATTGTCCATCTGAAAGAGCTTGAAAGTAAGTATGACCTACCTGATGTCTTTTTAGAAACTTTGCTTTGATTTACGTTCTACGTTGATGAAGCTGCAAAACCTTCTCTCAGATCAAAGAAGTTTAAATCATTGGAAGGGGGAATGTCAAAAATAAAATTGGTTAATTTTAGATCTCCTTGCTCAAGAAAAGTGATTCTTTGTGCCCTCTCTCTGAGAGATGCCTTCCTGTTCCAAAGGTCTAGCCTGGCTGGTCTTTTCTGGTTCTATTTCCTCTTCATGCCACTACTGCTAAGTCGCTTCAGTCATGCCCCACTCTGTGCGACACCATAGACGGCAGCCCATCAGGCTCCACTGTCCCTGGGATTCTCCAGGCAAGAACACTGGAGTGGGTTGCCATTTCCTTCTCCAATGCATGAAAGTGAAAAGTGAAAGTGAAGTCGCTCAGTCATCTCTGACTCTTCACGACCCCATGGACTGCAGCCCACCAGGCTCCTCTGTCCATGGGATTTTCCAGGCAAGAGTACTGGAGTGGGTTGCCATTGCCTTCTTCTTTTTCCTCTTCATATATATATTTTTTTTAATTGAAGGATAATTGCTTTACAGAATTTTGTTATTAACATGAATCAGCCATAAGTATACATATATCCCCTCCCTTTTGAACCTCCCTCCCATCTCCGGCCCCATTCCACCGCTCTAGACTGATACAGAGCCCCTGTTTGAGTTTCCTGAGCCATACACCAAATTCCCGTTGGCTATTACTGCATATAGTAATGTAAATTGCCTTGTTACTCTTTCCATACATCTCACCCTCTCCTCCCCTGCCTCTTTATTTCGTAGCCTTGGGCTAGTGCACTAAAAAGATTAGTTCCGTAGAAGTTTCACCTTCAAATCAAAGGTTATTATAGTCATGGTTCTGCTCCTCTATTGATTGTTGCATGCGTGTTGCCATGAACTCAGATGATTTTCAATTCTTAGACTCACTACAGTGATTTGTGGGAGATTTTAAGGCTGCCCAGTCCCTTCCCTGGCAGAGGGCTTGACAGAGGACTTGCCAGCTTGCAGGAGCTGGGTAGAGGTGGGGGTAGGCAGTGGGAGGGTCCAGCACCACAGATCTTATCCCAGAGAGAGCTCTAAGTTTGCAGTTGGAAAATTGTAGCCAAGCCAGTAGGTGACCACAGGCAGAAATAGGGCCCTAGGGTTCTGAGAGCCAGAACACTAAGATGATGAGAATGAGTTGAAGTAGAAGAGCTTCTAGATCAGGAAGACAGGGGGCTCTCCCTGGGGTCCAACTTTCTTAGGTAGGATGGTATGCTGGGTGGTTAGACTCATATAGGGAGCCAGGGTAGATTGGACAAAACGGTTAGGGATGAGGAAGTTGAATTACGATCCCTGAACAAGATTTTCCCTGTGTTGTCAATGATGTTCTTATTTAGGAAAATGTTGCTCATTTGAGGGCTGTTTTGTTTCAATACATGGAGTTACTGCCAGTGCTGGCTTTCTTCCAGTCCTGGTAATCCACTGAGATTTCAGAAAGAAATGTGTTTGTTTGTTTGTTTTTCCTCCACTCCCCATGGAGTAATTGATTTAGGTATAATTTAATTATTTTGTTAACCAGTTAGCTTATCACTGTGTACAAAAACAGCCACCCTGAAAACCCACTGTCTTCATTCTGTGTCAGGATATTCAGAATGGATTTTTCCTCTATTGTGAGTGTGTATGTAATGGTAAGATTTCTTGCTAAATTCAAAATACACTGACTCCATTTCCCATACTTTCTGAGATGCCCTTGAAATCTCACATGGTATTATCCAGTGATTTAGAGTAAGAAGAACTGAGATAAATGATCAGTTTCAAAGAGGAATTAAAGTCTTGAGTATTCTGTAGGGAAGTCATACTTTAGAAGATCACCTTGGACTGTATTTTCATCAGAGTAAATTTTGGAAGATTCTTCGAAGGGCAGAGGAGTGAATGTACTCTTCTTTATCTGATCTCACTAATGTGTCTCCTTTTGCTTGATTTTCTTTATTCATAGTCGTGTCTCATCTCTCCCTATCATGCTCTTCATGAGGACATTTTTTATTCTGACATGCTGCTGCGTGCATTTTGTTATTTATTTAATATGGGATTGACTATGAATCTGTGCCCTGCTTGCTCACCCTCATGCTTTTGTGTGCAGTGGAAGGTCTCCCAGTCAGGTCAGCAATCTATTTGAATCCTTCATGGTATAAATATGCTTTAAAGCACTGTCTTACTGAGTCCATTTACAAAAATTTAATTTGAATTAAATAATTCAGTCCAGCCTAAGCATACAAGGCACAGATGTGTACAGTGCTGCTGGGACCAGCTTCGTCCTCTTGGAGGCTTCTTTTCTGCTGGTTCTTCCTCACTTTTCTCACTTATAGAGTGCTTTTCCTTTGTGATTTTTGCCTTTCATGGTGATGCTGCTGTATAAGCGCTCAGTTTTTAGACATAGGCATTTCAGGCAAGTTGGTATTTTCTTATGAGTAAAAACCATTGCAACCTTTCTTATGAGGAGTCCTTTTGAGTCTCTGAAGCCATTCACAAAGCTGGTCAGGTCTAATTTCACTCCACAAAAAGAAAAGAGAATATGATGCTTTTCCTATCTGGGAATTCCACCCACCCCCAAACTTAGCTGCCCTCTGCATATTGCTTTCAGATCACTTGCCGCAGCAGAGGGCTTTATGCAAATTGCCCAATTATTTTGGGTCCTAGTCAAAATCACCTTGCTTTATTTCTAGAGTAGTGAAACTGCTTTCTTTGAAAACTTGCCCAGAGCTGGGGGGCTAACTAGCTTGTCTGACTCTGCATTGCTGACCTGAAAGTCTAACTCACTTACATCCCTGCCTTCTTCATGGTCCTCCAAGGATGCCCCCCACCCTCTGGCTCTGTTCATTTTTATGGGTCCACCTGGCCATAGAAACATTATTTTCATTTCCTTTTCATTTTACTAGCCATCTTTAATAATCTCATATTACTGAATGGGTGATATGCTACCTTGGAATTATATGGCCAGTTTTGGCATAGAGGTCAGACATCAATATCAGTCAGTGTATTCTTCAGTTACTAGAAAGTGTAAATCTGCCTTAATTTTCTTTGGTAACCTTTTTTGAAGTCATTCCTGTAAAATTTGGTACTTCTGCTTTCTCTTTTCTCCTCTCCTGCTCTCTAAACTCTGGTGCATTGACAGAACAATCAGTCTTCCACAATGGCTCTCACAAGATTGCTGAAGGATTTTTTTCTTTCCTCATCTCTTTCCAATAGGTTTTATCACCCTGTTCCTTGAGATAGTATGAAGTGAACAGCCACAGAATGAGGAGAAGCCTTGATCCGTTAGCCTTAAACTCTCAGTTGCCTTCCTAATTTGGAGATAAATGATGGAGTTCTGTGCATCAGATGACTTGCTGTTACCTTTCCAGACACGCCAGAGCAAATAACAAATCATTCCTGTCCTTTTGCTAAATAAATGGCACAGAAGCACCTTTGAATTCCTATCCCCTGGTGGCAGTGTTCATATCTTTTAACTTTCTACCATAAGAGCCCCCCTCTCCTTCTGCATAGAATTATGAAGATTAAATGATTAAGGAATTAGTCATTAGGAAGTTTTTGAAGGATGGATGTACAGTGTAATCATAGGCTCCTTGGGACCTTGACTGGTTATTGTTGCATCTGAGAGCAGACCTCTCTGGGTTGCTAGCTAAGAGTGTGGGAGTCTGACTAATGTATTGATAAAAACCCACTTAACCCGCTTTCTGTGTACAAGGCACTGTGCTCCGGCTTGGCACAGACGTTAATTCCTTTGCAAATGAACCGGCATACTCAGTGTCTCTGGTTCCTGTTTTTCAGGTTGAAAATTGGTGTCCCCATTTACCTTGGAGAGTGAAAAATCCCTATGAAGAAGCTGATCGTAATTCATTGGTAAGTGGTTTTGGAAACCTCTTACCTGGCTTGTGACTTGGGGCTGCTGCCAAGTGATACATGTAGAGTCTTCTCGAGATGCCAGCTGTAATCTGAAATAATAGTAAACTGAAGAACTTCTGTCCCCAGCCCTGTGGAAATTTGAGTGGCCGCATCAACCTGTTAGCATTATGTTTATTTACTGAGCAGTTCTCTGAGGGTTCCTAAGTCAATAAGACCTGGTACCAGACTTGGAGGTGCCCAGTGATCTGGTAATGAAGGTGGGGTTGTAAATGGTGACTGCACCCTTGTCAACACTGAAACACAGGCCCATGGAAATTAATGAGGAAGTGGCCATCACAGCCTGCGTGGGTCAGGAGAGATGTAAAGAGAAAATGACCTTGGAGTTGAATGTGAAGTGATGAATGGATTTATACCAAGTCAAGGAGAGAAAGATGTCTCTGATGTGAGGTAAAAAGGTGCCCATACAAGAGCCTGGCATTTTCAGGAGAAGAGCCTGGGACAAGGCTATAGGGGTCTGAATGAGCTGGAATGAAGAAGAGATGGGAAAGGTAGGTAGGGGCTGTGAAAAGCTTCATATTAAAAACTCAAGCCCTTATTCTTTTCCTCAGGGGTCAGCAGACTTTTTCTGTGAAAGGCTAGATAGTAAATACTTTCCTCTTAGTAGGCCGTAAGGAAGTGTCTGTTACATCTACTCAATTCTGACCTTGTAGCCCAGGGCAGCCCTCACCATATGTAAATGAGTGGGCGTGGCTGTGTTCTCACAAAACTATGTAGAAAAACAGGCAATGAGGAAGATCATCAAAAAAGCAAGAGAGTTCCAGAAAAACATCTACTTTTGCTTTATTGACTACACCAAAGCCTTTGACTGTGTGGATCACAACAAACTGTGGATAATTCTTAAAGAGATGGGAATACCAGAGCACCTGACCTGCCTCCTAAGAAATCTGTATGCAGGTCAAGAAGCAACCATTAGAATTGGACATGGAACAACAGACTGGTTCCAAATAGGAAAAGGAGTACGTCAAGGCTGTATCCTGTCACCCTGCTTTTTTAACTTTTATGCAGAGTACATCACGCGGAGTGCTGAACTGGATGAAGCACAAGCTGGAACCAAGATTGCCGGGAGAAATATCAATAACCTCAGATACCCAGATGACACCACCCTTATGGTGGAAAGCAAAGAAGAAGTAAACAGCCTCTTGATCAAAGTAAAAGAGGAGAGTGAAAAAGTTGGCGTAAAACTCAACATTCAAAAAACTAAGATCATGGCATCAGGTCCCATCACTTCATGACAAATAGATGGGGAAACAATGGAAACAGTGACAGACTTTATTTTCTTGGGCTCCAAAATCACTGCAAATGGTGACTGCGGCCATGACATTAAAAGACGCTTCCTCCTTGGAAGAAAAGCTGTGACCAACCTAGACAGCATGTTAAAAAGCAGAGACGTTACTCTACCAACAAAGGTCCGTTTAGTAAATGCTATGGTTTTTCCAGTAGTCATGTGTGGATGTGAGAGTTGGACTATAAAGAAAGCTGAGCACTGAAGAAGTGATGCTTTTGAACTGTGGTGTTGGAGAAGACTCTTGAGAGTCCCTTGGACTGCAAGGAGATCCAACTAGTCAATCCTAAAGGAAATCAGTCCTGAATATTCATTGGAAGGACTGATGCTGAAGCTGCAACTCCAAATACTCTGGCCATCTGATGCGAACAACCGACTCATTGCAAAAGACCCTGATCCTGGGAAAGATAGAAGGCGGGAGGAGAAGGGGACGACAGAGGATGAGATGGTTGGATGGCATCACATGACGCAACGGACATGAGTTTGAGTAGGCTCCAGGAGTTGGTGTTGGATAGGGAAGCCTGGCGTGCTGCAGTCCATGGGGTCGCAAAGAGTCAGACACAACTGAGCAACTGAACTGAACCGAGAAAGATTTGGTCAAAGAGCCAGAGTTTGCTGAGCCTCACTTAAACCATGGGATTCTTGGGACATAATTGAGTCATGGCATGGTCAGATGAGTGTTTAGAATCAATTATGGTGACTGCTGAAAGATGGATTCAGCATGCTTTCTTTAGATGTTATATGAAAAAAATACTAATGTTATTATTTCCCCCTGTTCTTTCAATCACTGATTATATCCAGCTATTGTAGAAAAATACTCTTTATAACTTTTAAGTTATTCTGGCCTGAATTCAAAATGTTATTCAGTTATAATAGTAAAGTGATATTCCTGGCTTTTAAATTCCTTGTAGAAAATAATAAACTTTTGTTTATTTGGATTGGGGCAAGACTAGAGGGTTAGCTTGTATTTTCCTTCTTTGTGGACGGAATGAGGCTTTGTGGCAGCCTCCATAATGGCAGGTAGCCTGTTAAGGATAAACTTCAGTTTTCCCAGGAGTCTGCTCCCCCGAAGTAGATCCAAAGGGCCAATAAATTCAGGTGCAGATAATTTCAAGATGCACTTCACTGTAAAATACACATTTTGACCTAGCTCAGGGCTTGGCAATGCCTGTGCTGCTTTTCTCCACTTCTAATTTTTTAATGATGTCCCTTATATAGCAGAGCAGCAGTCAGTGGCCGTTTGCCTCAATTTGCAGCCCCAGGACCTTCAAGCAAAGCTCTTCAGTGAACCAGACTCCCTTTTGAAGCCACATGTTTAATTGACTCTCTCTTTCAAGTTTTCAAACGTCACATCATGAAAACCATTATGCTTTTGGGCTTCTTATCTCCTATTCGTTTTTATTAAATTTTTGTTTCTAGGCAGAAATTCGTACAGATGTTAATATTCTCTACAGTATGATGAAAAAGCATGAAGAATTCCGATGGATGAGACTGCGGATCCGGCGAATGGCTGATGCGTGGATCCAAGCAATCAAGTCCTTGGCAATGAAGCAGAATCTTGAGAAGAGAAAGCGGAAGAAAGTGAGTTTCTGATTAATTCACTTCAGCTGAATGCCAGTTTTCTTGAAAATTTGATTTTCATGGAGACGAGACTAAGAGAGGTGTCATGTCCCCAGTGATATTCCCTGGGGGTGAATCCACACAGTGTCTTCTTGTACAGCCAGTTTTGGGCTTTCCTTTCCCCGGTTTACAACAATCTTAGTAGGAACTAGCACGCGTTTTTCTTCAGTGAAGCCAAGCAGAATATCTGCCTGTAAGATTTTCCTATGTACCATCTGACTCACTCTCAGTAGCATCAGGAAGTTTAATTCTGTTTTCTTTACTCGAATACAACCTTAAAGAGCTTCCTGTCACATCATCGTGACAGTTTCATTCTCTGGGTATTTGTCATTTCTGTCATTTGGGCAACCATCTGGTGAGTTTCAGTGCTGCTGTGTTCGATGGTGGTTCTGCTTGTGTTCCTGAGACAGAGAAACTGTAAATTAAACTTGAGCCAGTTTGTTTTGACGTTCATGAGGAGATGCTTGGGAAACCCCTGTAATATCCCTGAGCCTGTAATATCCCTGAGCGTGAAGCTCTTCCACCCTAGGTTTAGTTAAGCTAACAGCGCGGTTTTCCTTTCAGACTTCAGTCAGTTGGACCACATTAAAAGCTGCCTTGCCCAGAGGGATGGTATGGGGAGGGAGGAGGGAGGAGGGTTCAGGATGGGGAACACATGTATACCTGTGGCGGATTCATTTTGATATTTGGCAAAACTAATACAATTATGTAAAGTTTAAAAATAAAATAAAAAAAAAAAAAAAAAAAAGC
>NW_011494902.1:2993873-3010351 GCF_000754665.1 Bison bison bison
AAAAAAGCTGCCTTGCTACTCTGAATTTACATCTGGAAACCCATACTGAATGCTGTTCTCACTGTCAGCTAAAACATACTGATATGTATTAAATATGAATCTCATGTGAGCATAATATCTTTCTACATATGAAAAAAAAGAAATGATCAAAGACTACTAGAATTTTTTCAAAGAACTTGAAAGCCAACTTTAATAGCTTCCCATTGCCCAAGGTGGCACAATTTGATAATCAGTAAGAATAATAACTGCAGTGTACTGAAAGCCATCAAATATACTTATGTTCATGTTCATGTATAATAATACACATATTTAAAAAAAAAATCTTCCTTTGTCATCATTAGAGAATGCTAAAGAACAAATTTGTTATTTTGAAAACCAGTTAAGTAAAAGGAAATAATCAGGTATTTACCAGGCTTTTTCTTATGTAATCTGTCCATGAGGGATAGTTTTCTCTTTCTAGAAGTACCAATATTACAGCTACTGAATGCAGAAGGAATGATAGAATGTCATCAATGGCAAGCCATAATGGATTAATGCATCTAGTTAGTGATCATCAGTAGCTGCAAACACCACAAAACAGAAACACCCAGATATTGTTCCTACCACTGCAAGTACACAGCACTATCTATGAAGTAGTGTTGCCCAAAAAATCAAATACAAATTTGATTGTGGCTGCAGCTGTAGTTATTGATTTACCATAAATACAAGGGACAGAAAAATCTGTTTTACGGTCAGTGAAATCTAGAGGGTGAAAAACTCTACTAGAAATACAACCCAGTTTCTTTGACAAGTAAATTACAAGCCCCTCTCCCTCCCAGAAAGGAAGATCAAGCAGTTAACTACAGTTAAAGAAGGTTAGAGAGGTATGAGACATTACAGTTTATGCACTTTATTTGAATTCTGGCTCAAATAACTGTTCTTGGGAAAAATAAGGGACAGCTGAGCAAGTGTATGCACTGACTGGATATTGGATGATACTAAGAAATTAATAGCTGTGTTAGGGGTGACAGTGATATTACAGTTGTATTTTTTAAGTGAAAATGTATTTCTTTTAGAAATTCCAGCTGAGATTTTTACAGATGATAGGCTCTGTCAGATTTGTTTCAAGATAAGCTGGAGGGGTTGGGAGAAAGTGAGGGGTGTATATTAAATAAGATCTGTCAGGAGTTAATCATTGTTGAAGTCAGTAATTGTTAAGTACATCAGAATTGACTATTGTCATACCTGTTTTTGTTAGTGTTTGAAATTTATCATGTTAAAAGCTTAAAATTTTTCCAACTATGGAAAAAAAGCCCAGTATTGTTAAAAGATATTTTATTGTCCTGGTTGACTGTCCTTTACTCCTGATTTTTCACCTTTGGACAATGGGATTATCTGTCCAAAGCCATACCAAATGCAGTAATGACTTTATTTCTCTAAAACAACAATGAGAGATCATTTCCTTTCTTTCTATTTACCTTCTAGAAAAATTATTTACCCCATGTTGAGATTTTATTAGAATATAAACCTGACTTTGGAATTGGTGAGTGATTTTTTTGATAGGTTACTGTGGAATTTGTACTTGATCCAATGAGAATCAGTATGTCCCTCTTTTTTTTTTTTTCAGGTCCTTGTTCACCTGGGCCTCCTGACTAAGGAATCTGGATTTAAGATTGCAGAGACAGCTTTCAGTGGTGGCCCTCTTGGTGAATTAGTTCAGTGGAGTGATTTAATTACATCTCTGTACTTACTGGGCCATGACATTAGGATTTCAGCTTCACTGGCGGAGCTCAAGGAGTAAGGAGATTACTTTTCAATTTTAAAATCAGAATACAAAAAAGAAATTGTAAACTCTTAAAGCCCTCTATTAGTGTGTAATTTCTTGTGGAGGAAAATGAAAGTGATAATTCACTAAACAGGAGATAAGAAGATTATTTTCAGGAGCTAAATACATACACTGTGAAAAGGCTAATATGTTTTCATTGTAGCTTCAGGCTCCAGAGGCTTGATAAATGAATGCCAGAAAATTCAAACTAAGGAGCTTATTCTCTGCTGTTACAGGTGCTTCCAACATCTGCAGCACAAAACATTATTAACTTTCCTAATTCCCTGTCTCTTGCTGAAATGCATACCCTTCCCTCCTCAACATCACACTTTCTAAATCTTCAAACAGGGCAGGTTCCTGTTTGTAATTTAATTTGCAGAAGATGAGTTTCTCGAAAGCACTGATCCAATCCTATTTCAATTAGCCCACTTGCAACTCTGAGTCTGTTAATTCTACCTGGGTTTTTTGGTTTCACTGAAATGTGCTTCTAGCTTGAGTCCGCCGTTAATCACTTTTAGACTGACACGGCTGACCAAGCAGAAGTGCTTAGCTCTCCTTCCCTCCTTTTTGGATAACTGCCCATTGAGACTCTCTACCCAACAGCCAAGTTAGCATGAAGCAATATGTCAACTGTTCGAAAAGAAAACACTTGAAGGGACATTCTAGAGATGGAAGACGTAAGACAGCATATGTCCCACCTTGCTCCTACTTTATTGTCCAGCGAGGTCACTGTGTTAGGTCCAAGGTCCACACAGGATTAAAGGCAGTATTGAGATGAAAAAGCAGTATTATCAATAAAACAATGTCAGCTCTCATTTGTTAAATGGTTTCCATATGCTAAATCCATGATCTGAGCTTTAGTTATAGCAGTAATATCAACAGTTATGATACTGATGGTGAAAATATCATATGTCACCAGTTATGACAGCCATAATATTGATGGTGCCCGTTTAGAACTAACATTTGTTGAACACTTCCTGTGCACCAGATATTAAGCACTTCACATGTTATATTTTATTTAGTCCTTAGTGCAAGCCAAAAGTAGGTACTATTGCTTTCTGCATTTTAAAGATAAGGAAACTGGGGTTCAAACCAAAAATGGGTTCTTCAAGGTCCTATTGAGGGTTTGTGGGAGAGCCAGGATTTGAGCCCTCTGTCTCTCTGACCTTAGAGCCTGTGCTCTTGACCATGGAACCACAATGCTCCTTTCAAAGCTCGAGAAACCCAAGGTCTTTCTGAGCCCTTCACCACTCTTTAATAGCTGCCTGCCATTGCCTTTGTCCTGCTTCCTTAAAAAACACATTGGGGACACAACCTCTGAAGTGGGTGTATTCATACATTGCAGGGTCATTCCTTCATCTCCTCCTTTGGGCTGGTTCTTGGTATGGGACATAGAGATGATTAGCCTGTGGTCAAGGAGATGCAGATCTTTTGATAATTACAACTAATGCATTGTACAATAGTGACACTAACTGCAATGTGATTAGTACTACTTGAGGTGAGGATGATAAGCCCAGGGAGTGGAGAAACTGTGAATATTGCTCACCAGTGTGTATTGATTGAGCACCTAAAACAGCAGGTACTCATAACTGTTTACTGAACAAATAAGTGAAGAGATCAATGGAAGAGAGGATGGTGAAGAAATGGAACACTATGGGTGCTCTGGGGATAGGTACTCCCTAGGGAGGCCCAAAAAGTCATTTTAGGGATCTACTAGGCAGAGATTTGATTTGCTGGTCAAGAAGATCATGGAGGTCTTTAAGCCCTGGTGTCAAAGCCAGATGTGTTTATTAATTTTGGAGCAGTGGTTCCCACACATGCCTGCACATTAGAATCACCTAGGGATCTTTTTAGACTCCCCCAGCCCAGACCATATCCCAGACTGATTAAATGACAGCTTTGGGGGGTAAGACTCAGGCATAACTCTCTGTTGATGCTCCCAGGTATAGCACAGGGATCCTCTTTTATTAATCAAGTTTCATGGGCCCACGGATCCACACCCATTGTTTGTATATTATCTGTGACTGCTTTCCTTCTACAAGAGCAGAGTTAAATAGCTATGACAGAGAGTATGTGGCGAAGATGAAAGTATTTACTACCTGGCCCTTTACAGAAAAAATTTTCAAATTCTTGGTAAGAAATTGGTTCTTTCAGAAACCCGGTAGAGAAAAGGGTGCCTAGAGCAGTGTCATTGAGGAGCTGTAGGCAGAGGCTTATTGATGACTCTTGTCCCTTGGAATAGGGTGTCCATAGTCTGGTTAAGGATTATTATGGGATGTGAGCATGGATAAATAGATAAATGGCCAATTTCTGGGCAGGTGGCAGTATGGTTAGCAGTTATATGCTTCACCATGTGAAGCTCACCTACAATCAAGTATGTTGGCTCTGAGTGCAAGGCGAGGTTTAAATAGATGATTAGGTTTATGTTAGTGGATGGATGGAAGGATAATGAAAAAGTGTAAACCATAGTGCCAGTTCTTAAATACAGTCTAGTCAGAAGGAAAAATTAGACATAAGAGAAAAAATTAGCAAACAGCCCAGAGCAGTATTTTGTTGTTGTTCAGTAGCTTAGTCGTGTCTGACTCTTTGTGACCACGTGGACTGGAGCACTCCAGGCTTCCTTGTCCTTCACCATCTCCTGGAGCTTGCTCAAACTCATGTCCATTGAGTTGATGATGCCATCTAACTATCTCGTCATCTGTTGTCCCCTTCTCCTCCTGCTTTCAGTCTTTCCCTGCATCAGGGTCTTTTCCAGTGAGTTAGCTCTTTGCATCAGGTAGCCAGAGTATTGGAGTTTCAGCTTCAGCATCAGTCCTTCCAATAAACATTCAAGATTGATTTCCTTTAGGATTGACTGGTTGGATCGTCTTACAGTCCAAGGGACTCTCAAGAGTCTTCTCCAACACCACAGTTCAAAAGCATCAATTCTTTGGCAGTCAGCCTTCTTTATGGTCCAACTCTCACATCCATACATAACTGCTGGAAAAACCATAGCTTTGACTAGATGGACCTTTGTTGGTAAAGTAACGTCTTTACTAGGTTGGTCATAGCTTTTCTTCCAAGGAGGAAGCGTCTTTTAATTTCATGGCCACAGTCACCATCTGCAGTGATTTTGGAACCCAAGAAAATAAAGTCTGTCACTGTTTCCATTGTTTCCCCAACTATTTGCCATGAAGTGATGGGACGGAGCACCATGATCTTAGTTTTCTGAATGTTGAGTTTTAAGCCAACTTTTTCACTCTCCTCTTTCACTTTCTTCAAGAGACTCTCTAATTCTTCTTCACTTTCTGCCATAGGGCGGTGTCATCTGTGTATCTGAGGTTATTGATATTTCTCCCAGCAATCTTGATTCAGGCTTGTGCTTCATCCAGCCCAGAATTTCGCATGATGTACTCTGCATATATGTTAAACAAGCAGGGTGCTGATATGCAGCCTTGACGTGCTCCTTTCCCAATTTGAAACCAGTCCATTATTTCACGTCCAGTTCTAACTGTTGCTTCTTGACCTGCATACAGATTTCTCAGGAGGTGGGTAAGGTAGTCTGATATTCCCATCTCTTGAAGAATTTTCCACAGTTTGTTGTGATCCAAAAAGGCTTTAACATAATCAGTGAAGCAGAAATAGATGTTTTTCTGGAATTCTCTTGCTTTTTCTATGATCCAACAGATGTTTGCAATTTGATCTTTGATTCCTCTGACTTTTCTAAATCCAGCTTGTACATCTGGAAGTTCTCGGCTCACATACTGTTGAAGCCCAGCTTGGACTATTTTCAGCATTACTTTGCTAGCATGTGAAATGAGTGCAGTTTGCAGTAGTTTGAACATTCTTTGGCATTGCCTTTCTTTGGGATTGGAATGAAAACTGACCTTTTCCAGTCCTGTGCCACTGCCGAGTTTTCCAAATTTGCTGCATATTGAGTGCAGCACTTTCACAGCATTATCTTTTAGGATTTGAAATAGCTCAGCTGGAATTCCATCACCTCCACTAGCTTTGTTCATCGTGATGCTTTCTAAGGCCCACTTGACTTCTCACTCCAAGATGTCTGACTCTAGGTGAGTGACCACACCATTGTGATTATGTGGGTCTTGAAGATCGTTTTGTATAATTCTTCTGTGTATTCTTGCCACCTCTTCTTAATATCTTCTGCTTCTGTTAGGTCCATACCATTTCTGTCCTTTATTGTGCCCATCTTTGCATAAAATGTTCCCTTGGGGTCTCTGATTTTCTTTAAGAGACCTCTAGTCTTTTCCATTTTGTTGTTTTCCTGTATTTCTTTGCATTGTTCACTTAGGAAAGCTTTCTTATCTCTCCTTGGTATTCTTTGGAACTCTGCATTCAGATAGGTAGATCTTTCCTTTTCTCCTTTGCCTTTTACTTCTCTTCTTTTTCTCAGCTATTTGTAAGGCCTCCTCAGACAACCACTTTGCCTTTTTGCATTTGTTTTTCTTGGGGATGGTTTTGATCACTGCCTCCTGTACAGTGTTACAAACCTCCATCCATAGTTCTTCAGGCACTCTGTCTATCAGATCTAATCCTTTGAATCTATTTGTCATTTCCACTGTATAATTGTAAAGGATTTGATTTAGGTCATACCTGAATGGTCTAGTGGTTTTCCCTACTTTCTTCAATTTAAGTTTGAATTTGGCAACAAGGAGTTCATGATCTGAGCCACAGTCAGCTCCTGGTCTTATTTTTTCTGACTATATAGAGCTTCTCCATCTTTGGCTGCAAAAAATATAATCAGTATGATATAGATATTGAACATCTGTTGATGTTCATGTGTAGAATCGTCTCTTATTTTGCTGAAAGAAGGTGTTTACTATGATAGTGCATTTTCTTGGCCAAACTATTTTCTGTACAGGGCGGTATCGAAAGAAGTTTGTACTGTAGAGGCTTGTATTGAAATGGAAGGAGGTCAATAAGGGCAAGAACAGACTCTGGGAGAAACTGATAGGTACTGAGTATCCAGTATATGTACTTTGCTTTCAATACCTATTTCAACTACCTAAAGAATTCCCGAAATGTTTCTGTCTTACCATCTTCTCCGTATCTAATCCTTTTTGTTTTGTTTTTGATGAGGAAAGATTCAGAGAAGTTAACTTCCTAAGATCTCATGGCTGCTAGATTGGAGAGTATGATTTATGTTGTCTGGAATATATATGGCCTGGGCTTAGGAAAATCCACCAAGATCACTGGGTGATTCTAATGTGCAGGCATGTTTGGAAACCATTGCTGCATGTTGCTTCCACAATTATCTGTTTAAATAACACATCTGGCCCTTTCACCAATGCTTAAAGACCTCCATAATCTTCTTGACCAGCAAATTAAATAGAGATAGACAGACCCAGATCTTCTTTGGTTTCTAAGGCTGTATTTGTATACCACCATTTGCTTTTGCAAGACTCAGAATTGAGGCTTTGGATGGACCTGATGACTGGGCAAAATTTGGATAGGCAGCTGACTGGGAACAGCTGTGTCATTCTTCCTGATAAGGATTCTTGGGATGTTTCTTTGCCTATTAAAGTTGCTAAGTGTAATGCTTGTAGTAAATTGTTTTTCTTTTTTTCTTCTTTCTGTTCTTTCTCTAGAATAATGAAGAAGGTCGTTGGAAACCGATCTGGCTGCCCAACTGTAGGAGATCGAATCGTTGAGCTCATTTATATTGATATTGTAGGACTCGCTCAATTCAAGAAAACTCTTGGACCATCTTGGGTTCATTACCAGTAAGTGCTCGTACTTGTTTTGTTCTTAAATTTTTAGAGCTTTTTATTTTGTTAACAAGAGTTGCATGGTTGCCAGTAGAAAAAGCTTATCGAATATCATCTTTTGAGCTGTGCAGAGTGTTTCTCATTCCTAATTGAAGTTCAGATTCTCCACGGTGTCTTTTGACTTTCAACACTCTTCATTAGTTTCACTGATTTAAGAGTAGAATCCAAATGTCCAGCCTTATTTTTCCTCTCCTAACACTTAGCTTGCATCTCTGTCTGCATACACTAATCTCATCCGTTTAATCAAGTAACAATTTTGATAAAATATGGACAGTGTCATTTCTTGTGTTCTTTAGATTTGAGATGGTGACTCATTTCTCTGTCCCTTTCCTCCATCAGTATTGTTATTCTTGGAAGAAAAAGCTGGGTGTAGCTTGTCTAAATGCTAGGGTCTTATATTTTTAAAGATATGCCTTATGCTTAGTATGACTGGAGTTCAGTGTTACTCTGCACAGTTTTATTATTTAATAGAAGATCTCACTATTTCCATATATGTGAGTTTGAGACCATGACTTAGTATTTGAAACAGTTTTACATGGTACACAAGCCTGACACTAAATAACATTGAATTCTATAATGAAGCTTATTAATTTTTCAATTTCCTTACACTCTTTCTAAGAGAGGCTTAGTTTAATGCTACTGTGTCTAAGATACTACTTTTTTTAAATTGGAGGATAATTGCTTTACAATATTATGTTGATTTCTGCCATATACAACGTGAGTTAGCCATAGGTATACATATATCCCCCCTGACACTACTTTTAACACTTGCATGAGAATAGCTGTAAGTCTCAGTGTTCAACAGGCAAAATAAAGTATCAGTTTGACTTTAACAATTCTTATTAATAAAGAATAATAGGAGGATTGATCAGGATGGTGGAGTAGGAGAATGTAGAACTTGTCTCCTGCTACATACACATCCAGAATACATCTAAACATGGAACAGTTCTCATTGAAAACTAACTGGAAGTTTGCAGAAATAGTCTGTATGACCAGGACTGTAAGAAAGACCCACAGGTAATCAGGGAGGAAGGAAGGAAAAGCGATCAGGCAGGGATCCCTGGGAAGGGGCTCCGGAAAAGGGACACTGCCCTGGAAAGTGGTGAGAGCTAGACTGGGGCCCTGAGTCATGGGGTCCTACCCGAGAGAGATGAACCCCCTTGTTAAGTTGGTGGGCCACCGGCACTAACAGAAGAGCTGTGGGAAGCTTAGACCCTGCTTGTGAGGAGAACGTGTCCCCGGGCTTGCCCATGAGGCAGGGCAGAGAGGATAAACAGAGGCTTCCTGCAGCTGCCTCAGAGTGTGCCAGCCCTAGCTGACTAAATACTCCAGCCCCTCTTACTCCATGTCACAGCATGGTCCTGGATCCAGGGTGGGCATGATGAGAGAGGGAAAATAGTGGGACACAGAGGCGACCTGGACCCAGGATGGAACCTGAGTGGGTGGCAGTGGCTACTGTTGACGCTTACTCAAGCAGTGCATCAGAAGCAGCCCAGATCTCTGACAGCAGCTCACCCTAAATACCTGGGCACACAGGCTCCACCTGCCAGCAATGCCACAAATAGGCAGAAACAGAGGAGATTGGGGGCAGCAAAAGGCTATCTGTGAGCAGCAGAAGGTACTTGGACCCAAGCCTACATCTCAGTAGAGGAAGGGAAACAGTGGCTGGTGCCCACACAGCGAGCATGTCAGAGACAGCTCGCGTCTCTGTGGTTGGCTGACAAGCTGAGAGCCTGCACCCTCTGCCCTTGCTTCAGCACTCTGCACTCAGGGGTGAGGGTCTCAGTGCTGGGAAGGGAAAAGCACACACTTAACAGGAACAGGTGAGACTTCCCTGGTGGTCCAGTGGTAAAGAATCCATCTTGCAATGCAGGGGACATGGATTCAATCCCTGGTCAGGGAACTAAGATCCCATAGGCAGCAAAGTAACTAAGCCTGCACACTACAGCTGCTGAGCCCATGAGACGCAACTAGAGAGTCCATGTACCACAACAGAAGATATCGAATGATGCAGCAAAGATACTGTGTGCTGCACCATGCAGCCAAATAGATAAGAACAGAGCCAGCTTCACCCGAAATCTCAGGATTCTGCTCCAGAACCTTAGGATCAGATCACCTCTGATAGGAAGGTGACGGCCGCCTAGCCCAGAGGAAGCCCTACCTCACCCCCAACTTCAGCTCTAGCCCCTCCATCTCCAGTCCCACCCATAGCAAGGTGATAGCTGCCAGCATTCCGGGAGGAAGGGCTACTTGAATCCACATCAGATCCAGCTGCCGTAAGGTGAATGCCACGATAAATCGAGTCCCACGTTTTTGTTTTTGTTTTTTTGGGGGGGGGGTTGGGTTTCCCAGTGCATATAAAAGTTATGTTTACCCTATACTGTAAGTGTGCAACACCATTATGAGTAAAAAAAAAGTACATATTTAATTTAAAAAATACTTTCAGTTATGAAATGCACAGTGTGAGAATATAGTCAGTGATATGGTAACAGATGGTAATGAGACTTATCCTGATCATTTTGTAATGTACAGAAATATGGAATCACTAAGTTGTACACCAGAAACTGGCATAGTGTTATGGGTCAGTTATACTTCAAAAATAAAGATGAAGGCAAACTCATGGAAAAAGAGGTCAGGTTTGTGGTTATAACAAGTGGGGAGTGGGGGAGGAGGAGTTGGAGGATAGTAGTCAAAAGGTATAAACTTGCAGTTATGAGATAAGTGAGGGATGTAATATACAATGTGATAAATATTATTAACACTGCTGCATTACTTACCAACGCTCTTAAGAGATCAAGCCCCAAGAGTTCTTATCACAAGGAAAAGAAACTTTATTTTGTATCTCTACAATGATGGTTGTTTACTAAGCTTGTGGTATTCATTACACATTGTATATAAGTCAAATCATTATACTATACACTTGAAACATTCTGTGCTGTGTGTCAATTATTTTTCAGTAAAACTGGAAAGGGAAAGGAAACTCTTTTAAATAGGTTATTGCTAAAAATTGCTAACCAACATCTGACAGTGCAGGGTTGCCACAAACCTTTAATTTGTATTAAAAAATTGAAAAAAGAATGAGTATCTGCAAAATCCAAAAAGTGAAGCACCATAAAATGAGGTGGGCCTGTAGTTTCTTAAAAAAAAACAAAATATAAATTTGGGGTGGTCCAGGATGGCAGTTTGTTGTTTTCTTTTCAAATCTTCAGACCACGATAAATGTTCTCTGTTATATGGGAGTAGCCATCTTTATGCTTGGTTAATAAGCCTTATCAGTGAATAAAGTTTTTTTTCTTTTTAGCAATAGCATTAAAAACAAGAAGGACAGAGCTGTTTATCTCTGGCTTTTGCGAGTGGCAGGCCTCTGATAAACATGCCAAAGAAACTGGGCATTTTGAGAGTCCCTGGACTCACATATTCTCATCATTAAGAAAGGCTGTCTGGATGGAAATATATTCTCAGTGGTAGCATTTAGGTCAATTAAAAAGGATGATTTTATTATTAAAATGGTCACTGCTGATGAGTATTTGATTCTTGTTGGATGAAAAGGCTCTATCTCAGAGGGGCTTTTATGGGAGAGTGTAATGTTAATCCCTCCATTCTTTAATAAATCATCTGTGTCAGTGATATTAGCTGGCAGGAGGTCTGTTAGGACTTTAGCATTGGTGTCTTTGAGGTGTGATATGTCTTGAGATTCTCATCCAAAGGCCAAGCAGATTCTCTAGAAAGTTTCTTGCCTATTTCTTTTCCTTTTAAAGGTTAGAAATTAGTGGTGCTCCCTATATTCATCATGGGTAATGGAAGATGATAGGAATTGTATTAAATGTTAAGTTTATCATTTGATGTTTTGTTTAGGCACAAACTTATGAGTCCTGTTTATCTTGAAAAAATATAAATTCTGTCCAATTTATGTAGGGACCCAGGATGTACTGCAGTTCATGGGGTCGCAAAGAGTCGGACACAACTGAATGACTAAATTGTACTGAGGGCATTCAGTTAAACATGTATTGAATATCTACATGTGACTAGTGTCCTGCTAGGTACTGCAAAACTCATACCTGTTTTGCTTCATGTGAGGCCTTTGCTGGGCGTTGAGAACACACAGGAAAGGGAGATGCAAATAGTCCAAGATACACTGTTTCGCATCAAACTCCAAATTAGAAAGTAGGTCCTGGCAAGGAGGTTGTGAGTATCCAATCTTGTAATAGCGGGGCTTAGCACAGAGAGAATGTTCCAGGAATCATTTGGCATTGCTGCAGCCATCCCTGTTAGGAAGCCAGCTGCCTCGGGCAGCGAGGCAAGTATCTTTTAAAGTCATCAGTCTATTCCTGATGCTCCAGACACACAAAAGGCATTAGAGGAACAGCATAAATATTAACAACACAAACCCAATTCCAAAACACACAGATGTAGAAAGTGATTGAAGAGGGAAAACTATAATGTTCAGCCTCCCCTGTCACAGACAGTGATCAGTCTCTTGCTTCTGCTTTGTAAAACAAACCAAGATAAGCTCAAAAAGAAAAGAAAAAGGACAATTCCCAGATCAAAGCTTTGAGTATGTAGAGCTACAAGCTTAGAGACAAGTGTAGAGGCATCCCATCATCATTCATTCTGTAGTCTTCCATTGAGTAGAAGCCAGCATCATTTAGCATACATTTAGACCCCATCTAAAAGTCCAGGATTTCAAGTGTGAGGCTCCTGCCAGGCGTCTTTACTCATCAGGCTTTGTTTTAATTATCCAAATATAAAATAACACCAGCAAAATTCTAAGTTAAAAATAGAATCACAAGCTAGAGAGTGTTAGAGTCCATTACAAACAAGTGTAGGCAGCCAAAGCCTCCACGGCAAAGGTTTCTGTGAGGGGGGGTGGCTGGTTCCCCCTGCCGCGCCTGCTGGGAGCACTGTCAGCTTTGGCCCCCAGCTCTGTGCGTCTCACGGGAGCTGAACCTTCCCCAGTCCCACAAGTCAGTGTGTGTCCTCCCCCTTCCTGTAGCAACCTTCTACAGAGCTGCCATCATCCCAGCTCTTTTTTCTTTCTTTTTACTGAAGTATAGTTGATTTACAACATGGTGTTAGTTTCAAGTGTACAGCAGAGTGATCCAATTACACGTACATATAAATTCTGTCATTAGGTTGATCCCTTGTTCCTTGAGAATCATGTGGGGACCTGGAAGGAGGACACTGTTTCTGTAGTCAGCTTGTATTTTACTTTGTGATCATGGCCCACCCGCCTTCCACCTTTCTCTCCCTCTTTCTTTTCTTCCTTGTCTAGACAGATAATACTGACATGAAAATCATCACACTAAAATAACAACTTAATATTGCTCTTCCTGGAAGATTCAGTCTGGCGATTGCATTCTTTTTTTCTGCATCATGCATTGATGTAAAACTGACTGAAAGATGGATTTCCTCCTAGTGGGGGAAGGAAGAAAGAAACTGAATCAAATCAAAAAGTTATTGTCATCATCTGATTCTAAAATGTGGGCTCTGATCTCTCTTTACTGTTGTGCTTATTGGTCCAGTAAAAGCCATTTAGAATGATTAATACATAATAATAGTGCTGAAATAATAATAGATACAGAAAATAGTGCTGTTTCATTGGCCAGTCATGAGTTAAATTTACATCGGTGTCTTGAAAATCAGTGATGATATAAATGTAACCAAAATCAATAAATTCTGTTTTAGTATTGATTCCTTTCTTCTGATTGACCATTCTTTATGTACTCCAAAGCAATGATCAGAAGGCTTTATCTGTAAAGAGCCGGGTAATAAATATTTTAGTCTTTGCTTGGCCATGTGGTCTCTATTTTAGCTACCAAACTCTGCTGTTACTCTAGGTAATCAACCATAGACATACAGAAACAACTAGGCTTGGCTAGTTCAAATAAAACTTTACTTTTGAACACTGAAAGTTGAATGTCATGTAATTTTCACATCACAAAATATTCTCCCCTTTTTAACCATTTAAAAATGGAAAGACCATTCTTAGCTAGAAGACCACACAAAAACAGGCCATAGACTGGGTTTGGTTGGTGCTGTTCTAAGGCTTTGGTGGAATAACCAAATGAAACAGCTTCAGTTTCAGTTCATTTTGAGCTCCCAGAAACGCAAATACATACAAATCATGACCGTCTACTGAGTGAGATTCTAAGCTTTACCAAAAATCTTGTACTCTAGTCAACTGATGAAAATCTTGAATAATTGTTGAAAAAGAGCAAGCTTTGTGCTCTGAGCAGAATAAGACCTCTGTCTCAGTGTGCCTGGGCTGCTGTACCAAATCCTGGGTGACTATAAATAGTAAATGTGTATTGCTCACATACTGGGGAGACTGAAAGTCTGAGATCAGGATGCCAGCATGGTCAGGTGAGGTGGCAGACTTCATATTGTATCTTCATACTGTGGAAGGGGCACTGGAGTTCTGTGGAATCACTTCTGCTGCTGCTGCTAAGTTGCTTCAGTCGTGACCTACTCTGTGGGACCCAGAGATGGCAGGCCACCAGGCTCCTCCATCTCTGGGACTCTCCAGGCAAGAATACTGGAATGAGTTGCCATTTCCTTCTCCAGTGCATGGAAGTGAAAAGTGAAAGTGAAGTCGCTCAGTCATGCCAACTCTTAGCAACCCCATGGACTGTAGCCCACCAGGCTCCTCAGTCCATGGGATTTTCCAGGCAAGAGTACTGGAGTGGGTTGCCATTTACTTCTCCAACCCTCATGAGCTTATCACTTCCCCAAAGCCCCACCTCCTAATACCATTTCCTTAGGATTTCAGTCTATGAATTGCTGGGGTGGGGTTGAGGGGGGATGGGCGGCTGGTTGTGGGGGATGGAAAAAACCATTCATCCCATATTAGCCTCTAAAAATGTTAATTCTTTTCTTTTTCCACAGTTGTTCATTAATAGTCAACACTGTATTCTCAGCCCTGGCTTGGGGCGCAGCAGTGACCATGGCCTTCTACAGTTCTAGCTTTAGGGACTTTTTATTTCACTGGTATTTGAGCATCTTCTGTGATTAGTCAACTTGTCCAAAGCAGATTGTATGGACATCGGCTCTGGCTCGAAAGTCACACCTGGGGATGTTTAGTAGACAGGCCAGTGTAAGACCTCTCGATTCCTGCCCAGTGGCATTTCTTACTTAGAGAATTTGTCCATCTTTGGTAGTTCCTGAGAGAGAGGGTAGAGCTTTTGGTCTTTTGACTTTGGGGTCAAGGTTGTTATTTTACTCATGGCATCGTCTATCTTTCAGGTGCATGCTCCGAATTCTGGACTCGTTCGGCACAGAGCCAGAGTTCAACCATGCCAACTATGCCCAGTTGAAAGGCCACAAGACGCCCTGGGGCAAGTGGAATCTGAACCCACAGCAGTTTTACACCATGTTCCGTGAGTAGTTGTGTCTCAGCTCTGCTTTCCAGACTCCCATCAGAGACGAATGGGAGAAGAAATGAGGCTACCATGCGTTTGCATTTGTGATTCCTGGGGTCTTTAGCTGTAGAAATGTGTGCTCTGGAACCTTTTACTTGAGAATAATTGGATTTTTTTAAACTAGAATTGAAAGGCTCTGTGAACATTTTGTGAAAAGCCTTGGAAATGTTCTGGAGAAACATGTTCAATATTAAAGTATGACTGAAAACCACCTGGGAAAGACTTTCGGTGGTCTTTGATTGGCAGAAACTAAACATGCTTCCTGCCACACAGACCCTGTTTAGGGTCCACTTGATGATTCAAGAGGAATGAGATCTTCCGTGTCTGTACACTTTTCCAAATACTGTAATTGAACCTTCATTATTTTAGGTATCAAACTTTATAAAGAAAAAGCCAGCCTTTTCAAGATGGAATGATTTAAAAAGCTGTCACATACCTTACTGACTTCTTAAACCCGGGGCTCAGGATGAAATCTTACGCTCTCTTGCTCATGTGGTGTCTTGTTGCCAATACCAGTGATTATTTTGCAAAGTGATATAATGGACAGACTAAAAGATGATGAACTCACTGGCCCCAGCTGTAGCCTCTCAGCGTTTGTTTTGTGTTTCTTTCCCACACTGACCATTTCTCGCTGCTGCCATCAGTCTACCTGCCTGCAGTTTGATTTCATTTACAATTAGTTGAGGACTGTGAAGCCAAATGCCAAGTCTGATAGTATTCATGCCAGAGATAAATTTTTTGGTTCAGTTCAGTTGCTCAGTCGTGTCCAACTCTTTGCAACCCCATGAACCGCAGCACGCCAGGCCTCCCTGTCCATCACCAACTCCTGGAGTCCACCCAAACCCATGTCCATTGAGTCAGTGATGCCATCCAACCATCTGATCCTCTGTCGTCCCCTTCTCCTCCTGCCCTCAATCTTTCCCAGCATCAGGGTCTTTTCAAATGAGTCAGCTCTTTGCATCAGGTGGCCAAAGTATTGGAGTTCCAGCTTCAACATCAGTCCTACCAATGAACACCCAGGACTGATCTCCTTCAGAATGGACTGGTTGGATCTCCTTGCAGTCCAAGGGACTCTCAAGCGTCTTCTCCAACACCACAGTTCAAAAGCATCAATTCTTCGGTGCTCAGCTTTCTTCACAGTCCAACTCTCACATCCATACATGACCACAGGAAAAACCATAGCCTTGACCAGAGGGACCTTTGTTGGCAAAGTAATGTCTCTACTTTTAAATATACTGTTTAGGTTGGTCATAACTTTCCTTCCAAGAAGTAAGCGTCTTTTAATTTCATGGCTGCGATCACCATGTGCAGTGATTTTGGAGCCCAAAAAAATATAGTCAGCCACTGTTTTCACTGTTTCCCCATCTATTTGCCATGAAGTGATGGGACCGGATGCCGTGATCTTAGTTTTCTGAATGTTGAGCTTTAAGCCAACTTTTTCACTCTCCTCTTTCAATTTCATCAAGAGGCTCTTTAGTTCTTCTTCAT
>NW_011494902.1:3010799-3022650 GCF_000754665.1 Bison bison bison
TCTGCCTTTTCTAAAACCAGCTTGAACATCAGGAAGTTCACGGTTCATGTATTGCTGAAGCCTGGCTTGGAGAATTTTGAGCATTACTTTACTAGCGTGTGAGATGAGTGCAATTGTGCGATAGTTTGAGCATTCTTTGGCATTGCCTTTCTTTGGGATTGGAATGAAAACTGACCTTTTCCAGTCCTGTGGGCACTGCTGAAATTTCCAAATTTACTGGCATATTGAGTGCAGCACTTTCACAGCATTATCTTCCAGGATTTGAAATAGCTCAACTGGAATTCCATTACCTCCACTAGCTTTGTTCGTAGTGATGCTTTCTAAGGCCCACTTGACTTCACATTCCAAGATATCTGGGTCTAGGTGAGTGATCACACCATCGTGATTATCTGGGTCATGAAGATCTTTTTTGTACATAATTCCCCTTGATGAGGTGAATGCCTATTCTGGAAATGACCATTCCCCCAAGTTAAACAGTTCATTTGTACACTCAGAGTGCAGATTTCTGTTTTCGTAAATTCTTGGAGTAATTTTAATCCAGAGCTTTCCATCCTAGAATTACTGTCTGAAAGCTAATCTGTTTCCCTTGTTAAGACCCACAACCCTCCTCTCCTTACCTTTTCCCCGTGTGCTGACCCGTTCCCCTCACGAACACCACCTAAAGGTGACCTTTTGTTGGGTTCACTAAGTACAACAACAAATACACTGGACTGCTCCTTGGGTGTGAAGTGTGGGAAGGAAAACGAATTGAGGGCTGTGGCAGGTGGGGAAATCTGCTCATGTTTGAATGTTCATTTTAGCTCAGAGAGGCGTGTCAAAGTGTTCTGTATGCATCGTGAACATTACTATCACTGCTTCTGGAGCACTGTCATCCTGCTGTCATAGTCTGTTCCTGGGGCAGAATTCAGGGGGCAAACTAATATAGGGGTGGTGGGTGACAGGTGGCCGGCAGCATGGGGAGACATGGCTGTGCAACTTCGAGGAGCCAGAATGGGGTGACTCGTCTGTTACTTCACATAAATACAATGTTTAGCCGTGTTGTGCAAAATGGCCAGAACTGCTTAAATGACATGGTATATTTATACCCTCCATGGGATGGTGTTTCCCTACATCTGGGGCATAAACATAGGAGGCTTTTCCAGAAAGTAAGTTCTCATTTAGAATGCTGGGATTCAGAGTCCTGAGAAACCTATTTTATTTTCTATGAATGGAGGATTTGAAAGTGTTGGTTGAATTGAAATCCATTCACTGCTTAAAATATAACTAAAGATAGAAAAAATAGATCAGTTCTTGTTAACCTGGGAAGGAGATAGTTTTCTAAGTGACTCAGAATTCAGCAGGACTCAGGGGCAAACTATACATTTGAGTGCCTTAAAAAAAAAAAGACCTGTATGCCCAAAACAACAATATCAAAAAAATATTACCATAGCATATTCTGTTACAGAGGGTTAATATCACTGATGTATAAAGAGCTACTAAGAATTGAGACAAAAATGTTCCACAATCCAATAGGCAAATGGTCAAAAGCAGTCCAGAGAAAAAAAGAAACGTATTGCTCCAAATACATGAAACATGTTAACCTCATGCATAATAAGAGAAGTACATTTTAAAATTGCACCAAGATCCCGTGTCCCACATATCAAATTGGCAAGAAGCTGAAAGTTTGCTCACGCAGCTCTTCCTCAGGTGAGACTTCAGGAGAGCACTGGGAATGCAGCCCGGCTGCCACTGCCCCGTGCCAGAGCATCTGTCACCGTCTAGCACAGCTTCTAGGCGTCTTTCCTTTGACTGAGCAGATCATATCTAGGAATCCACCCCAAAGACAAGTGAACAAAGATCATACATGGCATGCATACAAGGCCATGTATTGTGACGCTGTTTGTACTAAGGAAAGACTGGAAATAACCCAGAGGTTCCTATTAGAGAACTGAGTGAATCATATTGTCCATTGATAGAGTGAAATTGTGTGTAACTGTGCAGAAAGACTGAGGGAAGATTACACTGTCTGAAGGGAGATGTCTAGTCTATATTAAGTGATAAAAGCCAAAGTTCAGGGCAGTGTGTGGAGTCCCTCCCTTCTATGCAAGAAGGGTATACAGCAGGAGGAAAATGTATGTATGCCGATGTATGTGAATGTGCTTGTGTTTTCAAAAGAAACAATGGAAGACTAAAAACAAGCTAATAAAAATGATTACCCCTGGAGGAGGGTTTGAAGGGACAGGGATAGAAAATAGATGTCTTTTTTTTTTTTACTTTAAACTGAAGTATAGTTGATTTGCAATGTTGTGTTAATTTCTGCTGTACAGCAAAGTGATTCAGTAACACATATCTATATATTCTTTTTATAGTGTTTCCTGTTATGATTTATCCAGAATATTGAATATAGTTCTCTGTGCTAGATGTCTCTTAATGTACTTTATTTTGACTTTAGAACCATATAAATGTTTTATTTAAAAAGAAATAAGAATTCACTAAAGATTGAAGAGATTAAAAAACATGAAACACACCTAGTGATATATGAGGTTGGTATTAATCTCTCACACAGATAAAATAGTTATTTCAACTGACTTTAAAACACAATCTTTGGACCGTACATTTGTAGTGGGGAATATTTATTATTATTTGAAACTATTCCAGGTATACTGTGGGAACCAGAATTTGCAGTGGATAGGAAGAGGGAGTGCTTAAAGAAGTTAAGACTGTATAATATTTGGCTTGAATAGGAAATATCAATGTGAACTTATATTTTCTCTTTAAAAAGTAAATGTTTCCTAACTCTGTACTTTGAAAACGATCAAAAGTAAAGACAATCAGGTGGCAATGAGTATCCTTAACACTTGTTTGGGGCTTCCTAAGTACCTTTCCCACTGAAGAAACCTCTTTCTAAGATAAATAGGTGATTTTAGGTCTAGGGCGGCAAACATTAAAAATGTGACATCCTTAATCTGGAAGCAAGGAGACTAAGAAAGACCCCTGGGGTGGAGTCAGAAGGACATAGGAGCCAAAGATGAGGTAGTTTGAGCATCAAAAAGAATAAAAAGGACTTCCCTGTGGTCCAGTAGCTAAGACTCCGGGCTCCCAGTGCAGGGGGCCTAGGTTCAATCTCTGGTCAGGGAACTAGACCCCATATGCTGCGACTAAAAACCCTGCATGCTGCAGCTAAGACCTGGCACAGCCAAATAAATTAAAAAAAAAAAGAATAATGACTGCAGTGGAGGGAATCAAACCAACAGAAAATAATCCATGAGTCCAGAATGATAGTCCAAGCAAGAAAAACCCACAAAATCAATTGATCACCTTTAGGCTAGGACACCCTCTTCATGACTCTGAAAAATAAAGGGAAAGAATCCAGTTTTGATCCTGCTTTCCTAGGACAAATTGTATTTGAAGATAATCAGATAGTTGATGAGAGAACGTTGTTAATTATGGAGAAATCACAGCTAATAAATGCAAAAGGAATGAAAAATTAGAATATCAATATCTTACAACTCTTAATAAGACAGTGGAGCAAGGCAGGGATTATCAGTGATGGCAAAATCCATCAGTGAACAGGTTGATGGAAAACATCCTTATGGCAGAGTCAGTCTTGAATGGGGGAAACAGGGAAACGAAGCAGTTGGGGACCTTGATCTTGTTGAGGATGTGCCCGAGGTTGGAGAACTTGTGGAAAAAAAGCAGTGCCTCCCTGCTCCACCCTACCTCCAGAGCCTGCCCACAGAGAATTTGGCTGCACCCCTCAGAGAGGGTCCTTCCCTTCCCACATGACAAAGGGGCCAGATCCAGTCTAACCCAGTTGTTCCCACAGAACCTTCCATCCCCCACCCTTTGGGTATATGTGGCTGTTCTCACAACCTGAAGCGGAGGGGGTGGGGTGCGGGGAACCATTCCTTTGAATAGAAGATAAAAGTGTCAAAAGTTTACCTATGTCTTGTCAATTAAAAAAAAAAGTGAAACATTTACTAGTACTTAAAAGATGGGCTGATAGTAATCTTTACATAACTGAAGTAAATCAACCCTGAATATTCATTGGAAAGACTGATGCTGAAGCCCCAATACTTTGGCCACCTGATGCAAAGAGCCAACTCATTGGAAAAGACCTTGATGCTGGGAAAGATTGAGGGCAGGAGGAGAAGGGGGTGACAGAGGATGAGATGGTTGAATGGCTCACCAACTCAATAAAAATGAGTTTAAGCAAACTCTGGGAGGTGGTGAAGTACAGGGAAGCCTAGTATGCTGCAGTCCATGGGGCCACAGACAGTTGGACACGAACTAAGCTGCTGAAAAGTGTGCGCATACACTGTGGATGCATTTAGATTGTTCTCTCCTGATGGGATGGTTGCACAGGGAGAAGTTTGGAGACCACAGAAATAATGTTGTACTTGTAAAATCATTGTCATCAACTCCAGCTGCCTTGGGTGTTTGGCAGGTATGGAGTGCAGGGGGAGGGTGGGAAAGGCTGGTTAGAAAGGGCCCAGCAGGAGGATAAGGAGAGAGTAAAACACACCCACCATTGCTGAAGCATCTTTAGGAGCAGAGAAGTGAGACAGATGCTCCTGGCCAGATAGATACTGTTGAAGATTCAGAGAGCACACCTCACTTTGAGGCTGCTTATATTTCTCCTCTAGCTCATTTCCTCACCAAGTTGATAGAGTTTCTACAAGTTGGAAAGGCTGGCTTTTCTTTACTGTTTTGCCCCAAATCTCAGAATTTCAGAGAACTATCTTCGTGTATTCTGTTTGCATTTGAGCATTTTTATGAGCATAAACTATTCCCAGCACCTTCCTACACAGCTTCTATAGGGCAAACCAGATGGTCAGAGAATAGTAAGGACATTTAATTAGATCTTTGAATGATGGTTTTTTCCCCCCAGGAAGCTGAGCTGAGAAGTGTGGTCCCTACTCCCTCAGGGCAGGCCTCTTGTTCCTGCTTTTCCCTCTTGTCCATACACTAGTATGGCTTTGAGCGTGGCTTCTGAATTGGACTCTGAGACCCTTTTCCTGCCCCAGAGCCAGCTCGGAAAAGCTCAGCTTGGATCAGGCTGTTCCTCCTTACAGACGTAGCGCCTTCCCCTTGCCCTTGGGGTTGGATTCAAAGTCCATAGCATAGCTCTCAAACCCTCCGTCTTCTCTCCCCCACCACTGCCCTTCATCTGAACCTGGGCTCACCCAACAGCCTGCTGCTCTCTGAAGGTGCCCCTATGATTCTCACCACCTTTGCCTCCTTTAGATCACCCCAATAGCAGGATTTTATTTTTTCTCTTGAAGTATGATTCCCTCCATATTTCTAATCAAATAAAATAATAGTAATAATAATAACCCTATCACAAAAACAGGGAAAGCCTCCCCTTGGAAGAAGGTTCCCATACCCTAATATAAGCATTATTATCTTTTTTCAGAGGTACATTTTTACAGCATTGTAACATGCATACTATAATTTTGTTTCTCCTTTTTTTTTTCCCATTAATTTTCCACTTAATACATCAAAAGTTCTTTTCAAGGTTGTACTTTTTCTTTGGCCATGCCTCTTGGCATGTGGGATCTTAGTTCCCAAACCAGGAACTGAACCCATGCCTCCTGTAAGTGGAAGCATGGAGTCTCAACCACTAGACCGCCAGGGAAGTCTTCACGGTTCTACTTTTTTTTTTTAACTCTTTATTTTGTATTGGGGTAAGCCAGTTAACAATGTTGTGACAGCTTCAGGTGAACAGCAAAGGGACTCAGCCATACATATATATGAATCCATGAATCCGTATATATGAATCCTCAAGGTTCTAGTTTTTAAACTAGTGTTTCCAGGACTGCTTTGTGTAGTCTGCCAAGTAGACTTTGATTTATGTGGGGATACTTTTGCTATTTCTTGTTGAGAATTAATAGTTGCTTTTTATGGACTTGCTAGGGACTTGACCCTGTATTTAGGCATTATTTCAGTCAATAGCCTTTAATCTGCTGTCTATACTGCTTTTACTAAGCTCCTGAAGGCATGCTCTTGTTTTTCTCAGTCCCAAACAAGGTGCATTATACCCCAGTAAAGGAATGAAAGAAATCTGCCCACACAGAAAAATCAAATGCCTGTACCATTTACAAGAGAAAATAAAACCCTGAAGTTGGTGTCTTGCATCTTGAATTCTCCCGTGTCTGGATAGTGTTCTGGTTATCTGCATGATGCCCTCATTCACAGCTTCTTCTGGCTTATGTGAAAACATGAGCAGTGATAAAACATCTTCATCTAATTGCATTATCTTCCTCTCTCGTTGTGGAGACTATGGCTGAAGGTAGCAATAGCAGAAATTACCAGAGTCCTCATTCCTGGTTTCAGGCAAATTGCATCTCAGGTGTGTATTTATCTCCTGTCATTGAAAAGTTTCAGTAACATTAGTCTGTTTAGCAACCTCACTGTTCATATCACTGTCCTAGAATATTTCCAGTTGAGGCAAAGTCTTGTTTACATTAGTTTATTTTTACTTAAGTAATTTTTGAGAATTTGCCTTCTGGCTGCTTGTGTCATGTAGTCCAGCCTGGGGGATGTTCAGTGTTTGTTGGCACATGTGGAAATTTGGAAGCTGTAATAGTTGAGTGAGGAACAGAGTGGAGGGGCTCTAGAGGCATTATCGCCTCCCGGTTTCACCTCCACCCCGTTTCCTTTTGCTATCCTACCTCAGCCCCACTGGCCTCTTTGATGTCGTCCTGCCTCTTCTCGGCTTTTAGGTGTCCCTCAGGACAACAGCAGGCCATTGCATGCGCTGTTCCTTTGTCTGGGAGCCCTGTGCCTCCCCCGCACCCTGCGCACCCTCCGGGGAGGTGCTGTCCTCCGGAAAGCCTTCCCGCCCTGAGCCACAGTCTCCTGCCGCGTGTCCTCCCCACTCCCACGTGCCAGCCCGGGTCGCACCTTGTGGTCTCCACGAGCATCATCACTGCTGAGTCTTCCACATCTGAAGCAGCATCATAGGTGATCAACGTGTGTTGAATTACTGAATAAAGAACAGATAGACACAACCACAGAATGGAGTTAATTAAAATGTCAGTCACATCCTGACCCTCCTATTTCCACAGTGATGTAGCCTCTCACTGAAGGGGAAGATGAGTCACCCCAGTAGCCTCAAGGCCTGAAGGGGTCTGGCCCCGCTACTCCCCGGGCCTCATCTCTTACTCACTTCTCTCTAGCATCCCTATTGTTTTTTAGGTGGGCCAGACACACTCCTACTCTAGGACCTTTGCATTGATTGCTCCATCTTCCGAACATTGTTCCCTTTAATTGGGTCTGTGGCTCAAATGTCACTTCAATGAGATTAATCCTGACCCCCTTCCCCTTTTTGAAATGCAACTCTTTTCTCTGCAACTTCTTACATCCCTTCCCTGCTTTCTTTTCCTCTAATTGCTTTACCATGCAGCATTTATACTTCACAGACTTCTGTTAATTTTCTCTTCCTCTGCCGGATTCTAATAGTGTTGGTACGAGTTTTGTCTGTTTTTTTTCATCGCTGAGACTCCAACACTTTAAAGACTATCTGGCACATAGTAGGCATTCAGAAAATACTTACTGATTTAATTAAATTGAATAATCATGTTTGTTCTGTTTTTAGACCATGCAGCAATGTAGGGAAAAATAAGGAAGGTACAATATACAAATCTTAAGATTACACTATATAGCACAGGGAACTATATTTAATATCCTGTAATAACCATTACAGGATATTAATAACCATAATGGAAAAGAATATGAAAAAGAATATATATGTATATATACGTAACTGAATCACTTGGCTCAGTTCAGTTCAGTCACTCAGTCATGTCCAACTCTTTGCAACTCCATGGACTGCAGCAAGCCAGGCCTCCCTGTCCATCACCAACTCCCGGAGCCCACTCAAACTCATGTCTGTCGTGTGGGTGATGCCATCCAACCATCTCAACCTCACCTCATTGAGATGGGATGAGAATCACTTGGCTATACAGCAGAAATTCACACAACATTGTAATTCTATAATACTTAAATTAAGAAAAAAAAATTTGAGAGTACAGAAGCTTCTTGAAGCTAGTGACCTCAGGTTACTCTCCCTTGTCTTCCCACAGAATTTATTCACACGGTTAGGTTTTCAAGAGTTGTTGAAGTCTTACTGATGATTGTTGTCGCTGACATTCTAACTCAGTTTCTCCAGGGACTTGGGGCTTGCAGCTGAGTCAGAATAGTGGCTTGTAGACCAAAACTTTTGCCTTACAAAACAGGAATTTTAGAAACAAGCTAGTTTCATTTCATACAAATGACGAACATGCTGGCTTCAGCCAAGGATGCATTGCTTCCATGTACGACTTTATTTTTAGAGGCTGACAAGCAGAGGAGCTATTTGTGATTCAGACGGCCTTTTTGGCCTTTAACTTGGATCAGGAGGGCTCTTGCCTTTTACTTCCGTGCAGACCAGTGAGTAATAGGATCAGCCTTGCAGTTCCTTCAGTCTGAGTCTCAGCCTTCAGGAATGATGTTCTTCTAAGGGGTCCATTCCCTCCTAAATTGCTTTTTGACACTTGAAAAATTTACTCTGGTGTGCCTTCTGTCAACAGTTCAGATGCTCATCCTTTTCAACTCAACTGAACATAATAGTTTCCCCAGCCTATATCCAGCCTCCTGTCTCTCAAAGAGCCTAGCATCACTACCATTTGGGGAAAAAACATCAGTTTTGGTGAAATTTGAAGCATCACATCACTATGTACAGTTTTTAAAATCAGATTGCTTCTTGTGTGATGTAACTATTTTTTGGTGGAGTTTTTTCTGTCATGTCAGTTTCATCATCAGAATCAGCATCAACATTGTGAATGCCGTGCAGCCAATATTCTTCCCCGTTTTGTTACGAAATTTGTGAAATATTTGGAAAGTGGAGGGGGTTGGGGAGAAAGGTACAATAGAATCCCACAGCCTGGACTCTGCAGGTAACAGTTTGCTTTATTTGTTCCATGACCTGTGCATCCATATGTTTATCTTCTCCCCATCCATCAATCCAACTTTGTTTTTCTTTTTTGCATAAAAGAATACTTAACCTTTAGATATTGCAGCATGACATCATTAACTAGAGTTCAATACTGCTCACCAAATGAGTTGTGTTTATTTTTATGTATTTCACTGAATTACTCTGTTTACTTATTTACTTTCTTTCTCTTCAACGAGGGGAGCTTCATCCATGCTTATGCTGTTCACTGGTCCATCTTTAACTCCTAAGCTGTTGCCTGGTCTATAGTAAGTGCTCAGTATATGTGCTGAATGTTGAATGAATGAGGATATTTCGAAACTTGTGGTGTTAGAATTTTAAAAGCCCAAATGACTGATTTGTTTCCCTTCTTCCCAACACTTTGTGACCTATATTTTTAAAAAAAGATATGTTCATTTATCTATTTAATAAATATTCATTGAACACCTGTACTATACCAGGCCTGAGCGAGGTTCTAGGATAGGGTGGTAAGCTACCTTCGATAATGATGAATCTTGGGGAGAATGGGCTTTGGTTTGGGAGCTTGTGTACAAAGAACGTGCTGCTGGAAATGGTTCAGGCAGCATGGCCTCTGCTGCCTAATAATGGAGCTCTGCCTATGAAGTCAGTCACACCAGGTAATTAAACATTCATCATTAATCAACAAGCTTAATCATTCGTGCAAACAAAAAATATTTTCTCAATGCCTACTATGCTCTGGGTCCCCAAGAGTCAGAGACACACAAAACATGACTCAGTCCTCAAGGAGTATATAGCCATAAGTAGAAATAGTGATGTGTGACAACAACTCTAACTCTTCCTGATCTAAGAAGAAAGTTACTTACCTCAGTCTTAGAGAGTCAGGGAACGCTTCACCTGAGAGGTGATGAGAGCTGAGACTTAAAGGGAAGCAGAAGTGATAGACATGCAGACATATGCCAGCAGGAAATAAGATGGGAAAACATGGCATTAAAAGCCCCAAGTAGGTCGTCATGGAGCAGAGGTGCCCACGGAAGGGTGACCTGAAATGATACGAATGCTGGGCCCTGCTTCCCCCTGAAGGAAGCGAAGCTTTTCAGCAGAAAACTATCATAGTCACATACTTGTTTCAAAGAATACCTTGTCAGGCAACAGAGAACATGACCTGGAGTTAGAGGGCACTGAGAAAGAAATGAAGGGGCCAAGGCTGGAGATACGGAGACTACTTGGAAATCCACTGCAGAAATTACCAGGGTGCAGTGATGTTCAATATTTGTTGGTCTAGACAGTCAAAAATTGGAAAAAATCCTAAGTGTGGTAGGCTTTCTTAGAATTTCTGTCAAATTGACTTGGTCCCAAGGGTTTGTTGGTGCTTGTCACTGGCAATTGTGACACTGAGAATTGAAACTGACTTTCAGTTCCGTCAGTTTAGTCACTCAGTCGTGTCTGATTCTTTGCAACCTCATGGACTGCAGCACACCAGGCTTCCTTGTCCATCACCAACTCCCAGAGCTTGCTCAAACTCATATCTTTTGATTCAGTGACACCACCCAACCATCTCATCCTCTGTCATCCCCTTCTCTTCCTGTTTTCAATCTTTCCCAGCATCAGGGTCTTTCCTAATGAGTCGGTTCTTCGAATCAGGTGGCCAGAGTATTAGGGCGTCATCATCAGTGCTTCCAATGAATATTCAGGGTTGATTTCCTTTAGGATTGACTGGTTAGATCTCCTTGCAGTCCAAGGAACTCTCAAGATTCTTCTCCAACACCACAGTTCAAAAGCATCAATTCTTCGGTGCTCAGCTTTCTTTATAATCCAACTCTCACATCCTTACATGACTACTGGAAAAACCACAGCTCTGACTATATGGACCTTGGTTGGCAAAGTAATGTCTCTGCTTTTTAATATGCTGTCTAGTTTGGTCATAGCTTTTCTTCCAAGGAGCAAGCATCTTTTAATTTCATGGCTGCAGTCACCCTCTGCAGTGATTTTTGAGCCCAAGAAAATTAAGTCTGTCACTGTTTTCATTGTTTCCCCATCTATTTGCCATGAAGTGATGGAACCGGATGCCATGATCTTTGTTTTTTCAATGTTGAGGTTTTTTTGTTTTTGTTTTTGTTTTTTTAATTTTTATTTTATTTTTAAACTTTACATAATTGTATTAGTTTTGCCAAATATCAAAATGAATCCATCACAGGTATACATGTGCTCCCCATCCTGAACCCTCCTCCCTTCTCCCTCCCCATACCATCCCTCTGGGTCGTCCCAGTGCACTAGCCCCAAGCATCCAGTATCGTGCATTGAACCTGGACTGGCATCTCGTCATACATGATATTTTACATGTTTCAATGCCATTCTCCCAAATCTTCCCACCCTCTCCCTCTCCCACAGATTCCATAAAACTGTTCCATACATCAGCATCACTTTTGCTGTCTCGTACACAGGGTTATTGTTATCATCTTTCTAAATTCCATATATATGCGTTAGTATACTGTATTGGTGTTTTTCCTTCTGGCTTACTTCACTCTGTATAATAGGCTCCAGTTTCATCCACCTCATTAGAACTGATTCAAATGTTTTCTTTTTAATGGCTGAGTAATACTCCATTGTGTATATGTACCACAGCTTTCTTATCCATTCATCTGCTGATGGACATCTAGGTTGCTTCCATGTCCTGGCTATTATAAACAGTGCTGCGATGAACATTGGGGTGCACGTGTCTCTTTCCCTTCTGGTTTCCTCAGTGTGTATGCCCAGCAGTGGGATTGCTGGATCATAAGGCAGTTCTATTTCCAGTTTTTTAAGGAATCTCCACACTGTTCTCCATAGTGGCTGTACTAGTTTGCATTCCCACCAACAGTGTAAGAGGGTTCCCTTTCCTCCACACCCTCTCCAACATTTATTATTTGTAGACTTTTG
>NW_011494902.1:3022750-3022938 GCF_000754665.1 Bison bison bison
GTTTATTGTGATCCACATAGTCAAAGGCTTTGGCATAGTCAATAAAACAGAAATAGATGTTTTTCTGCAACTCTCTTGCTTTTTCAATGATCCAGCAGATGTTGGCAATTTGGCCTCTCGTTCCTCTGCCTTTTCTAAAACCAGCTTGAACATCAGGAAGTTCACGGTTCATGTATTGCTGAAGCCTG